>NC_081414.1:839788499-840390999 GCF_030272615.1 Cryptomeria japonica
TGTCTGGGATAAAACTAGCAGTGTTGTGGGTCTAATATAGATAATATGGTGTAGGAATATCACTCTCATGAAACAGGGTTTGATAAAGTATAGACATATTTATTCATTCAAAGAGTCGGAGAATCAAAATAAAATAGATTTTCTTTGAAACATACCAACACTTGGACTATTGAACCAATAGATTTGAACTCAGAGTCACTAGGCATGTGAAGATATTGCCTCAAAAGGAAGATATCATTGATATAAATACCAAATCAACAATATATGGAAAATCCCTGGACTAAAACAATCCGAACTATCCCACTTGGTGTGCCAAAAGTTGTTGTTACTAAGGATTGTGCCCAAATGCTAAGATGTAAAACTCAGTAATCTTGCACAACATGGGGAGTTTCTCAAGCTATGAGTGACCTAAAACAAGGATGAACCTCCATATTATGGGATACTTCCCTTGGAAAACCTCCTAAAATTATTGCATTTGACAAGAGAAAATGATAGAAATATTGCTTTTGAATTGAAAACTACTAGCCCTAGGAGGTGATGCACTAAAATCTTGAGATTCTACTTGCTATCCTAAAATCACAATCAACTTCAATGGAGATCAAATTCATTCGCAACTCAAATTAGAAACATGTAGTATATAATTGGTTCATAGGAAAGTCTTAAATTAAATAATTGCTTGAAGGAAAATGATTGTATTCGCAATTTCAACTTGTCAAAACACTCAACACAACTTACAACCTCTACTAACATGACACTTCTTGTCTTGAAAATGCATAGATGAGACAAAATTGAAAGATCTTTAAACAAACCATAGCAACATCATCATATCATCCATTTAGGAGTCAAATAACAAGTTTAGATTCTATTTATTGGTTACATGTTATCTCTATTAGCTGCGTCTATGGAAAACTATAAAATTTTGTAGGCTAGAGCAAGTGTAGATTATGTCATTGAAAGACTCATTCAAAAGAAATAATACTGAAGCTTTAAATAAAAACACCATGTAACAAAAGAAATCAAGCTCATGATTATAGTTTTTACATTCACGATGAGTGTAAATGAGACAATGAATTCACTTGAACTATCACATAGAATTTGGAGTTTCAACTAACTTATTTAGGCTTCCAATTTTAGTTTTCAAGAATGATATGTCAAATATTTTAGTTGATCTAGAATAAAAGAACTTATTACAATAATCTAGGATATTTCCCTCCCATTGCCATGAGATTTCTATGAAATTTGAACTTAAATAGGTTTCTACTAAAATAAAATAATTTTTCAAAAAATTATCTTCCTTCTAGAGACGTATTATCAAGAGGGAATGATTATTAACTTGAGATTTCTATGAAGTTTGAACTTCTCTTAAATAAAATAATTTTAAAAAATTCTCTTCCTTCTAAAGACTTATCGTGAACAGAGAATCATTGCTAACTTAACAAAATCATATGAGATTTGGATTGAAGTTATTCTTGGGCATAGCTTGAAATAAATATTTTTTTTATGCAAGAGAGAGTTAAGTTAAGAAAGTAAATAGTAATAACTAAGTACTAGCTTGAATTATTTAGGCTTGCATTAGGGATAATAGGAGAAACAAATATGTGTTTCTAGGAGAATTTTTTGAAGTAATTTGTAAGGGGATGACAATAGATTAATACTTTTAAAATATAGAATATTTTGAAATACAAGAAAATTTAAAATATTTATATTGTAACATGAATAAGCCATTCATCATAGATATTGTATAATTTAATTACAAAACATTAGAATTGAATTGATATTTTATAGGAGATTTGACAAATAAATTAAAAAATGTTATTATTATTGTTATTAATATGCATATATATTATATAAAAACTATAACAAATGTATAAAGGCTACAAATTTTATCTATAAATGATAAAATATAGAAAACATGCAGTTATCCATAACCAACATCTAGTTGGTTTGAATTAAAATTTGAGTTTAATCTTGAGTCACTCCTACCATGAGAAGTTTCTTCTTCCATTAGAATGTCAATCAATAATTTCTTGTTCTTTCTCAACAACCTATATGCTATTTGAAGAATTAACATCCTAATGTGTCGCTAGAGTCTATAATTACTTAAATCTCTTGATTTTGTAGTTGTGAGACATTGTGAGTGATCACCATCTTCTTTGATCAATCAAAGGTAAAGGTTGTTCCTCTTGATTGATTGAATGAATTTACATGTGGACCAATTCTTCTTTGCAAAAAAATAATTGGCAACTTGCGAAAGGAGGCTAAAGGAAAGCACCCTCAACTCAAGTGCATCCTTATAACCATTTGAAATTCACCATTTAATAGTGTCAACTTAAGCTAATGCATGACTTTATTCATCATTACCTTAGTTTGTTTAAGGTTGGACTACGAAGAATGAGGAAGGCTAGCCGATGTGTTAAAAGAGTTGACTCCTCATTAGTATACTTTTTTCATAGGGAATTCATTAGCCTTTCTTTCACTTCTTCCCCATGAGATGGATGCACTTTCCCAATCCTTCTTCCATATTATTTGAGAGTTAGATCATAGGTTGTCATATGAAGTGTGTTGTTCACAATGTTCCATCATTGTATCGTAATGGGCCTAATATTCTTATCAAATCTCAAAGTAGGATCACTACTATGAATGCCTTTCTTTTTTGTCCAAGCATGCTATCAAGTATCTTATAAATCTCTCAAACGCTTGAAGAGTTTATTTTAACATATCTTATGATCCATGCAATAGGTCACATAAATTTCAATTGACCACTATAAATTAAAGAGGCTCTTCCACCTCATCTAAATAGTATGCCCATATATTTACATTTGACAACTTTTCTAGAACACACAAGAATGTGTTGGCAAAAGCAAAATAAATTGATAGTGGAAATTTGGATGGTGTAAGGGCAATCCTACATCACCAAAAATATTTTAATATAATTTTTCTAAGGTTTTTGTTGAATAAAGTTGTAGGATGAATATATTTCTAATGAAAGGCCAATATTTAGTAAATATTGTGGCCATAGTTTGAGGGCAAGTTTGACTAGGTGATTCAAATTTGAATCTAGCATAGTCTACTTCAAACCTAGAATATTCCTTTTTGGGTGTAATATTATAGGAGATATCATTTGTTACCGCTCATAATTTTCATCCTAAATGATAGCTATACAAATTGGTTCCAAGAGTGATTTTTGGGTCTCTTTCTATTGTGGAGGTCCTGGTGAGTGGCCGAGGAGGAGACCTTGTTGATAGATATTATCAATTGGTAGGTTTAGAGGTGGAGTTGGCAAGACATATAATGACATTAAATTCAATTTCTAAAGTGATAATATGTTGTCCTCTTGGTTTTGGAAGCAACAAATCATTTAAAATATCCTATTGTTGATTTTACAGAGGGCCATTTAAAGAACTCGAGGAGGAGAAGCAAGTTTCTAGGGAAAAAGACCAATTTCAAGGAGAGATTTTATGATAGCTCTTATTGGTTTTTGTTTTCTATTTAAGATAAGATTATTATCAGTTTTGTAATGGTTTTGATTGACCCATATGACTACAAATCAATTCAGCAATTTTTTAATTAGAAATATGAGAAATTTCTTATAGATTTTTAGTTAAATTCTAGTAGAACCATTCTCTCAAAGTGGTTCTACTAGTGGCAGCTAGAGGCTATGTAGGTGTGAAATATTGCCTAGGGCTTCAACTCATGTCTTGTACAGTTGTAGAAAGGCTTTGAATTCATTGACCATGTGAAGAATAAAATACATGTGTGCATATTATACAGGGAATGTCTCCATTACTTTTTGTATTTCCCTTACCACACTTTCTAGCATGAATGTGAACATTTGATAATATGATAACATTCTAATGAACTACAATATTTTTAATTCTCACTTGTTTGATGCATATTTATTTGTACAATTAAATTTAGATAACTAAGCATGACAATTATGTGGATAACTAAGATTTTTAACTTCTTTATTGTGGTGTTAGACAATTATGTCCTATTATTCGATACTTCTCATTTGATGCATTTTATGGTTAAATCAATCCTTGTATGCTTTAATTTCATTGTTATTCCTTTGATAAACTGTGACTTTTTGCCCATTGGATACACATCAATCCTCAAAGCAAGTGATGCAATTACACTCCTTAAATAAATAAAATTTAAATAGAAAAACACCATTAACAAATCTTATTCTTTTGTTCATCATAGTGAATCACTTATACTTACCTTTATCTCTTCCCCTTATTAGCTATATTAAATATTTTATGTAGTTGGTTAGCTTTCATCATAGTGACAATCTTTCTTGTCAAACTTACTTTGGGTACAATTGCAATTTTTGCACCTTGTACTACTCTTAACACCATTTATCTTGCTAAGGATGCCTTCAGGAACACTTTTTTTGGTTTAAGTTGATCCCAAAGTGGAAGAGAGGTTATCCACTCTTGTTAATGGGCCTTTGAGATCCTCTTTAGTTTTTTGACGAACCCTACTATTTTTTACCTCCTGAAGACAAGCCTTATACTTGAAGGTTAGAAGAGTTCTAGGATTATGGCGTAGTGGTTTTAGGACACAACAATGTAGAAGAGAATCATAGCCAACATTGTCAATGTCTTAAAGGCTAATTGGGAATTACTGTTTGTTTCTTGTACAACAAACTAAAAATAAGGAATGAGTTATTGTGGGTATGTTCTTAACTTCTTAGTGGTGGCCCAATTGCTATGAAATTAAAATAAAGAACATCTCTTAACATATAGCATGATAGGTAGCGTTATCAATGTCTTATAGTGGTATTGTGAATTATCGTTTGCTGATTATAGAGTAAACTGCAAATAAGGAAGGAATGAATTATTGTAGATATATTCTTAAGTTCTTAATGGTGATTCCAATTGCTATGAAATTAAAGGTAAGAATGTCTTTTAATGTGGGTTCAATCCAAGACATCTAATTGTGTTAGTTTCTTGGGAAATATTTATTCAACTTCAACAAAATTTATGGCCAAATGGAATCTCACGATCTTATCTTTTTTGGAGTTGATAGCTATCTCCACAACTCCAAGAAACCATCTACAACCAAAACACCTGTTATATCTGAAGAGAAAAAGTTATGTTTGATGATGTGCAACCTTGAGAGAGATTGATCCAATAGGAATGTGATATTGAGATTAATCTATAAATGAAATGGATAAATTACAATGTAAACAATGAATGCTTATAAAAGCATAAAGAAACACTCTAGATGAAAACCCTAGGAGAGGATTAAATTAGAGCATAACAAGTCTCTTAGTCACATAACTTGAGACAACTTGACCTATAATTAACTCAATCTAATTATAGAAAAACACTCCTAAGTTTGGCTTAAGTGTAAGATAATAATAATGGACCTAAGTAATTAATGAATAATTAATCAACTACTAAGGTGTTTTCCTAATTATTCCAACTGTCTTGTCAAATTCTTGTCTATCTTGTGGAAAGTTCACTTTCTTTTCCAATTTTAATATTGGATACTATCAGATTATTGATACCTCTATAGATTATCAACTGCAACTCATTTAATAATACATGGAACCCTTTTGTCTATATTCTTATTATTCCTTTACTTTCTTTTTAATTTATATTTCAAATAAACCAATTGATTATTATGTATGTCTTCAAATATCCAAATGTGTATGTACATGTGTATATATCCAAATGTGAATAGTTTGTGTTGGATTATTAATATCAGCTGAAAAGTGCACAACAATAACTTTTTTGTATGTATGGTTATTATGGCTTTATTTTATTTTTAAATTAGACTTGCAAGAAAACAATTCATTATTGCCATATCTTTGTAAATGTCTAGATGCATATGTACATGCAAATATATCCATTGTCAACAGTTTATATATACACATCTGTACATTACCCAAATAAAACATAAGTGATCATATATGTCCAGCGATATAAGTGGTCTACATATGCACACATGCATAAAAATTTATTTGGGAATATACATAGAAAAAACATATCCAATATATACATGCAATACACAGTTAGTTTGGGGAACATACATGTATGGGTATACATAGAATTTATAGATCTTGATACATACACAACACATTTATAAACAAATTATAGACATATGGTTAAAATAATATTTATATTTTGTGGGTTTGTGGTTCACATTGTAAGATGGGCAGTGGCAGAAAACACAACCAGCCATCTTCTAGATTTTAAGACCACAAGGGGAAGAAATTCTAAGTGACAGAGAAAATGAAGCATGGTTCGAAAGCTGAAACCATATACTTTGTATAATTAAAGTAATTGCTGATATATTATACAATGGAGAGAATATTTTATGAGAGCCAAAGTAAGGGTATTGGAAATTAAAGTAAGCGTACAACCTGGAGCCTCCAGGCTTCACCATAGAAAATACTGGAGGCTCCACCATAGAAAATACTATTATCACTTTCAGGCCAACTCAAACTTTAATTTATTGGACTAATTTTTTTCATTGCTAGAATTTTTATACAGTCACAAGCATTCTTTCAAAAAAATTTAGTTCGGCACATATATCCTCTGGCTGGGGCTCCATGCTCCTCGTGAAATGATGTGCTATGAAAACCTAATATGCTGCTACGACTAACTTAGTAGAGAAGTGACTTCTTTCATGCCTTCTTTGAAACCAACATGTGGAAGTAGAGATATAAATAATTCTTTTCTTTATCTAAACCCTGTTCCAAAGCTCTCATTTTGGCATAGGCAAGGAGGATGCTGGCAAAGAGTGGGGAGTTTGGCAAAATCCTTTTCAACTGATGCATTTTCTGCATATCCTGCAAACACGTCATTCAGAGAGACTACATTTCTTTGAGGCATCCTGTTAAACATTTCACGTGCCTTGCCTATGCTTCCACACTTTACATGCATGTCTTTCAAGGCATTTCAAACACCTACGACGGACATCCCTACCCGGTTCGATAGCTCCCATTTTGGCACAGGCGGTGTGAAAATGAGATCCGCTAAGGTCAAAACCCTAGTTGTTGCGGATGTAGAACTTATGGCCGGGAGAAAAGAGTTTGAAAAATTAAAATTTGGGCGGGATTAATGGGAACAGAAACGACAGGTAAGGGAAAAAGATGGGTTAGAGGGGCCCACAGGAGCCACGGAAGTTAACGGTGCTTATTTCTCCAATGGAAACAGACGGGAAAGAACGTTAGAGGAAAGAATGGGCCCACAGCACACCTAAGCAGTCAAAGCTTAGTGTGTGCTATTTAAGCCATCCCGTAGAGAACGAGTCCTTAATCACTCTTGATACCAGACAGCTTAATGCCGCGTGTTAGTCGTTGAGAGTATTGATGATAGGAGATCGGGTAAAGTTGGACGGGCTACCGTGCAAAGGAGGTTTTTAGAATTTGAGATATCTGAGTGTGGGGGATGTGATTGATTTCCGATTGAAGATGTTTCAAAACTGCACAAACTCACTGCTTTTTCCAACAGCTCAAAGCGCGGCATGAATTTAAATCGGGTAAGAAATATTTTTTTAAATTATAAATGTAATGAAGTAAATAATATATTAATTTTTATTCTTTTTACGTCTCAAAGAACATAATTAATATACGAGTAACAGCAAGCGGAAAATTTTATTCGGTCGTTAATGATGGTAGTATCTAATTTTAGAAGCTGTTAGATCATTGTTTTTAATCTATTACTTTAAGTGATGTTGGCATATATCACCATGCAATTTATATTATTTGGGAGATTTTTTATTTTTATAAGATTTATTTTAGGAGATTTTTTTTTTCAATTTGTATTTTAATAAATGATTTTATATTTTTATTTGTTATTTTTGAAAGATGATTTTTTATTTCTAGTTTCAATAATGTATTTACTTGTTGCAAAATATGTAAAGATTAGAATGAGTAGAGAAAACGATAACACAAACAAAATAAAGCAATAACAAGAGACAACACACGATTTATTGTGGTTCGGCAAATTTGCCTACATCCACACTCAAAGTAGGGAATAACTTCATTAATCAATTGACGTTTACATGGCTTGTACTCATCTACTTATACAATCATATTCAACTATCAAGTGAAGAGTCAGGGAAGATGAATAGTCATGCAACCGTTGGGCTTCACATCCCAAAAATCTCCTCCGTGAAGACTAATTGGCACAGCCATGCACTGTGACACCCTGCTTCCATTTCGAAACTCACATTACAACTAGCCTGCTGGATTTTAGCTTCGTGATCTTTTGCTCGCATACACTTCAAATTAATCTTTTCCAAAGCACGTCAGATTGAATAAAACCTAACCACTGAACCATGACATTACGATTAACTCTTGCAGTTGATATATCCAAAACATTGAAAAGATCATTAACTAGTTCTAAAATGAACCCTTCATCCTGAAATGAATCCTTAAGATCATCAATGCTCCCCCGTGACAGAACATCGTAAAAATTGTCATCGTCAAAAATAGAAACTCTAGAATGATTCCCTGCAGGTACCAACTTCACGAAATCATTACAAACAAGAATCTCTTCAGCTATAAACCGCTTCCCAAAAGCTGGGTAATCTAATTTAACATGCCCGTTCTCTTTGTCTAGAGAGGAATCTAATAAACCCTCAACAATAACCACATGACATCCAAAGGCAACATAGAATAGAGCAGTGGTGCCATCAAAACTAGGGGCATCTATATCGGCACCACCTCGAAGCAAGGCCTGGAATAACATGATAGCAGTAGGAACCCTATCTACGGGTGGTGGATTCCTACTTGGTACTCTCTGTGGTACATGTGGAAGTACATTTCGTCCAAAAGGATGCTTTATTCCATGACCTACAATTTGACCAACTCTACCAATAAATCTGCCAGCACCTCCTTTAAACCTCCGAGGCTCTAAACGTCCAGAAACACGTTCCCATGGCCGTCGATTGCCACGCTTAGCACCACATATAATCCTATAATTCCATGCCGCACACAAAATCTTAACTTTGCTGGAGTGTGCCGTTAGGTTTGCCAAGACCCAGGCAGCAAACAGATGGTCTGTTAAACGCATCACCGAATAATAGTGTAACGCTTTGCTGATCATGTCTTGAAACAGAGGAGCGTTATTATTGGTCTCCTCCTCAACGAATATTACGTAAATAACTTGTCCGACCCTGTTGATTCTTGCTATGTTAATGGCTTCCATTACGAGGGGCAGAAACTGGTACTCTATAAATATAAACTTTGGGTCCCAGTGGGCAAATTGGGTCGCCATTGTTCGAGCATCCAAACAGATGTTGACCAAGTTGAGAACCCCCCGACCATGGATACTGTGAATTGCATTCCGTTCATGGCTTGGATTTTGGGTGCCATTATGAAGATCGCATCCCCATGAGAGATATTGCAAGAAGAGAGAGTAGAGGCCAATTTCGAGAGCGCCCAGGAAACCTTTGTTTCGAATTCCACCAAAACACATGGAGAGCAGTGCTTGCACTGTGCGTCGCCATCACCCTTGTCGCAGTCACACAAGAAGTTCATCTCGATTGTGCGCTTGGAGGTGAGCGGGATAAGGCCTAGCTTATGTGAAACAAATTCGTCATTGAGCACCGACGAATTGTTCCCGATTTCCACCAGGTCTACGGTGATCGTCGGCACCTCTGCCATCATCACTCGCAGTAGGGCATTCACGATGTTCACGTCTATGTTTCGTGGCTCAAATTTCAATTAGTCATCTTTCACTTCTGGGATTTTCTCGCTTGGGAAGTGCTAATATGACTTCTGCATCTTCCCTACCTCCTCTGTGCTTAACTCACTGCTCCCTCCGCTCTCTGTTTGCTGCGACTCTGAGGAAAATTGCTTCCTTGTATCACTTCCCTTGACATCATCACCGTCATCCTCTGTTGCTGCCACTATTTCCTTTTGTGAGATAAAAATCTCTTCCCCTCTCTGTAACCGTCTTCAAACTTTCTTCCATGGGTATAGCTATCGTCTGCCTTGTTCGCATAAGCGCACATCAAAAACTTCTTCGAGGTATTATTCCACGAATCCAGCGTGCTCTCCTCCATCAGCAACGATTCATCTACCTCCTTCACGCAGCTCCCCTCAATATTAGGTTGCTTGTTATACGTGTCTACACTATCATTAATACCCATCCAATCAGGTTGGTGAACCATATCTCCTTTCTCAGTCTGTGATGCTTTAAATTGCTTGTAGCGATGCCCACTATCCTCGTCTCCTATCAAATGGACGCTTCTGCTTCAAACTAGAAAATTGTCTTTTATCTTGCACTTCTTCATCCAAGTCCATAGGCTTGTAAGCTTCTATGAAATTATCTGTGCAAAGGTTGTTATCATCATGAGAGTGCCTCTTTATTTTTGCCAAGGCCATGTCATCTGCAGAGCTCTCTGAAGCCAAAATTTCTCTCAAGCCTCCTTGCCTTGCTACCTCACTCCAATCTGCACCCTCCTCATCTTGGGAGTCAACAATAGATTCAACTTGGGTCTCCGATGGCATACACTCTTCCTCCCTCAATCTCTTGATTTCATCCTCTTCAACAACCTCTTTTCCAACATATTTCTGCTCAGAAATTCCAGCATCAATACAGGTACTATCTTCAACTCCAATCGAGGCATCACGACGTTCAACTTTCACCACACGAATACCAACAACTTCCCAGCCATTAATAGTTTGGCCAATAAGTGCCAAGGTTGGCTCAAGAGGAGAGAAAATGAGAGTCCCAACATCCTTCTCTTTTGTTGGATTCTCCTCTTCAACTGAGTTCCCCTCTTTCTTACAGCCATCCCACCAATGTAAGCGGCGTTTGAAGCATAGTTTTACATGGAACATAAAACTGCCATAGAAGTTATAAATTTTACCTTCTCCTTCTTCCTCCATCTCTGCTCAAGTCAACATGGCTCTAATACCAATTGTAAAGATTAGAGCGAGCAGAGAAAACGATAACAAAAATAGAATAAAGCAATAACAAGAGACGACACATGATTTATCGTGGTTCGGCAAATTTGCCTACATCCACTCTCAAAGTAGAGAATAACTCCATTAATCAATTGACGTTTACATGGCCTGTATTCATCTACTTATACAATCATATTCAGATATCAAGTGAAGAGTCTAGGAAGATGAACAATCATGCAACCGTTGGGTTTCACATCCCAACAAAATAACATGTGCAATTTTTTTACAATGTAACAATAATAAATATAGTAATAATAATAAATGTAGTAATAATAATAAATATAGTATAATATATATTATTACATTTATATAAGGCTTAACAATAAATTGTGCAATTTTTTATAGAGTATTATATTCTAATAATTTTTTGAAAATATATTAAACTATGTAAAAAATTACTTGCTTAACAATAATATTAAATTTTAAACAACAAAGTTATTAAAGTGACTTCACCACAATACATACACTTTAATATTTCATACCCACCTTATGGTTTACATTATATACAACATAATATGTTGATTAAAAATTAAAAAATACATATTCTTTAAAATCTTTTTTTTTGAAAAAATTTATAAATCAAATGGAACTCCATCAGGTTTTTGTAACCCTCAAAAGGGTGTAGCTCCACAACTTCCCAATATTACAACCTTAAACTCTCAAATCACGGATGTACCAAATTATTGGACAACAATTAATATCAAGCTACACGCTCCATCTATTTGTCTCATGATGCTCAGAGTATAATTCCTTATATCCATACTCTTAAAATATTTAGAGAACAATTCATATTTTCTAGGCCCTTCCCATCTTTAAGAAAAGAAACTTCACAGTATATACATCTTTTGATAACATCAACATCCAAAAAGGAAGCAAAAACGTATGCTTCTCATACAAAGCACCCTCTTTAAGTGGGAAACTAGCTTGAGATGATGAAAATCCTCCAAGTTTTGTTTCCTCTACAATTCAATTAGGCACATGTTAGTCCTTACTTTCTAGAGATAGTGTGAAAGATAATGCTGTTAATCAATAAAACGGAAATAGTGAAATACAAGAATTAAATTCACATTCACACTCACTCAATAAAGCCTAAGATCTATGCATAGGATCAAATCATAAACAATAATACAATAGCAAAGACCTTAGATTTCTCAATTACTTCTTTGATATTTGTTTGAAAGCTTGATATTTAGGTTGCTCATTGAATTTTAGCATAACCCTGATAGTGCAATGATAGGATGATAGCTTGATGCTTGATAATTGATACTTGATGCTTGATAATTTTTAAATCATAAGATATTTGATAATAATTGTGCTTTAGATAATATGCTCTAGGAGAAAATGAATATGTGGAGGGTTTTATTTGTATGCTTCACTTCACATTTGATCAATGCTAAAAATTAATTAGAAAGATCAATGGATGAGAAAAATTGAGAGCATAGGACCTAAAATTGGCCACGGCTAAACTGGCTCCAAAACAACACGAAAAGTCAATCACACAAAATTTGTCAAAAATTACAGATCGTTGATCATGATCAACATAATTCACTGCAGCTTTGATTTTTTGATTTTTTTTGAAAAAGTCAAACCCCTTTTTGGTGTTAGTTTAGTCGTGTCCACTAAAATTAGCATATGGATTAATGAGGTGGAATAATTGAGGGGGATTGATTTTATTCATTTTTTATGTAAAATTAAATAAATTATTTAAAATTTATTTAATTTTGGAAGAAGTGCTAGGTAATTAAATAATTTTTTAAAATAATATAATTATGGTGGACCAAAAGATGAATTAATTAAACAATTTTAATTAAATTTATTTAATCAATGATGGAGGGACGATGACAAATTAATTAAATAATTAAAATTTAATTAATATGAAAATAAATTGGGATATAGTGGAGAGAAAATAATAATTTTTGTTAGACTGTAGGAATTAGGTAGCCCCTTATAAAGTGGGGTGCATCCATGAACTTTTTAATGTGACTAGTGATAGTGGTGTGACATGCTTTCTGGTACTATCTGGGTTGGGGGTAGATTGGACCTTGTGATCTTCTGCCTATTATGGGACCCCAACTCAAGGGAAAATAATAAATTAGTTACCTAAATATATTCAATTAATATGAAAAAATTTGGGATTGTTAAATAATTATAAATTCTTTAATTTTTAGTGGAGAGAAAATGATTAATTAATTAAATAATCTCAAATTATTTAATTTATATGGATAAGTTAGTATGAAAGAAGAAATATGATGATATGTAAGGTGATGATGATTGTTGATTGATATTAGGTAAATAAATTGGTAATAGATGAAACAACATAAAATGGATTGAAAATGTGCATTTGTTATGTTTTTTATCATCAAAGAGCATTTTATTATAGCAAATATATATATATAAGCACACCAAGATATGAAGAACTAGGTTGACTTTGGTATCCTTTGCATAGACTTTGACTCTACATGCAACATACAAAAAATAATGACCATGCCCCATTCCTTATTTTTCTAAACACACCAAGATATAAAGATCAAGGTGGTCTCTCATTTCATTAGAATGAAAAAAAAGAAAAAAAAGATCAAAAGACACATCTAGCAGGTAAAAAGATAATAAGATCAAAGGTAAAAAATCAAGACAAAGATAAAGTGATAAATGAAAATGTAGAATGGTAAAAAGACTTAATTAATTATTCAATGTAGGCACGTGCATATATAATATGGCAATGTGGTTGGACCATTGCAATAACCACCCTAATATTCAATGTAATAGATGATTACATAGTTGCGCCAACATTCCCCCCCTTATTACATTGATCCTAAAACTTGCCCTAGGGACCCCCTCCTAAGGCTTACACAACAAAACTTGTTGAGTACATTATATGAATACATATTTTTTAGAATATCTTCTCTTGAAGAAGCAAATCCTTAACCAAGCGGGGCTCCATCAAGTTGTCTCTTGAACCTTAGAAGGTGTAGCTTCGAGCTATGTTCTTAAGCTCTCAGTTTTGAACTCTCAAATCACAGTCTTGAATTATTCAACAACAATCCCTAAGAGATATGACAGATCTCTATCATTGTCTAATGACTATGAAAGGTATAATTCTTGATCATATACTCTAAAGCTCGCTTGATAACAATCCATATTGAGCTCAACACCAAATCTCAAACTCTTCTCCAAAATACAACCTTCACAACACGTATTCTTCAATTTTGTTAGCATCAACAAAGAAGATAAAAAGGAAAGCATAAACCAAAAATGCCAAAATTGCTTCTCATGTGGAAAACATCATCTCAAAGCAAGAAGCTAACTTGAGATGATGAAAATCTTCCATCCTTTGGTGCCAACAGCCTCCAATGGGATCCTCTTTGAAACTCTAGTCATTAGATGTTGCATGTGAATCTTTGAAAGTCCTAAAACCTCTATCAAGTGTTACACAAATGTCCTTGAGAGAAGTACTTAAGATAGTATCAATTACTGCAATATGAGTGGCACCTCTAATGGGCATTATATAATGCCTTCTCTTGTATTCAATGAGAAGAAAATATCTTGATAGATTGCATAAATATTTCAAATATTTAATTTTGAAAGCTACAATTAAGGAACTCAAGCTTTCTATACCACATCTAGCCTTTCCATCGCTTCTTCTGTGCTACTCTCATCTGCGTTATATCTAGCGTTCAACTCTACTTTGCACACATTCAACTGCAATCTCACCTCAGACGGCTCTTCTCCAAGCAAATACCATTTCAAAAATATATCACTCCCTTGCGTAGTAACCAAATGTAATCTTCACGCCATCTACAAAATTGAAAGCTTCACACTACGGACTTACATTTGCATACTCCAAATTTCAATAGCAATGGAACTCTTCTCATGCTAGGATCGTTGCAAGTGATGATTTGTAACATGCTTGAACCATTGCATGGTCACTCACCTTCCATGATAATAACCATGAGATTCATCAACTTCCAACGCACAGGCACATAACTCTTCTACAAGGCGCCAAAGTGATCTATAAAATAGGACTTTAAAGTTTCCTCAATTTAATTCAATTAAATATTTAAATCTTTGATCGCAACAGTAATGCGTTCTTATATATTTCAACCATTGACATTACTGAAAAACTGAGTTATGTTTCTTAAACACTTTAAATAAGCTATCTGTAATAACATTCACGAGAGAACATAAAACTGAAAGAAATGAGAGAAGAAGAAAGAGATGCAAGAGAGATCCAAACATTTTGATAACAGAGTTTTTCCTTGAGGACTATGTCTCCAGGTCCGCTTCTCAATTCAGGACTGCTTTATTAATACTCCTGAGCAATAGAATGCCTTGTTACAATATCCAAGCTTCACCTGCACAAGAATTTCTCACAATCTCTCACAAAGAATCCTTCTACTTTTCAGAATTCTCTCCACCTTCGAGTCACCTGAATGACTTTACAAAAGCCATACCCCCTTTTAAATACATAAAAAATTTCAAACTGGGAAAAAACCCCAAAATAACCCCATTTGCCCTTATTTGTTTTCGGGCTTAACAAATAACAAAGGTTGTTATATTATTTTGGGGTTGTTTGTAACAATAATCCCTTATTTAAATAAAATTGTCAACTATACAAATCTTAAAATTAGCACACACACACACACACATAAAGCGCTTTAATAGTGCAATGGTGGTATATGATTTTGAGCAGTGCCTAATATGGGAAAGATACATATGTAAAGTCATAGATAGTGCCTAGTATGGGAAAGATATAATGAATAATGATGAACAGTAAATACCCAACAAGTACTAAGAGGGGTGAGGGTGAATCAGTACAAACAAAAACTTTCCAACAACTTAAACTGCAAAGACTGCACTAACCGGTAAACAATATAACCAGTCTAAATCGAGGCACTACCGATAAAACACAGTATGACTGTAAAAGACTTAAACCAGTAACTTCTAGATCTTCTTAAGACCTAATATCTTATCACAACTTCACCCATATGCTTAAGCAAGTAATACATCAAAAATACAATGGCCATTGGATCAACTTGCATTACCGCTTAACAGAAAACACTAAAACATCACATGAAAAGCATCACACATAACACATTGATTTTTCACATGGAAACCCAACTGGGTAAAACCACGGTGGGGATGAATACCCACAAGTTGTTGTTGAACTCTTCTGAAGTTCGCTCTGTTAGGAGCCTAGTCCGGTTAAAGACTTTACAACAGGTTCTGCTAGGAACCGATCTTGCTAGGGATCACCCGGTTAAGGGATGGCTAAATACCCGGTTAAAGGTTAAAACCCTATTAAAGGTTACCTCACAAGAGGATTTGAAGAACTCAATGATTTTGAGTCACCCTGTTAAAGGATTTACAAAAAGCCTGTTAAAGCTACCCGATAAAGGGATTTTCCAACTGCTGAAATGGTTAGAAGTCAACAGGTAATACACTGATCTGATAATAGCACTCAATGCCAATGCAGATCCACTTTAATTCCTTTACTTCTGCAATCACACTCTGTAGGTATCTACTCACTTCTTCGGTCTGGCAGGAATCAAGTATCTCTTTACTCAAATACACACACAAGATTTGCCAATAACTTCAAATGAAAAACATCACCGACCTTATAGGTAACAGATAGGTCGGTGGCATAAACCCTAAACCCTAAACATTTTAGGTTTAACAATACAGTCAGTCCAATCCTGACCATTAATCACATTACATAGGGTAAAACAATATTGAACAAATCTCAAGACGTTTTGCATCATCCGTTCTTCACCGCTTCTGGAAGCTGATAACCCATCACACGCTCTCCACTGTTTACTGAGATTTCGCACATTCTCGAGGTAGCTAGAATCAATCTTCTTCATGCAAGATCCTCAAGGAGATTCTTCATGCGCACAAGGCTGACGTGGCAACGCGATCTAGTCTTCATTTCAATGCTAACTCATCATAGGATGTCATCGATCGAATCACACAGACTTGGAATGCATCAACCGGAAACCCTGAAGCTGAGACTACCAACCGGTAGTCATATCAAGTGAAACCCCGATACAAACTTTGCATATACCGGTTCACTTGCCAGTTTGCTTAATTCAACATACCGCTTCACACTTCATCATACCGATTCACACTTCATCATACTGGTTCACACTTCAGCATATTGACATCAATGACAACATACATTATCATCATGTCATCAAACTCTGCACATATGCTAACAAGATACATCTGTTAAGGCATAGTTACATAGGTAGTGATAGATATAAGATATATTAGGTAATAAGCTATTTAGGAAGCAAGCTTAGTTTAGCATCAATCATTTCGTGAAAGCTTGATGTCAAAAAATTTCGTAGTGCATAGTTTGATTTAGCTTGAAGGTCAAGTGTATTAAATATTCTTTTTTTTTGTGAAGATAATTGTATAGATCTGATCCAAAAACTATGTCAAAGTTATGTCCCATAACTAGGTATGAAGTATGGAGGGATTAGATGGATAAACGAAGCTTACTATGGTAGGTGAATAGGTGGAAGATAGATATTAATAATCATCCCATTATAGGTGCATATGTGGAAATAATATTAGGGAAAAATTGGAAGGTGAAGTGGACCTACTATGCACAAATCTATTAGGTTATCTTAAGGGCTAGACATAAATTTTGTTAAGATGGATGCTATTGATATTCTTATTTAAAGGTTTCCTTTTAGATGTAGCAAGCCAATAGACTTCAGATCCATAGCTAGCTATAGTGACAAAGGGACCTAACTAGTCATGCTCAAAGTTTCCATCCTTGTCTTGGTCTTGTTGATTATTTTGATTTTGTTTAAAGGCTATGTCACACACTTCAAACATACAGATTTTGATGTTCTTGTTGTAACTCTGATGTAGACCATTTTCATCCTTTTTTTGGTTGAGGAAACCTGGGTTTTTAGGCTAGCCTACATAGAGGATCTCTTTGCACTGCTATCCCACAAACTTCACAATTAAAGAGAATACTTCATAAAATCTTTTTTCATCATGTATATGACCCTGAAAAATAGATTTATCTCCTGAAAAACATTACTTAATGAACTAACAACAATTATTGCTCCTTCCTCTCCTATACTTTGATATTATATTAAAAATGATAAACATAAATATTAGTAGAAATTTAATCCATAATAACTACAGTATAAACGTAAACTAATACTAATATTATTAAATTTACAAGAAATTTTACAATAAATTATATAAATACTTATAAAACATTGCACTCCCCTAACTTCCAAAAATATTCGAAACTAGCAATGAATAACTATTTTAACAAAAATATTAAATAAAAAGCTATAAAATCACTAAAATGACTTTATTCCAATATATAAAGCATAATTTTTGAAAAATTCTAGAATTGTACTTAAGATGTATGTAAACGATGTCCTCATTTCTGTTTATTTAAATGGGAAGAAGACAATAAAAAGAGCGTGAAAGTCTGCAATTTGAGAACAAACTCAGCATATGGTTTAAAAACTAGTTTATTGGGTTCGTCCCTAGACACCCTTGGTTCAAGTCCCTAGTTCGGGTCCGGTCTGGCCTTGGTTCAACTAGGGTTCGAATTTCCCAGAGGGGGTTCAACCTAGTTCGAAACCGGGTGGACCAAGATCGAACTAGGTCGAACCCAGGCGGACCCAAGTCGAACCTGGACAGCTGGGCGGCCCTAAATGCACTTTTTTATGCAAAATTTTAATTTTTTTTGATATCTGTCACGTAAAAAGTCAATTTTATACCCTAAAAGTGACTTCTAAAACATAATCTTATCTCATTTCTCCTCATTTGTGTTGCAAACAATTTTTTTTTGATAGCAGGTTGAAGAAAGGGTGAACAAAGTTTGGCTTCCAAGATCAAATAGAAGTTGAAGACTGATTTTTGAAGCTTCAACAAGTGTTGCAGCATCATTTCCATACATTTGCAAGCTCCCATTGCCTACAAGAAGTAGATTTTTTAACATTTTTTTCCAGCTATTTTTGTTTCACAAATTTTCAAACATGAAACATTAATTGTTTTTCATTATTTTGTTTTTGTTTTTGAATATGTTTATGTTATTTCTTTCCATAGGAGCTAGAATGGCATCTACCTCATCCTCCGTTGGCAATGAACAAACAATTACAAAACAAATAAATGATCTGGATTCTTCCTTATGGAAGTATGTTGACATTTTAAACCCACTTCCAGGAGGTGGGGGATTCCATTGGAGATGCCAAGGATGTGGTATTGAACGTAATAGTTCATATTATCGGGTAGTAGGCCATTTGTGTGGAATAAAAGGAAGAGGCATCAAAAAATGCTTTAGAAAAGATGGTAAACCTATACCAGATGAGACAGTGATGAAATATTTTAAGGAGTATGAGGAGGCAGAAGAGAGAGAAGCCCGTAGATTGACTCAAACCGCAGCAAAGAAAACAAGGGGAATGCAAGCCCCATCTCATCCCGATGTTGTAGTACAAGACCACCTCTTCTTTTCCACAAATGAACCACCCTTGACATGCAAAAGAACAAAGGGGCCTTTAGAAACCGCATTTCAAAATGAGAGTAGAGATATTGCTGACCAAGATATAGAAAGGTGCATTTGTGCAAATGGGTTGGCTTTCAATATAGTTCGCTCCCCATATTGGAAGCAAATGATAAAAAATGTTAATGAAGCTCCAAGAGGGTATAAGGGCCGAGTTTATGAGAAGGTACGTGGAACATTATTGGACAAAGAGGTGAAGAGGGTTGAAGATGCATTGAAACCCATAAGAGATTCATAGGCAGAGACAGGTGTAACAATTGTTTCAGATGGGTGGAAAGATGCTAAAAATCGTCCCTTGATCAATGTCATAGTGGTGTCCCCTAAAGGGGCAATGTTTTTGAAAGCTGTGGATTGTGAGGGCCAAGTAAAAGATGGCCAATTTATTGCAGAAATTTTCATCTTTGCCATTGAGTCAGTGGGACCCCACAATGTTGTGCAAGTCATAATGGACAATGCAAGAAATTGTAGAACTGTTGGTTTGTTGGTTGAGGAACGCTATGATCACATCTTTTGGACACTTTGCACGGTCCATTAACCTAATCTTATGCTACAAAGGATTGGGACTAAAATAAAATGGATCAGAGATGTGTATGCAGAGGTTGAGGACATCTAGATGTTCATCACAAACCACCACATGTCTCAAGGGATTTTTAGATCCTTTTCAAATTTGGAGCTATTGAAGGTAAGTGAAATAGTAATTTAATTTTACATTTTCTAATTTTTTTAATTTCAATGTTCATAATATCATTGTGTAAGCTATATTGTGTATTCCTCTTTAAAGTTTGGCTTTATTCTTTAATCATTTTGGCATTAATTTGTGTTATAGGTTGCTGAGACTTGTTTTGCATCAAACACAATCGTCTTAAGACGACTTGTGAAAGTTAGAGTGGCACTATGCAATATGGTGATCAACAACGATTGGACAGTATGGAAGCAGAGTAGCAGTGAGAGGGCATAAAAAAATAGGGAGAGAATATTGAATGAGAAATGGTGGGATCTTGTTACATATCTCCTAAGTATCACTGAGCCCATTATGAGTATGATTCGCTATACCGACATGGATAGGCCTTGCATTGGTGAGATTTATGATGGCATTGACTCAATGCTTGAAAAAATAAAGTTCACTATAAATGCAAAAGAGATTGACTCGGAGGAGTAATTCTTCAAAGAAGTGAAAGCAATTATTGTAGAAAGGTGGAATAAGATGACCACTCCTTTGCATCTTCTTGCCTATGCATTGACACCAAAGTACTATAGCAATCAGTTTCTTGATAAACCAAGAAGGATTCCACCATGGAGAGATCTAGAAGTATCTGATGGGTACAAGGCAACATTTCTTAGCCTATATCTTGATGATGATTTGTGAGATATTGTTACTAATGAGTTCATAGAATTCACAAATGGGAATGGTCTAAGTGTTGAGGCACTTCGTCTTAGATCCAAGAAGGATGCTCATAGCTGGTGGTACTTCCAACACCTACAACCCCTCGCTATAAAAGTTTTATCACAAGTAAGTTTAATTAATTAAAATTATCACAAGTTTATTTATAGTTGTGAGATTTTGCCAAGATCAAGAGGCAATGGAAAGTACAAATAAGAGAGAACAAAATAGATGATAGAAATAAACTGTATTCTATTAAGATGAAAATACTGATCAACTGGATCATCAATCATTACATACAATGAATATGAGTCTGCTTATATAGGCGAGGCTATATGGATATGTGAGCACACAAACATGACATGTGGCTCAATAAGAAACAAGGGTAGGTAGGAAATAGGTGTGGGTAGGTAGGAGAAATAGTATAATATTCCACATGAGGTGGATCACCCACTGAATGTGGAGTGTAACAACAAGATAAGATCAACACCATAAAAGGTGGAAATTCTCCTACACACACTATCCCAATGTGGCACAAACACCCAAGTGTCTCATACCCAAACTACTATGAAATGCATTTCCTAAGTAAACTTAAGTAAGGTGTAATAATATCCAGGATGAATAATTATTTACACCAACACCCCCCCTTAAGTGCAACTTAGGGGAATGCACTTAAGTCTACAATGCAACTAAGCAATGCAAGATGGGTCCCGACTACGAGGCCATGTTAAGTACCCATGCACAAATGCAAATGCATGCAAACCAATGCAATGAAATCTCTCACAAAGCGGGGAAAGAGAGAAAAACCCAATGGGAAAAAACCCTCCCCCAAAAGAGAGATGATGAAAGCACACAATGCTCTCAATGATGAATGAGAAGAACAAAAAATATGTCCCCCCATAAGAGAGAAGAAAGACCATGAGGCCCCCCCTCAATGTCGAATCTCTTGCAAAGATGGTTCAATGATGTTGACCAAAATACCTCCCCATAAAGAAGAAAGAGAGCCTATGTTGAACCAATAATGTCAAAGTGTGACAAAACCAGGTACCAAGTCGATGACGATGAATCACTCGCTACAACAAAATGAAGATCAGGCATGGAGACAACCTGCTGTGAGCATCAGCTGGATACTCAGAAATGACAGAAATACTGGTACAATCCAAGTCTCACGGGAGCCATGCACAAATGTGTACAATCTAAGTCTCAACTGGAGCCATGCACCAAGTCTCACAAGATATTCCTAATCTACGTGTACAAGAGGATTACATCAAATAGTCAACAATGACAAGATACAAAGAGGTGTGACACTTTATGATAGTGCGAGTACAACATTGCTCATGCAAGAGCATACAACATGATAGTGCAAATCTGGAAACATGAAAATGATGCCACCAATAAGCCCTGTAGAATACTGCAAAAAAAGACGCCTCCGATTGGGATGAGGCCAAGAGATATAAAGAAGCAAATCAACCCCCCCCTTGACGGCTGGTTGGAAGCACTGCAAGACAAGTATGAAGTGACAAGAAAAAAAGTGTTCCCAATTTGACGTATTCCATGATATTTTTGTTTTTAAAAGATTTTAAAAATCTAGAAAAAATAATTTATTATGCCCCAAAAAACTTTATTAAAAAATTTTTTAAAAAAGAAAAAAGGTGATAGTCATTTTTTTGAAAAAAAATGAAATGAAAAAAACTTTAATAAAAATTTATTAAAGAAAAAAACTTTTATTTTTTAATTATTAAAAAACTTATTTTAAAAAAAAAAGAAAAATTAACATTTTTTTTTTTTATTAAAAAAAAATAAAATTTAAAAAAAACTCAAAAACACAAAGAAATACCCCAACGGGGACCACCGCAGCTAGCCTGCGGTTATCGCAGAGCCTGCGGGCCCAGTACACTGCAGTACCCGTAGGTACCCTGTGGAGGTGGCCGCAGGTAGCACCTACGGTACCCGCAGGTGGCCTGCGGACACCGCAGGTACACGTGTGGGCCCGTACGGACCCCCCTCCCCCCAAAAAATTTAAAAACTTAAAAAAAATTATGTAAAAAACAAACAAATCGCCCCCCTTCAATAAAGTTAAAAGATTTTATTTTTTATTTTTTGATTTTCCGAAATTAATAAAAAACGGAAAAAAAAAATATATTTTCAGACCTGTACCTGCAAGTCCGTACAGCGGGCCAAGAGGGGAGATTTTTTAAACTCGGGGTAACGGAGGCCGATTTCGACGAACTGATAGTCAATCTTGGGGTTTTTGGGCCTTTTAAGTGCAATGGCGATGACGGATTTGGCCAAAAATGCTCCAAAATTGCAGATCAATGTCGGGACAAGTCACCACCCTCCACCTTCAAACGACTCTAGATTTGGCCTTGGATGTCGGATTTGGACAAAATAAAAGGCGATTCTTAATTGATCGAACCTCCTCAATCCAACAATGACCTCAGATCTAACCCAACAAGCTCCAATAATAACCTGCAGTAGAAAGCTCCAAAATGGAAACCCCAAATTTCTCTCAATTGGCAAACCAATGGCACTCTAATGGCTCTGATACCATGTGATATTTTGCCAAGATCAAGAGGAAATGGAAAACACAAATAAGAGAGAACAAAATAGATAATAGAAATAAACTATATTCTATCAAGGGGTGAACTCACAATACTGGTTCCCACTTTTTGACCAACTTTGACACTTAGATGAACATTTTGAAATTTTTTTTCACTTTCTGAGACCTATAACTTTTAAACCGTTAAGAATTTGAAGATGATGTAAATTAGTGATTTGTAATATCTTGTTTGTAGATTCTAAATATATTTTTTTCAATTTTTTTGAATAAAATTTTATTTATTTTTCCTTCTCTCTCAAAAAGTAGTTTTTTACTACAAACATCATTTTTAAGAGTGATGTGCATCCTTAAATGCATAACTTTTTTTTCTATAAATCATAAAAATTTAATTCTTTTGAATTTTGGTTTGTAACATCAACACCCAGGGCATGCAGTGGGTTTGATAGTTATATGTTGAATATTTTCATTTTATTAAGTTTTAAAGTTCGACTAATTATAATATAGACATAGTTGTACGTTTGAACACATAGCTTGTTCTATATATATCAAAATTCAATTTTATTTTTTTTGTTATAAAGAAGATATCAATACCTAGGGCATATATATTTTTCATAATTTTTTTTAATTAGTTTACTGTTTCTTCCAATGCATTGAACAAAGAAGTTCATGTTCAGTGAAAAATCTACATTCATAAGAAATAAAACAAAAATATATTAATGAAATTAAATATATTAAAAATTATACTATTTGGAAAGCTTATAATAAAGACCAAATACTTCAAAAAAAAAAACTTCTAAATGAATTCATTTGACCCCCCCCGAAAGCTAATGTAAAATTGGGTTTTTATTAGCATTTGATAGATGCAAAAGAGACTCCATTGCAAGTATGATTTAGAAGTAGAGAGGTTATATCCAATAAATTTTGATCTAAGAGACTTTGATCTAACTCTCTTAAATTATTTACTTCAAATGGGACCTCTTAAAGCTTAAATTATTATATTTTCTAAAAAATGTATGATTTTAGCAAAAATCAGGATGTACCAAAAAGTGGGAACTAGTATTGTGAGTTCACCCCAAGATGAAAATACTGATCAGCTGGATCATCAATCATTACATACAATGAATATGAGCCTGCTTATATAGGCGAGACTATATGGATATGTGAGCACACAAACATGACATGTGGCTCAATAAGAAACAAGGGTAGGTAGGAAATATGTGTGGGTAGGTAGGAGAAACAATATAATATTCCACATGAGGTGGATCACCCACTGAATGTGGAGTGTAACAACAAGATAAGATCAACACCATAAAAGGTGGAAATTCTCCTACACACACTATCCCAATGTGGTACAAACATCCAAGTGTCTCATACCCAAACTACTATGAAATGCATTTCCTAAGTAAACTTAAGTAAGGTGTAATAATATCCAAAATGAATAATTATTTACACCAACAATAGTTTACTTTGTCTTCATAGGTTGCTAGTAATTTTTAATTTTAATTTTAATTTTATTAATCTATAATTTTAATTGTTTACTTTGTCTTCATAGGTTGCTAGTTCATCTGCTTTAGAAAGAAATTGGAGCACATACTCTTTCATCCACTCAGTAAAGCGCAATAGGTTGCTATCAAAAAGAGCAGAGAATTTAGTATATGTGCATTCCAACCTACGTCTTCTTTCACATAAACAATGTGACTACACACAAGGGGAAACAAAGATGTGGGATATAGAGCCAGAGCATACTGATTTGGATGTTCCTGCTTCTCAGCTTCTTGCATTGACACTTGATGACTTGGAGGGCGAGCAAACTTATAGTGCAAGTGCAAGTGGCGTTGGCTCATCTAATGTCAATGTCAATGATGATGAGGAGGAGGAGGAGGAGGGTGAATTAGCTGATCCATTTGATGATTAAACTTTATATTGTTGAATGTTGAAACAATGATACTTGAATATTTTGTCATTTTGATATTAAACTTGATGCATATGATGCTATTATGGTATGATCATGATTCTATGATTACAAGTTTATGTTTGTTTTGTTGTTTATATGATACTATGACATGCTAATCTTAATTCATGCTTACAGACTGCACAAATATATATATTAAATTTACATGTTTTTGTACTAACGAACCTAAACGAACCCAAACCTCTTTTCAAAATTTTGCCATGCCGACATACCACCCGAACCGGCAAGCTAGTTTAAAAAAAATTGAGTATATGTTGAATTCTCAATACTGCTTTATGGCTGTAAGTTGATTTTTTTTTTATTATCATGAATATGAAATGCTGTTAGTATTTTCTATTTTGCGGTTACATTTAGTTTTCACACTGGATATAAAGTAACAGAGACTGTTTCAGAATCTTCAATTACGAGCATGACATACGACGACTTGTTTTTTGCACACAGCTTCCACGGAGTCTGAAGATCATCTATCATCATGTACCAGATTCGTATGGCCATTCCTTTGAAAAACTTCCATTGCAGAACCTGGCTTCTTTACAAAGTTTTATGGTGGAATCGAGGATGTTGGTGAAACTTCCAGAGAAATTCGGGTTCCCTTCATCTCTAGTAGATCTCCAGTTGAATTGTTGCAGGCAGTTACCTAAAGAATTCAGTAATCTTGCTGCTCTTGAGCGTTTGACTCTCGATAAATGTGACTTGGAATTTTTGCCTCAAGGAATGGGGAAACTCAAGAAACTGAAGCATTTGAGCCTGCAACACTGCACAATGTTGGCTTCTCTGCCGGAAGAACTTGGGCTACTATCTTCAATGACTTGTCTGAGGCTACAAGGATGCACACTTCTCCAAAACTTACCTGATGACCTTGGAAACCTGAGTGCATTGGAAGAGCTGAGCATGATAGAGTGTGAGAATTTAAGGGATCTACCTCAAAACTTTGGCGGATTATCTTCTCTACAAAAGCTGGACTTAACGGGATGCAGAATGATAAAGTCACTGCCAGAAAGCTTTGCGAAGCTTCAAATAGAGTCGCTCACTCTGGAATCATTACTGAATTTAGACGAGCTTCCATATTGTTTTGGAAACATGGAATATCTTTCTCACCTGAAATTGAAATTCTGCAACTCATTATCCACTCTCCCCAGTACCTTTGTCCAGTTGAAATGTTTAGAGACCTTAGAAATAAGATACTGCAGAAACATTTTGGAGCTTCCAAGTGACTTTGGCCATCTAAGTGTCTTGAGAGAATTATATCTAGAGGAGCTGCCTAAACTGGAGGAGTTGCCTAATGGGTCTCAGGCATTGCCGGCTTCCGGATGGATTGGGAAAACTCAAAAGATTAGAGAGTATAATAATACGTTGTGGTCACAAATTAGAAACACTTCCAGATGATTTTGAAACATTATCATCTTTGACTTTTGTAAAACTGGAGTGCTGTTCCAAGTTGAATGGCGCAGCAATGGAGAGAATAATAAAATTGCAGCACTGCTATTATGCAGATATTTCAAAAAGTACTGAATTGATAAAGAGGTGGAAAGAAATGCGGGAGGAGGTCGAATTTCCAATGGCCGTGACTACTAAACCAATTTTGGTAAGTGAAGGATCCGCTCTTTACATCATTACATGGTTCTCTCATTAGGATTCTTTTTGAAAAATCAAATGGACATATATGACGAATAGTTAGTATATGTCCCGTGCAGGACTGGGAGGAGATGGAGCGCGCTGCAAGAGTCAGTTTGTGGCGTGGGAAGTGCATATAATTGGCCGACAGTAGACAGCAACTGATAGAGAGCTCAACATCCATGTTGTTCGAGGATGTGGAGGACATGACTGTGGCACTGATCGCCCTCCCTCTGCACATGGAATTTAATCATCATCAGCTTATACAACGATTTGTTGGGGTGGCGATGGAGAAAGCAAAGACGACTTCTAAAAGAGGACGCCTGAGGATTGTTTATGTGAAAAGAGTAAAACAGAAGGGCGAAACAACTGAACACGAGAGAGAGGAAGAAGAGTGTTTCCGACAAATTTTGAAGTCGATGCCAATAGGATCATGCGCCATTCCTTCTACTGACAGGAGGCGCCATCGTCTCATTACCTACCTTTTCTTTAATAGCGGTGGTTACAGAGCTGACAACAAACTTGCCTGTTGCATGGTGAATGTAGGGGTGGATGATAAAGACCATAAATTTGTGAAGTTTGAAGATCTGTTTGGAGAAGATGATATTTCAGGAGAGGCCATCCAGAGCTCAGAAAGCTTGGATAAAGAAGATATAATTTCCAATAGAATAGGAAATTTTATAGAATCCATATGTTCAGGGAAGTTTTCTGGAACAGATGGGCCGCTCAATGAAAGTAGGTTTACAGAGTTTCTTCGAATATTGAAGGAAAACAGTGCAGGTCACCTCATCGACAGTAAACTGAACCTGGTACGTTCATGATATGATAAAATAGAAATATTGGTTTCATGGAAATATAAAAAATATATATTTGAAGCAAATTGATATATAGAGTGTATATGACTTGAGGAAAATTATAAGTTGCCATCAAAATGAATGTCAAACGTTTTCAATTCAAGTAATATGTTGTAACATGCATGTTTCAGGTGCAGTTGGATCACCTAAAAAGCAATGTGGTCGGGATCTTCATAAGTGATCTAATAAATATGCCTGAATATATAAAATTAGAACAGATCTATAAAGAGCTCAAATCTGGAGGCAAGAATTTTGAAATGATCTGGATTCCTTCACTTAAAAATGAATTTTATGGGCTTGGTACTTACACAAGGGCTATCCAAAAAATGAGCTGGATGGTTTTTCCTAATCCTAATATTGTTGGGGTGGAAAGCAAAAATCCACATTGTATTATTTTTGACCAAGAAGGAAGAATTGCAAATCAAGATGCATTGTCCGCAATGATGTCATGGGGTGTAGAGGCCTTTCCATTTACGCGAACCAGGATTAATCAAATTGTCTCTACTACGCATACTGAATCAAGCTTAAGTTTTCTCTTCAATAAACTAATCTGGTAAGATGTAATGTTGAAGTAAATTTAACCTTAATAATTTATTATTATATTATATTTATTATCAAATATTATTTATAATATCTCTTTCTTTTTATGCTTATAGGTGAACAAAGAAGTAATAGAAAATTAATTGATATTTCTATATGCTGAACCTCCAAGTCCAAAGCTCAAAATGATGTTCAGCTTAGAGCAATTAGAACAAGTTCAGAACAATGTTCAAATTATATATGTGGGATATCTTTTTGAAGAAAAATGTGATATTACAACACTCAAAGATGTCTATGAAGATGTGATACAGAAAATGCATTGGCCGAAATTATCATTTGAGGACATGATAACCTTTTGGTATCGTTGCAAGTATTTTTCTGATGAAATTGAGGAAAGCTCAAATTTAATGATAAAAGAACTCAAATTGCTTGCTAAGCTTCTATATATTGAGAAAAGTTGGCTAGTTGTACTAGATACTGATGGAATGGTAACAAGGAATGGATATAAAATGGTGAAGATGTTGTGTAAAACAAATGATGAGAAAAAGGATGAGGTTGATGTGATAATGAGAGATGAATTATTGGAAAGTTTAGAATTGGGAAAATGCACTAAAATTGTGAGAAATCTTTTTAGGGATAAAATCATTAACCATCCGCAACATCCACAACATTATTTGACAATGGATAAAGAGGGAGAAGATTCATCTTATTTTTGTAACTCATGCTATTTCAGTGAGGATGTTACATGGGACCGAAAAAGGCACTATAGATGTAACCGATGTGATTGGGATTTGTGTACAAGATGTTGGGTATTGTTTGTAAAAGGAGAAGTACACAACTCTTACCAAGAATAAGGATGCTATGTAGCTAGAAATATGATATTATAAGGTATTTAGGTGGATTGATGTGTCTACATGTGGCACACATCCCTTTGGTTAATTATATTGGCTCATCTGAATAATTTGTGTAATAAATTATATCAAGAGTGAGTAGGTCTTCATTAGGATTTACTCATCCATTATGTTATTAGTAGGTATATCTAAAGGAAGGCGACTATCATTGTAAGGGATATGTGTGAAGTATAATATTTTATTGTGATCTATCTTGCACAATATATCATTTCTATTATTATAAGTGTGGTTCTTATCAAAGGATAGCTAAAGGGGCTCTCCTATCACAATGGAAAAGAAATGAGAACATTTGTACTTCAAAAAAATTTAATTTTTTGTGGATGTTATATTATTGGAAACCCGTATCTTGTATTATTCTATTATATATGAATCTTATCTATTAATCCCATTAATACTGATAGCCATTCTACAATGGCACCAAGGGGTGGAGTGAAATGATGTGAATGTGTTGATGTTAACTTTTATCTTTTAGCTTAAATTTAATAACCATTCAAATGTCAAAATATTAATATTAATTTTAAACTTGACATTTTTAAAATAAACAACATATAAAAAATAATTTAAATAAACAGATAATGCAAAAAAATATAATTTAAATATGAAAAAATAGATAATGTGGATACAATATAATTTAAACTTTTATGTATGTAGTAAATATAATTTAAAATGAATAAATTAAATTTAAGGTAAATAAAATAGTTTCAATTGATATCTATCATCATTTCTTTAGATAGATGTATTTAAGATATCTACAGATACTAGTTTATATATATTATAAATATTATTATTTTTATTTTATATTCATTTATGTAGGTATTTACACTTTGAACATGAATTTTAGAGTTGAGATATTTAAATTTATACAATTAGTTGACCTTTTTCTATAAGCATTATGTGTATATTTTAGAAGTGTAAGAAAATAGAAAATGAAATAAAGTAGTTAAAGAGATCAATATTTTAATTTAAGTTTATTCTTTCTTGATAAACACCATTTAAAAATAATTTTTTATGCAAGATAAATTATAGTCTATTTTTATATGGATCTTCTATTTCCTTTTGAATAGATTGTTGGTTGAATAATTATTTGCCAGTCTCTTGATTATAGGGATCTTTCTTTCTACATAAAATAAAATTTAATTAGAGGATTAAAATTATAAATTATTTAGATGTAAATTTTAATTGTTATAGAAAAGTCTAAATTATAAAAATCCTCACCAATAATATTTGAGGTGAAAGGGATAGATTCTTCAAATTTACTTCAAAATTTAAGGTTTTCTTCAATTACTGAAGGAGACTATCTAGGTTGGAATCTATAAAGGAATGGAAGCTACACTAGTAAGGATGGCTGATGTAGGGAGAATTGCCTCTCAAAACACACTCAATAAGATCCAAAAAGAAACAAAGAGAATTGAGAAGAAATATGCAAGCTTCCAATCGATTTCATGAAAATGAAATTACAATTCAAATATGAAATTGCGGTGCTTTCAGCCTTATTTGCTTGATATGCAAAACTAATTTATAAATTGGCAAAACCTGCAAGAAAGAACTACAACATGAAAAATTGCATTCAATTTTGATTTGGGTACTCCAATATGCTCCCACATTTCAATCCTACAAAAATCTATCACTATTAACTCAAGCCTTCAATATAAAGACTCATGGGGGCTCAAGATAGGTCACCATAGGGTATGTGCACAAAGATGGTGGTCAGAAAAGTGGACACCAACCAAAAAAAACAAGGAAAAACAAGCAGTGCGTATGCGGTTCTAAAATTTGAATTCACTGCATACGCGGTGCCTATCAAAAAAAGTTTAAAAAAAAAAATAGGTCTTATTTTCCCATGAATAGCATGTTTTTACTTTGTTTTTTCTTCATTTTCTCTTCTAAACTATGAACGGGGTGCTATATTTCTCCTCCAGATTATGGATCGAGGTTAATTTTTGTTTATTTTTGTCTTTCTTTCCCGTTTGTTCAATTTGTTTTACATTTTGAATTTAATTTCATTAATTTTGATTAGGTTTTTTCATTTTTTGTTTCAAAAACCAAATTCTTCTAATCCACAACAAGAACAACCAAATGCACCTCCTGAAAACCCATAAGATACACCCCCAATTCCTCCTCTTGACTGCACACCCGAAACACAGTAGCAATTAATTAATCAGTTAGGAAAAAATATGTCTAAAATCAATAGACTGATTGTTAAATTGAAAACATCCGAACTTGAGCATGATCAATCCCATGCCACTAGCCTATAAACATTAGCTAGTGGTGCCATAGCTGTTTCCACACAAATTACCAAATGGGGAAGCTTTAGGGATAGGTGTCGTCAATTCTATGTCGATGGGCTATAATACGAGGGAGTAAAAAAAAAAATATTAGTAAACAACAAATATGTGCCCTTTTCGTTGATCCCAAATCTGGTTAGTCATTACCTCTTAATGCAAAGAGGTTTCCCATACATTGGTGTACCAATGTGCAGATGAAGAATCTTTTTTGGCAGAGGTGGTGGATGGTCTTTGATGATCTACCTTGTACTAATTATGAGGCGCCATTATATTTTTTTGAGAAAAGTATATTGTGAGTTTGTGCTCAATGTGCGCCCAAACTATTTTGACATGAGAGAGTTCCATGGTAGAGGTGGTGGCTCTGCCCAAGATAGACCTAGATCCCGTAGGCGATTACCCACAGAGAGTCGCCACCCCCTAGCACCCAAACCCAAGGTGCATCAGACTATCCCAGTAGAGCTAAAAGAGTCGATGGAGCTACAGACTCTTAAGGCGGCCACAACGTTGACTAGTGCCATCATCCAGCATGGGACATAGTTAGCACACCCTATTGTATTGGATGATGAGCCATTAGTTGCTCCAAGTGGTGACAAAGAGCCCATCCAACATATGTGTGTCAGTTGCTCGGGGATATGCTCGAGGATAGATGATGCAGTCGGTGCAGATGGATCCTCATCTCATCTGTGCACGATTTGCAGGAGTAGATGTCGGGCCCGCACAACTGAGGATTTCACACTGACAAATGAGTTGATGGACATGGTGTTTGCTCATGAGCGAGAGACACAAGTGTGTTGATTTGAATTCATAGCATTTTACTTATCAGTCACTTTAAATTTGTAATTACATAAATGAATTTTCATTTATACATCGATTTAAATTGAGACAAATAATATGCATTTCAGGATGCAACAACAGTATCCCATACTCCTCCCCCAATTACTATAGCTACAACTTCGATGCCTAAGGTATAAATTTTGTAACATGTTAAAATAGAATAGTACACTTTGAATTCAAAAAAATAAAAGATATACTAACTATCTTTAATGCTTGGTCCAATTTTTGGTTTGTAGGTCTTGACAGGGGACCAAATGTCCCAGATTGATGACATCATGCTCTCAGCAATCGATTTTGGCCTACAAGACTATACAGTATCATATTTTGTACAACCCTTTTTATGTATTGTTTTGATGGAATATGCAAGTCGTTTCATTTTAGATTTTTAAAATTATGTTTAATTTATTATCTATACTAATATCTCATGTTAATTTTTTTTTTTAGGGTACCCCTCCGCATCTAGGGCTCATCCTAAGAAAAAGAATTCCTCGAATACGCCAAAACGTGGGAAGAAGGTAATTGAACACATTTTTAGTTGTACAATTGTTTGAAAAATGTTGAAATCAAGTATTAGTTGGGGTTTGTAGATTGATTAGTGTTTTTGGTCTATTTTACATGTACAACGACCATTGAGGTATGTGGATTTGTTGAATGCATTTGATTTGCCCGTGGATCAAGAGAGGGGGGAGGTATGTATCTCTACTTTATTTTCTTGATTTCATGATTATATGCACATGTACATGTGAACTTGTGATATATTATAATCTTATAATTTTTTCATACAGAAAATATCCATACCTATTTCATCAATGGCGAACCCTCCTCCATGCACTGGAGAAGCATCTCAGGATCCAGTATACTTTTGTTTGATATGTAAACTTAATTGTTTTTAACCTACAATACTTATCATTATATTAATTGTATTTAATCTTTGAACATTTTTTGTATAGGTAATAGCGGCAGTTTCTCCATCGATGGTGAGTCATCCTCAGTCCATTGGAGAAGCATCTCAGGCACATGTATGTCATTGTTCTCTATATTATAGCTTTTAAGTGTTTTTGATATATTTATGTTAGTACATTGTATTAATTATACATTTAATCTACAATAGACCCCTTCACGGTACGACCATAACGTGGCTCCATTTAAGTATGTCTTCAAGAAAACTCCTAAGAGTGACAAGGAGAGGAGAGCGAAGACATTAGCTCCTAGATCAACCGATGAGGTAGTCTACATTTCAATTGCAAAGGAATTATAGTTAAATGCATAGTTATTTTGTTAATTGTGAACTATTTTCTACAAAAGAATTCTAACTTGGCTATTGAATTGTGGTTTTGCAACCATCTACAGAGCCACGTACTGTATTGAAGAGGCTTGATTTTGATGATCCACCACAAGTTTAAGATCATATAGTGTTAGTTTTGGTCATAGAATAACCAATACATGTAGATATATTCTACCTTTTTATTGTATATCGATTTGGACATGGCATATGCCACATTTTTGTAGTACTTGTATTGACTTGGAAGACATGCCTTTTTTAATGTATATAAATGTCGATATTCGATCCAATAAATGTGTACCAAGTTCATTATTTTGTATTCATTGTATTTTGTGGTTGTCCTTTTATAAATTTAATTGATCATTTTCCTATGTAATCAACAATATGAATATAAACAACAAAAATATATGATATAAAACATTGCAATTGTGGAATATGATTTGATAAAATTTCTAAAATGTTGAATTAACCCTACAAAACTCCTTGTATTTAGTTCATTATTGTGTATTCTCTGTATTTGGTGGCTGCCCTTTTATAAATTTAAATGAATATTTGCATATGTAATCAATGATATGAATATAAACAACAAAAATTGACAATATGAATATAAACAACAATATGTGTTTGGTGTGAGAGCATCCTCATGCTCGCAATGGTCAAATTTTGTTCGTCGTATGCACAAATCAACGTTACGAGTGCGTCCGGGTGGGCAGGTTTATGCCAGGAATGCCCCCATTGTGCATCCCAAAGCGTCGAAACGTCGAGAGTCATACCATATCGATGCGATCTCTCAAGTGCCCTGAGTCCAAAAAATTGTCAAAATTTGATAGACTGTTTCTTAAAATCCAGGATACATATGGTCGATCCATTTGAACCTATGGGGTTGAGCGAGGCTCCTCTACAATGGCCTATCTTAATTTTTGATGACTCGAAGCCATTTTCAATTGGTAGCATTTTTCGCCTGCTGCAAAAACCATCAGTTGCATGTAATGCAAAGTTGCAAGATTGGCTAGAATTGATTCAGTTCGTCGTGTGCACAAACTGACGTCACGAGCACCTTCGGGTGGGCAGTTTTACGCTAGGCATGCCCCTGTCATGCATCCCAAAGCGCTGGAATGTCGAGAGTCATACCATATCGGAGCGATCTCTCAATTGCCATGAGTCCAACAAATTGTCAAAATTTGACAAACTATTTCTTCCAATCCAAGACACATATGGTCAATCCGTTTGAACCCATGGGGTTGCATGAGGCTTCTCTATAATTTCCTATCTCAGTTTTTGACGACTGGGATCCATTTTCAATTGGTAGCATTTTTTCGCCTGCTGCAAAAATTGTCAGTTGCATGCAATGCAAAGTTGCAAGATTGGGTAGAATTGATTTGGTTCATCATGTGCACAAACTGACGTCACGAGTGCATCTGGGTGGGCAGGTTTATGCTAGGCATGTCCCTCTTGTTCATCTCAAAGCATCGGAACATCGAGAGTCATACCGTACCGGTGCGATCTCTCAAGTGCCCTGAGTCCAAAAAATTGTCAAAATCAGTACCGATGTGATCTCTTCAAATACAGGACACATAAGGTCGATCCATTTGAACCTATAGGGTCGTGTAAGGATCCTCTACAATGGTGTATCTCGTGTGCACCTTCGTACTTCAATTCTTCTCTAGCTAGGGCTCTTTTGACACATGCTCCTGCACCATCGTGCTCTCTCTTACCATGTCTAGCCTCAGTGAAATTCCAAAAATGTTGTACACCACTTGTCATATGCATCCTTGTCAACCAATAAAACAGCCTTGCATTCTTGAATTGTGCGGTGCAATTATATGACCATATTAAGTGTCAGTTGTATCGTATGTTCCTTTCTCTTAAACTATCATAGAAAACTTTAAAGCATCCTTGTACAAACTCCGATGAATAAGTATGATCATCACTTATGTAGAAGTGATACTCTCTTACAACCTTTCTATCCTCCTCTGTGCTATCATCTACATGCATGAATGCTATGTGTACAAAAATAGAAACTTGTGTAGAGTGATAATACATAGATTGCACTTCATTTTGAGGTTGTAGTGTATAATTTTTAGCAAAATCAATGATAGAGACAATGGTGCCAAGAGGAAATGTGTCCTTACATAACTTGAATTGCTCATCTAACCATCGAGCTCTATGTGTATGCATTATGTACTCATAAACTAGTTTCTCTTGAAACATTTTCATAAATTTAGCTACACATATATCATTTTTCACTAGCTCACATCTCTTCAAATCTTTTCCATTTTTAACTCCATATGTGACTATCTTGTATTTTCCAAAAGAAACTAGTTTCGTACCAATTTCATGTGTGCTCTCCAAATGTACACATCTTGGTAAACGTTGAAAACCACCTCATATAACACAACAACCTTCCAAACAAGGCATCTTATAATAAATGCAACCATCATGTCTATTACATAGCACACTTGAAATAAATTCTCTTATTGACTTAGGAGGTGCTTGTATATTGCAATCCTGCAAAAACATCGTTAGTGTGAAAAGTAAAACAAATATGACGAAAAATATCATAGTGCATGGAAAATTCAATATGCATCCTACAACAACACGTGGTGCATACATGATTAATCTTAATATAAAAAGGTTTTGTCATTTCAAAAAATCTTTGATAAATTCTTATTTGAGAAAACTTTTGAAGGAATCTTTCATAAAATTTAGTTTGAGTCATATCCAAATAGTGTTTGGCATGTGGCTCACGATTTTTAGACCCAATTTGCCTTCTAACTACATCTCTTTGGTTAGGCAAAACTCTTGTGTTGTCATGCCAAAAATTTTCAATTAATGTTCTTAGTGCATCAACAGCAACCTTGTCTTTGTGTGGTAGTCTACCCGAGAATGCCCAAAGAGAATTATTGTTAGGTTCCTCTATTTTTTCTTGCCTCTTTAATGCTTACTTAATGTTGTTCTACTAACGTTTAATGACTTGTTTTGCTTATCAAATGATCTTTTTTTATTTTCTTGCTCATTATGGTTGATGTAATGACACGTCGAGTAGCATTAGAATATTTAGTACATGATTTTGAACCAATATCTTGATATGCATCAAATAGATTTCTCACATTAGTTCTTTCACTATTACTTTCAGATGATCTTAGGCCTAAAATTTTCATTGTCTCTCTAAAATTCAAATTTTTAATCATTTGAACAATTAATTGACATCTTGCGGTTTGATTTAAGTTTTCAAAATAGTTTTGCCATATTATTTTAACCATTCTCCTACAAGTTTGTTCATTCATTTTATTGGGCATTGGCTTCAATATATTCTCATCAATGTCAATTAGATACTTTGGTTTCCTACAAATGATTCTAGGAGGTGTTAACATCGGTGAATTATGTACATTCAATTCATCAAATAGAGGTGCATATTCATCATTTAATTGATTATTCAATGCGGTATATTCTTCAATTGCATTAGGTTCATACGGTAAATCAAATGTCTCTTCTTCAATTGCATTAGGTGCATTATGTTCGTTTGGTAAATCAAATTGAGATGTTGAGGATGACATACTTTCTTCTCCCATTGTTCTTACGTCACATAATTTCTTCATATGTTGCCTTTGTCTTTCCTTTTCAACCTCTCGTTGTTCCATCGTTCCTCGCTTGTTCTTTCCCATGGTCGATATTGGTTGTCCTAAATAGAATCATATTACATATATATGTAAACAAAAGTTCATAAACAAACAAATAACCATAAATATGTATCTTATCACTATTTTTTTGAATCAAACTATTAAACAATCACAATACTATTGACAAAACTAATAAGAACAACAATTCAATTATTTGAAATCATGCAAAAACAAAAAATTTACTTACTTCTATGTATAAAATAGTGATAGAAGTGCAGACACAGTTCCAGTGGGGCCTTCAATGACCTCAAAAACTTCATTTGAGGCTGTTGAGGCTCTTGGGCAACTAAAACTATGTCTATGTACCACATAGCTGCTACATTAATAACCACGTATGCATTGTTAGTCCATAAAATGTTGGCAAGTCCAACGATATTTTTTTTCACATTCTGTACTAATAAGTAGCGCATACGTGCTCCTAAGCCTAAAAAAAGTTATCGCAGGGTAGCGAATAATGGAATCAATACCTCGTACGTGCTTACAAGTAATAAGTACCGCGTACGCGCTCCTACATCTTAAAAAATTTATGGCAGGGCACTGAACTAATAGGTTTAGTACCCCGTACACACTATTGGTAGTAGAAAAAATGTGAATGAAAAGGGAGGGAGAGAGAGAGAGAGAGAGAGAGAGAGAGAGAGAGAGAGAGAGAGAGAGAGAGAGAGAGAGAGAGAGAGTGGGGGGAGAGTAGGGTGAGGGAGAGAGGAGGGGGTGGAAGGGAAGGAGGGAGAGAGGGAGAGAAGAAGAAGGGGGGGAGAGAGAGGAGAGGGGGGAGGGAGGGGGAGAGAGAGGAGAGGGAGAAAGGAGGGGAGGAGGGAGAGGAAGAGAGAGATAGGGAAGGAGAGAGAGAGAGAGAGAGAGAGAGAGAGAGAGAGAGAGAGAGAGAGAGAGGGAGAGAGGGAGAGAGGGAGAGAAGAGGGGGGAGGGTGGGAGAGAAGAAGGGGTATGGAGGAAGGGAGAGGGAGAGTAGGGGGAGGGAGAGAGAGGAGGGAAGGAGGGAGAGGGAGGAGAGAGAGAGAGAGAGAGAGAGAGAGAGAGAGAGAGAGAGAGAGAGAGAGAGAGAGAGAGAGAGAGAGAGAGAGAGAGAGAGAGAGAAGAGGGGGGAGGGAGGGAGAGAAGAAGGGAGGGACCTATATAAACACCAAATAGCACACCATAGGACCTATAAAAACACCAAATAGTGTTCTAAGGGGTCATAGAACACCATGTGACCCTTTAGAACACCATATGGTGTTGTAGAACATCATACAATAAAACATCAGTAGTTTAGTTTTAATGTAGCTAAGTTAGACCATTGTCAGCATAAGAGAGGCTCCAAGCGAACAAACAATGAGGCTTCGCTAAAAAGCAAGGGTAAGAGCTTGACCTAACCCTAAGAGTACTGCCTAAGTTCTAAAACATATGATGCTATTAAATTTGCAAGGTTATAGGACCGATCTCGATTATGACTATAGGAATTATAGAAGAAGAGAAAGAGGGAGGGAGAGAAGAAGAGAAAGAGGGATGGGGTATGGAGGAAAGGAGAAGGGGAGAGAGCGAGAGAGAGAGGGATGGGGTATGGAGGAAGGGAGAGAGGGAGAGAGAGAGAGAGAGAGAGAGAGAGAGAGAGAGAGAGAGAGAGAGAGAGAGAGAGAGAGAGAGAGAGGAGGGGAGGGAGAGGGAGAGAGATCGAATCCAGGACACAATATGACCCTTAGAACATAATATGACCCCTAACAACATCTAAGGGGTCATAGGGTGTCCTAAGGGGTCACATGACACTATATTATCCCTTAGCACACCATAGGACCTATAACAACATCAAATAGTGTCCTAAGGGGTCATAGAACACCATATGACCCTTTAGAACACCATATGGTCTTGTTATGGGTCATTGGTGTCCCAAGGGGTCATATGACATCCTATGACCCCTTAGGACACCATATGTTGTTGTTATGGGTCGTATGGTGTCTTAAGGGGTCATATAGTGTCCTAAGGGGTCACAAGACACCATATGACCTCTTAGGAAACAATATGACCTCTAATGACACCTAAGGGGTCATATGGTGGGCTAATAAAATGATATATTAAATTTAAAGTTATGAATAGAACATCATACAATATAACATTAGTAGTTTAGTTTTGATATAGCTAAGTTAGACCATTGTCAGCATAAGAGAGACTCCAAGCGAACAAACAACGAGGCTTCACTAAAAAGCAAGTGTAAGAGCTTGACCTAACCCTAAGAGTACTGCCTAAGTTATAAAACATATGATGCTATTAAATTTGCAAGGTTATAGGACTGATCTTGATTGTGACTATAGGATTTACACACTTGATTTCTTTCATGGGTATGTACCATTCTAAGCTATTTGACAAGTGATGATCATCATATACTACCACTGCCATGCATACAACAAACTTTAATTTCTTTAGGTGACGGGCGTTGTGTAACAACATGGGAACTCTTGCATACCCACCACTATCTTTCTCTAGGACATCATCTGTGTTACTCTCCCTCTTTCTCTTCCTACCGGTTGTTTCCTTCTGAAAAACATATTGTAGGTACTCTGACTCATCATGTTGCTTTGTTGACACTATTTTCCACATCTGCTCAGCTCATTAAAAACACATTCGAGAAGAATATTGCTGTAGGTTTCCTTGTTTTTCATGGTAATGCACCCGTGGTTCAATTTCAAACCCTATTCCTCCTATTCATTATACACACACAAATCCATCAGTCAATTTTCTTAGGAGAGCATACATGATAAAAATCAAAGAGGAAGTTGCAGACAAGAAATAAATTCACTTACTTCTATAGAAGTGTAGACACAGTTGCAGTGGGGTATAGAGGGAGGGAGGGAGGGAGAGAAGAAGAGAAAGAGGGATGGGGTATGGAGGAAGGGAGAAGGGGAGAGAGCGATTGAGAGAGGGATGGGGTATGGAGGAAGGGATAAGGGGAGAGAGGGAGGGATGGGGTATGGAGGAAGGGAGAAGGGGAGAGAGGGAGGGAGAAAGAGAGGGATGGGGTATGAAGGAAGGGAGAAGGGGAGAGAGAGAGAGAGAGAGAGAGAGAGAGAGAGAGAGAGAGAGAGAGAGAGAGAGAGAGAGAGAGAGAGAGAGAGAGAGGCACCTTGTATGTGTTTAAGAGGGGGAGACAATACACTTATATGTGTAAATATATACTTAATATATTATATATTATTATATACATATATATATATATATAAATATTATATATTATATGTATATACACATATTATATATACAATATCATATTATATACATTTAATATATGTATTATATATTACATATATTATATGTATATACACATATTATATATACAATATCATATTATACAATAGCACGTACGCGTTGTTTATAGTAAAAAGAGCACGTACACGCTTCTTACACCATAAGTACCCCGTACGCACTTTTGACTGTTTAGGCTTGGAAATAGGCCCGGATGACAAAGCTACGGTTTGGAAGTTTTATTTCCCTCCATTTCTCTCATTTTTGACGTGTTTTATTTTATCAACTTTTTCATCATCAGGTTTACACTTCATCAAGTGGGTATTTCTAAAATTGCCACCATATTTTCACCCATCTTCTGATCTTTCTAACCATATAATTTTTTTTCAATTTGAACAACAATAACATATTATTATTGAATTTCTTTTACCAGTATCTCCATAGTTCTCACAGACATAGGTGCACCATTTTTTTAATAACTTTTGATATACTTATCCAAATTTAAAAAACTTTATATATTATTGTATTGCACTTGATTATTTACAATTAAAAAAATAAAATTATATTTTCAATTTGTTTAGTGCAACTTATGCTTCGCGCACGAACAGGTACCTGATTTTCAGGATGTGCTCGATTGGAAAACTCATTAAAAAAATACACATATTCTAGTGATCACTCTTAACTATCTTTCTGCCAAAGGATTTGTCAAAATACTAAATCTAACTATGACTTTTTTGATGCACACGTCAGATACTATGTTATGTTTTTTAGAAAAAATCAGGGTCTGTTTTTCATGTGCGAAGGATTTAACCCCTTTAATCTTATCCAATTTTGAAAATTTTTAGTATTTTGGAAACTAGATTCAGAGTACGACAATATTTGTTCTTTGATTATCTTTATATCTTGAGTGGGTGACTTTCAAATTTTTCCTCCAAGCTCAGGTTCACCTAATTTCAGAAAACAAGTGTCCACTTATACCCTCTTTTTGACCACCATCTTTGTGCACTTACCCCATACAACATTACCATGTGTCAAAAAAAGGCCAACCCATGCAAGGAAGAGGAATGCAGACTAAAATACAAAGTGACAAACTTACAAAAACATGTTGTTTAACCCTTTAGATAATTCTTCTCAACCATACAAGTAAAAATAGAAGCACAACTAACCTTGATCTAGCTCCTTGAAACATGTATACATGAATCAATGTAATTGCATCCCTCAACCAAAGCATAAACAATGTGAAACAATCTTAACCAAGTGCATACCATGCTTCTATTCTGTCATATTGCCAAAAATACATTTGTTATTCTTTCGAATTGACTTTCTAAACTTCAATCATACTGACCCCATGTCACCATATATAACAAATCATCACTCTCAATTCACATAAATTCTCACATAATTCACCATAATTCACATAATTCACGATCCATTTGTATACAAGTATGCTAGGCCATCAGGTTGTCCTCAAGTTTACATCAATGATAGCATAATAAAGTTGACATCAATAACAACAACATGTTGCCCATATTGCCAATAGTAACTCTACACATAGGTTCTTACCTAGAGCCACAAGAGGGGGACTGTGGAACTAAAATTAAATATCACAACCCCATGACACCTTCATTTCACTACAATATCAACACCTCATAACACCTTCATTTCCCCGCAATATCACTAACCCATAACACCTTCATTTTATTATAATATCACAATCCTCAAATACTATATCTCCATAGAAATCACAAAATATCTCAAGAACTTAAGGGTACTCATACCCAACAAAATAGACTTTCTCCACCAACATGCAAGTCATTCCCCTAAAATCTATAAGGGTACTCATACTTAATAGAAATAAAATTCCTTCCCACAATGCCTCATACACACTCTACCCAAGCACCTGGAGTGCTATCAACATTAAGGGAGGCTTACTCCAACTAATTCCCAACCCAAAACAAGAAATAGTTCTAAGAACTTATTTGAATCAACTAAACCATTCCATCAATGCATCAAATAAAACAAAAATGGAAGCAATAACGCATACAAGCATACGAGTGGGGAAAACAAGAGACCTACCAAATTTCATCTCCTTCACTTGAGAAAGATTAGCGTAGCTCCACTCATCTCTCTCTCCATTCAACTCTTCTTTTCCACTTTTTTTTGTCTTCCTTGCTTCTCTTATTCTCAATTCCAAGACATGGCCATTACAACTAGCAAAACTAAGGACCTTTTCCTCCAAGAGGACTTATGTTTTTCACTCATTTTTTGAACTATGTAGAAGACCACTTGTTCTACTACTAGCACACTTGATCCTTTAAAATCCTTACTAATTTTCTCACACGTGTGTAAAAAAATTTCCCACGAGTTCACACTTTTATTATTCTCTTCATTCAAATGTGTGAACATGGTAGTGGGAGAGATTTAGTTCACATGATTGTTCCATGTGTCCCTCCCTCTTCATCATGCTTTACTTTCCAACTTGACTATATGGTTTAAAATCGTCACATATAAAAATGACATTATAAAAGGGGTCAAACTCACATTGGACTAACTTTAAGGCTTACAAATGAATCCCAAGCAATAGCCCCATAATCTAGGACATTATTAAACACATAATAATATAGTGAAAATGGTTTAATAAACTCATTTAAAACCTAGATAAATGTTAGTTTCACACAAAACACCTTAGTGTTACGCATAATAATGTGTCTTACCTAAAGCACTACATTGACATGAGCTTGCAACATAACTTCATACTTCACAACTACAAGACAATTTCACATTACACAAACACCCAATTATACATAAAATTTGTGTCATGACACAAGAACACATAAATCACTTCACGACAATTTCTAGATCACAACAATTGGTGCATAATAGAAGATCTTAGCATCTCCAAATAGGCTAGATCATCTTAACTGGTTTAGCATAGTTTATCACCATGTTACCTCATCATTCTCATTTACCATGGGTGCCTGCACACTCAATTTCAAAAATTATCCTTATCATGAATGTTTCTATAGACAAACGAAAGTAAAAAATATTACACAAAAATAGAAAACATCATATCTAACAATATCCCTAAATCTTTTCATTTATGATTAAATTACATTAGTAATTTGACATATGGATACTTAGGTAACTACTCATGAAAACCTATATCTTCATAAATGCATCATAGATAATACCAAGTTATGAACTACATTCCAAATAAGAATTTATAACTAATTACATGATTGATATCATCAACACAATCAATATATCTTATATGAGCATACACGTGTTTGTAAGGAAGTTAAGTAGAGGAACAACTTCCTACACTAACCTTGAGAGGAGGATAATGCAAAAAAAAATTCAGATCATCACAATAGCTACAAAAACTTAACAAAAATAGACATAATAACATGCATAGCACAACACAATGATTTACGTGGGGAAAACCCTTTCGAGAGAAAAACCCCACACTCCAAAATTAGCTTAATATATTATTCAATAATTAACAACAAATTGCAATATACTTGCGGAGAAATCTCTTCACAGGAGGACCACTAATCATAGATTCAAAGGTAACTTAATAGCCACAAGACACTTGCAAACAACCTCTATCTCACTCACCTCATATATAGGAGATACAATACAAGAAACCGTCAAATGGTATTACAAAATCATGGGCTAAAACCACCCAATAAAGTAGAGCCGACCTTATCTCCATTCTAGATGCCCTGTGATGTGTCAAAACACACACCAACATGTGTCCCTCCCTTTTACAACTCATTTATGAGTCTGATGCTTTTTATATTTCCTATTTAAGGAGTCCAAACTTCCAGAGGCCATAACTTGTGAACCAAGTGTTCAATTGACGAACTATTTGAAGCATCGAAAAGCTCACAAAGTGCTCTATCACCTCATAATCTGCTATATTGGTTAAGCCCACTTTTCAAGGCATTTCGGAGGGTCTAAAGTACTCAAAATTAAATTTAAACCTTTCATCACACCTTCTAAAATGAAAACTTTAATATCATCAAAACTAGTTGTGATCTTGTGATGGAAATTTACTGGCATGCTTATCTATCCAATTTGAAGCTTTTGGGAGAATTTTACACCATTTTTTGTTCAAATGAAAACTTACTATGAATAGTAACCTCATGTAAACGCAAGGTTGAGACACCATTTTTCCAACATTCTCCCACTTGTCGAACATCTTGCAAGAGAAAAGTGACTATCAACATAATAAATTAATTGCTAAGGGCCATGAGGCCCTTAGACTTCAAACACCATATAAACTTCTTTGTGCTCACAACCTTAGTTAAAGAATCTACAACATTCATCAAATTTTATACCTTAAGTTACCAGCTTCACCCTACCATCTTCAACCATATCTTTGATAAAATAATACTGAACATCAATGTGTTTGATCCAGGCATGAATTGTTAGGTTCTTAGCTAGGCAGATCGCACTCTGACTATCACAATAAATTGTCACTACACCTTGTTTTATTCCAATATTTGAACATAATATTTTAAGCCAAATGACTTCTTTACAAGCATGATTAGTTTCCATATACTCTACTTTCATAGTGGACAAAGCAACCACAACCTATCGCTTACTCATCCAACTAATTGCACCACTAAATAAAGTAAACACATAAGCACTGGTGGATCTTCTTCTATCAATATCACTGGCCCATTCTGAATCCACATAATCATGAATATCAAGTGAAATAATGTCTCCAACCAAATTAACATGATAACACAAAGAATACTATGAGGTACCCTCAAATATCTGAAGACTCTTTTGACTGCATCCCAATGAGCTCTACCAGGATTAAACATATATCTGGAAAGAAATCCCACTACTTGGGCAATGTTTGGTCTAGTGCAGACCATGGCATACATCAAACTTCCAATTGCACTCTGGTAAGGAACTCTACTCATGTCTTCCATCTCCAATGGGGATGTAGGACAATCTAAAATAGATAGTTTCATTCCAACTATAAAAGGAACACACAATGGTCTAAAATCTTGTATGCTGAACCTTCGTAAAACTGAATTCACATACTTTCTTTGGCCTAGCCATGGATTTTTGTTCACTCTATCTTTTTAATTTCCATCCCAAGAATGTGTTTTGTTGCACCAAGATCTTTCATTTCAAATTGAGCAACAAGATGAGACTTAAGTTCTAAAATCATACATTTCCCTTTACCAATGAATAACATATCATCAACATATAATGCAATGTATAGGAAATGAGAACCATCAAATTTATAATAAACATAGCCCAAACTCAACACATATGAATCAAATTTCTGGTACCACATCCCAAGACTCTGTTTGAGGCCATATAGAGATTTCTTTAATTTACAGACCAAATTACTTTTACCTTTCACCACATAGTACTCTAGTTGTGTCATATAAATATCCTCCTCTAAATCACCATGAAGGAAAGCAGTTTTCACATCCATTTGCTCAATCTCTAAATCATAAGCAACAACAATAGAAAGCAAAAATCTAATGGATGTCATTTTTGCAACAGGAGAAAATATCTCACCATAATCAACACCCTCAACCTGAGAAGTAACCTTTTTTAACCAACCTTGCTTTATACTTTTCAATGCCTCAATCTAAACCAATATTTTTCTTGAACACCCATTTACAACCAACAAGTTTTCGTTCTTTAGGCAATTGTACAAATCTAAGTTCATCCACATTAGTATTCAAAGAAAAAATACATCTCCAATCATCGGGTGAATACCTTTCAGGTGATTGTCTATGTCTTGTAGACTTTCAAACAAGCTAAGTTGGAGGTTCTTCCTCCTCTTCTGAAGATTCAGAGCTAAATGAGCTCTCCTCAACCTCTTGTCTATCTAGGGGTCACGATTCAACTCTTTCAGATTTAGAAGGGAATTGAATCACATCTTCTTGTTTAGTCTATTCTGTCTACAATATAATAGAAGGAGACTTAATTTCTCTAAAAAAGTACTTCTACTATGTATTACCTTTTATGCAACAACGTCCCAAAAGTTAGTAACCTTTCACACCATAATTGTATCCAATGAAATACATTTCACAACCTTGTTCTCCAACCTTTTTGACTTCTCCTTTGTCACATGTGCATATGCCTCACAACCAAAAACTCTAAGATGTCTCAATGAAGGCTTGTGACCTGACCATGATTCCATAGGCATTTTATCAACAAGAGCTGATGTAGGAAACCTGTTAATCAGGTAGCAAGAAGTGGTAATATATTTAGCCAAAAAAATTTGTTCTAGACCAAAACCACTCAACATACTCCCAACCTTCTCTATCAGTGTCATGTTCATTCTTTCGTGCAATTGCATTCTTCTGTGGAGAATATAGAGTTGTTTTATGTCTATTAATACCACAGTCTTCACAAAATCTATCAAAATCATTAGAGAAAAATTCATTGCTATTATCAATCCTCAAAATTTTATTTTTCTTTCTAGTCAGCAATTCAACCATTGATTGTAATTATTTAAATCAACTGAAAACTTCATATTTAGTCTTTAAAAATAATACCCATGTTCTTCTACTAAAACCATCAATTAATGAAACATAGTATGTAGATTTTCCAATGGAAGGCACATCTACGAAACCAAACATATCAAAATGAATAAGATCCAAAAGACCACAAGATTTATGAGAATTCGAGTAAAAATGAACGCAAATTTGTTTTGCATAAATGCAATGTTCACATAAATCAAAGTCAAGACTACAATCATTCAAACCTTCAACACAGTTTTTATTTTTCAAGGTCCTTAGACTCTTTTCTCCAATGTGGCCAAGTCTCTAGTGCCATAACATAATCTTCTCTATACGTAACTTTGCTTCAGAAGAAATAGCACCTTTAGGTACCCAAAAGCCATGTCCATCTGTAGAAGGTGAAACCCTCAAATCTTCTAATGAAGTATCCACAAATTTAATTTTTACAGAAGTGCCCTTACACTCAATAGTGTTTGCCTCTAGCTTATTGTCTACCCAACTATAATAATAATAATAACTCTAATTGAAATCTCAATCCAAAGTTTGAACATTCATCTGGTAGAGTTTACTATTTTCATGGTTGGTGTTCATTTAGTTATCAATCCAGGAACGTAAAACTTGAAATGGGTCTGCAATATATATGCACTAAGCTCCCTAAATGGTTATTCTGCATTGTTGCATTAACTAACATTATGCAAAAAGGAAAGGAAAGAATGGAAATCATAGAAGGCTACATGAAAGCTTTATAAAACAATGCTGGAATGATCTAATGTAAATAACAGAAATCACACCGTTCTATCTTGGCTGTAGGAACAGTCAGCGGATCTATTTCTAGTGGCTGCAGGAACAATCCAGTCATGAACTTCTACTGCAACTAGGTAAAAACTAATTTCAATGAACATAAACACAGGATCACTCACCAAGTGGGCCCCCTTGGATGAGTGATATCAAACTTCCAGCAAATTACTTTTAACAGATCAAAACAACATATCTTTGCTTTATTTCTTCCTGAAATCGATTACATGTTCCAAAAGAGAAACTCTAGAATGCTTCCAAAAACTCTTTGCTCAATTCCTTTCTATCCTGTCTAACCTCCAAGAAAAAGGAAGAGCTTATTATAAAGTAAAGATCAAATACAATGGACAACTCAAATCACGCCCAGAAGAAGAGGCGGATGATTGTCAGATGAAGGAGATTACTAGAGCTTGGCTGTAGGAACCGTGGATCTAAACCGAACCACAGTCTTTGCATGTTGCAGCGATATTTTGCGAATTCAATATGCACTAGATTTAAACTCCCATAGTGAAGTATGACTACTCTGATTATGCCATACGTTGCGCTTGCTCGGATCCCCTTTAGTTGATCTCCAGTTATCTTGTACGTGATTCTTCAGTCCTTGGGCGCGAAAGGAAATCATCCACCACAACATCATTTATTATCTGCATTAAAACAAAAACAACATACAAGGACATGCATATGTATCTTACTTAATTAATACATTCACTAACTCACATATCACATTATCCTAAATAATCTGCATATCAACAGGGACAAATCACTTGGCTGCAGGAATAAATTGGTATGGCTGCAGGAATTGACTGACAAAGTTCAAACATGATTTCATAAGTCCAGGTTTAACACATGGATTACATATAGTCAATTCACAATACTTTACTATCACAATGCAACCCAAAAGATGCCAAAAACCTAAGAGTTTTGATAAAAAACATGTCAAAGTATCAACTTATCATGCCCCCCAATAGTGTCCTATCCTGTTCCCTTGGAAGCCAAATTCCAATAAAATCCTTTCATTTTTTTCCAACCTGGACCATCTAGCTATTTCTTCTGCAACTACGTTGTAATTCTGTTCTATTGGTTGGCATGCCAAAAGTGGCCACATGAGGATTGGAGGTTGAAAGATCAATGGTAGCCAGTTGGTGGCTTTCTCCCTGCCTAACTGTATATATCTGGAGGCTCTTTGTATGGCTTCATGAAAATTCTGTAGTGAGTAAGGTTCTCCCTATTTTAAATGTTCTGGTAGAGAAACCCTTCTAGTTCCTTGTCTATCCATCATTAAGGGTCCATCTGTAGGAATCGTGAACTCTGCCCTGGCACTCCTTATGTCTTTCGATTCTGGAAAGAGTTCCCCTTCCTGCAGCAACCCCGTTACTTCTGCTATTCGCTGCTCCATAGCAATTACCCTCAAACCTTTAACTATAGCTTCTCCTTCCTCAAAGGAATGCATAAACTCTGCAGCAATTTCTTTATTATAATCCCTAATTTTCAAGAAGTAATCCAACCAGCCGTGGTTTCAGAAATACTGCTCACAAAGACCATCCTGCAGCAACCCTTCATGGACCGTTGGCTTATGGCAAATTAAATCACCACCCATCTTTTACTCTGATGTTTCTGCAGCTGAACCAAAATATTTGACAGTCTTGCTAAAAATGAAATCTACTTACATATCTTAATTTTGGCGGCAAACTTTATTAATTTTGGCGGTAGAATTTATTATTCACTTGCGTGAAATAGTAACATCATAAGTAATGTCAGTTAGGAAATCAATTTGGGGTACCAAAAAGAACTGATAATCAATCATATTGGAAAAAGGACAATAAAGTACCCCCCCAACTTAACCTAGCACGTGTCCACACAAGCTGAGAAGATTTTGGGTAGTGGAGCGGATTTAAATAGGACAATCATAATGAATTAATAAATGCATAATTAAAATAAAATACAATATACATGTACCTTCCATTGGGCGAAAATGATGGCGAAATGAAATGAAGTGACAGGTAAGAACGTGGGATGGAATGTAGTGGATGGAATTTTATGTACGAAGAAGAATATTCCCATATAATATGGAAATATTTTATTAGGATACGGTAAATATGTTCACTGCAAAGGCTGCAGGAACATCATCTTTATCAATTTGCTCAAGTGCAACAGGAAGCTCATGAATTGATACCGAGTTATTGGCAGTTGCTGTAGGAACTTTTATTTTGCTTAGTGGAGCAAACTACTGCAGGAACTCCTCTCTAGTAGCTGGCTTATGATATAGTCGTAGGCGGTGTCCATTTACTAAGAGTTTAAATCGAACACGATCGATTGTGGACAAATGGACTTCTCCATTCTGAAAAAAATTCTTCTACCTCATAAGGACCTAACCACCTTGTTTGAAGTTTTCCCATAGCATCTTTATATCTAGAATCATATAGGAGTGCCCAGTCACCAACTTTGAATTTATTTTCTCTGATATATTTATCATGCCATCTTGCTCTTTGGTTTTGAATCAATTCTGTCTGATGAACAACTATCTTCCTCCATTCATCAAGAGCATTTAACTACTGAATGCCTTCTTTCTGTGCTTTAGACAATTTCATATTTATTTGTAAAGTTGTTCTCAAGGTCTTATGCTCAAATTCAATAGGCATCATTGCTGTTTTTCCATAAACCATCTCAAAAGGTGTGAATCCAATTGGTGTTTTCCAAGTTGTTCTATATGCCCAAATTGCCTCTGAAAGTTGATGAGACCAATCTTTCTTGTGGATAGACACTGTTTTTGTAAGAATAGCCTCAAGCTCTCTATTTGTAACTTCTACTTGTCCATTAGACTGTGGATGATATGGAGTAGATTTCCTGTGTCTTATATTGTATTTATTGACCAAAGCTTTTATCAATGTTGATGTAAATTGAGGTCCCTGATTTGAGACAATTTCCCTTAGTACTCCATATCTTGTAAATATCTATGCATAGAGAAACTTAGCCACCTTATTATCTCTTGCATGTTGCATGGCTCTAGCTTCTACCCATTTTGTTACATAGTCTGTACATACCAAGATATAAGATTTGCCATTAGAAGGTGGATCAATGGGGCCAACAAAATCTAATCCCCACTTGTCAAATGGTGCAACATATATTTGAGGATATAGTAGCATCTCATCAAATTTTGTAGGTCTACCCATTCACTGACATCTGCCACATTTCCTTGTGTAATGTGGGCCAATAGTATCCTGTATTAAGTATTTTCAGTGTTGTCCTTTTGGTAGAAAAATGACCTCCACATGGCTCATCATGACTTGCATGCAGGATGTCATATGTTTCATCTTCTCTGACACATCTTCACATGACTTGGTCAGGTCCAGTATAAAATAGACAATCAACAATCCATGAAAAGTTAAAACTTTTCTCAACTAGCAACCTTCTTTCCTTAGGAGAAAAATAAATTGGCATCTTAGCTGTAGCTAAATAGTTGGCAATATCAGCATATCAAGGAGTGTGAGCCTGTATGAGAAACAAATGCTCATCTGGAAAAGTGTCATCTATCATTGTAGAATCTTCATGCAATTGAAGACGTGAAAGATAATCTGCAACCACATTAGACTTCCCTGGATTATCAACAATAGTGATATCAAATTCCTGCATCAACAATAACTAGTGAGCTAATCTACCGGTGATTGATGGCTTATTCATGAGATATCTAATTGCAGTATGATCTGTATGCACAAATATGGGATACCCTATGATATAATGTCTAAATTTTTTAAGGGCATAGATGACAGCTAGCATTTCCTTTTCAGTAACTGTATAATTCAATTCAGGTCCCTGCAAATTCTTGCTGATATAATATATTGCATTTTCCAATTTGTAAACTTTTTGTCCTAGCACTGCTCCTATTGCATAATCAGATGCATCTGTATGGATTTGGAATGGTCGAGACCAATTTGGCCCTTTAAGGACCGGTGCTTGAGTTAAAGCATGCTTAAGCTTTAAAAAAGCTTCATTGCATGCTGAGGTCCATTTAAATTTTGCATCTTTAGTAAGTAGTGAATATAAGGGACTTGCAATCTTGTTGAAATCTTTGATAAACCTTCTGTAGTATCCAGCATGGCCAAGAAAACTTCTCACATCTTTCTGCTTCATAGGGTCATTAATATGCTGAATAACCTCAATCTTTGCTAGATCCACTTGTGTGCCTTGTACAGATATATGATGGCCAAGGACTATTCCTTCTTCCATCATAATGAAACACTTTTCACTATTTGAAGATAAATTGTAGTCTTCACACCGCTGCAAAACTTTCTTCAGATTACCTAATGCTTGATCAAATTCAGAGCCATAAGTTGTAAAGTCATCCATGTAAATTTTCATAATATCTTGAGAAATATCAGAAAAAATACTGATCACTACCCTTTGAAAAGTGGCTGGAGCATTACACAACCCAAAAGGAAGAACAGAATATGCATACGTGCCCCATGGGCAAGTAAATGTTGTCTTCTCTTGATCCTCGGGAGCTATTTGTATCTGATTGTAGCCACTAAATCCATCCAGGCATGAAAAATATCTCTTACTAGCCAGAGAATCCAATACCTGATCCACAAATGGCAATGGAAAATGATCCTTTCTTGTGGCTAAGTTCAAAGCTCTATAATCAACACATACCCTCCATTTGCCTCCCTTTTTAGGAATGATCACCAGAGGTGATACCCATTGACTGTCAGAGATAGGATAGATAAACCCAACTTTCAGCAATTTTTGTAATTCTTCTTTAACTATCTCCTTCAAGGAAGGGTTGACTCTTCTTTGAGGTTGTCTGAGGGGTCAACACTCATGCTTTATGTAAATACGATGAGTACAAACTGCTGGATCAATTCCATTCATATCCTTGTAATCCCATGCAAAAGCATTTCTATGGACTTTCAGTAAGTCCACAAGGCTCTCCTTTTCAGTATCTGATATATTTCTATTGATATTTAGATATTTATTCAATTCCACCTCTATCTTAATAGTAAGATCAATCTGGTTTATATCAGAAAAATGAGAAAAAGACAATTCTTGTGGCAACAAGGTATGCAAGATATCAGTGGCTACAGGAAAGTCCAAACCTGCAATATTCAGAACCAATTCCTGCAATTCTTGATCTTCTATTAATTCATTTATCAGGACATTATAAAGAATTGATTCTTCATCATATAACTGCATGAGTGGTCCTTGATTAATCATCATAAGGTGATTAATAGAGTCAATTTCCTCAGATTCCTCTCCCAAGATAGGCCAAACAACCTGTTGCGGCTCAAGTTGAGGTTGTGCTGGGGAATACAAGGCTAATGTTTTTTGTAGAACTGCCATCTAAAATAGTCATGTCCCCCGATCTACACCCAATATATGCATCAGTTGTGGCAAGCCACGGTTTACCCAAAATGACCGGATATCCCCCCAATGTTGCTTTTGGAGATAAAATCATAAAGTCTGCAGGATATTCCCAGGAATCTAGAATAACTACTACATCTTCTATGATACCATCAGGTCTTACTGCAGAGCCATCAGTAAGTTGGAGAACTGTGGGTGTAGCCCTTAAACTATTGATCTCTAGATGTTTCATTACTTCCCTTGTCATTACATTAATGGCTGCCCCTAGATCAATCAAAACATTTTTTATTTGGCTCCCATTAATGACTATACTCACAACAGGACTACCTAGATCAGAATACTTTGGAATGGCAATTTTACCTAACATAATATCAGCCAATTGACCCATAACATGAACTATTTGTGGATCCTTTTTCTTTCTGCCAGATTTCTTTAGGCATGCTTCTCTCAATGCTTTACCATGTATAGGGGCATCCTTTATTACTTGCAACAATGGAATTTTAACACAAATGTGCTTTAATTGATCAAGAATATCAAAGCTTTGCTGTTGTTCAGTGGAAACTTCTTTGTCTTGCAGTCTATGGGGAAATAGTGGTAATATTTGATTCTGGGGTATTGTATCTTTCGGATCAGAGATTGACTACTCTTCCTGTACCTCAGTAATAACCGGATGAGAGGGATTAGGTAGAGTTGTCCCAAATCAGAGGTGAATATCATCTAGTGATAAAGAATAGATTGGGTATTGATTAGCATCAGCTGAATAAGCTTGTTGTTGTTGCTGATATTTGATATTTGGATTAGGCAATGGTTGAGTAGGCAACTACATTGGTTTAGACAGTGCAACTGTAGCTACAGGAGGAGGCATTAAAGCAAGAGGTTGTGGCTGCTAAATAGGAGGTTGATATCCAGAAGATTGGGCTGGCCATGACTGGTTTCCTCTCCATTGAGGGTTAGGTTGTCAATTCCCTTGAAACTGGTTTCCTTGACCCTGAGGTGGATACCAGTTCCCCTGTGGCTGCTGCCACTATGGTAGTTGATTAGAAAATTGCTGACCTTGGCTTTGTGAACTATACCAAGGTGGATAGTTACCAAAATTTTGAGAATACTGTGGTTGTCATTGGTTATTTGGTACATAAGAATTACCACTATAACCAGAAAAAGAAAGTGGATCTAGTGGCATACCTTGTCTTTGAAAATTTGGTCTTCTTTGAGAAACATAGAAGACTTGCTCATCCTCACCTTGAATTGGTTTGAAGTCAGGTACTTCAACATTTGCAACCATCTTACATCTGCATTATTTCTTCCGCTGCTTACAATGAGGACATAATTCTGCAAGAAATGCATCAGCTTCTTCATGCTTCTTCTTAGTTGTCAATGTATCCAACTGGGTAGCCATATTGTTTATAATGTCCTCCTTGAAATCCTTTAACAGATGACTAAATTCCAATCTAGAAACTCCAGTTCCAAATGTCGATAATGGTGCCCCTGGCCTAAATCTCCTATTCTTCTTAGAAGTAGATCTGGAATACTTCTTGCAAATTTGTCCTATTTCAGCCCAAGTGGATTGTGTAATATCACCTCCTCCCATAAGATCGAGAGAATCAGTGCTTTCATCACTGATACCCCTCAAGAATATCAATTTGAGGGAATCTTCATTGAGAGTACTATGCTTAGACTTTTTGACACTAAAAAGAAACCTTGCCAAATAATCTTCAAGACTCTCATCTTCAGTTTGTGTCATTCTAAAAATATCATCCCCATGACAATCAGTACCTCTACAATAGTCTTTGTATTTTGCAAGAAACAAATGTTTCATCTCGTCCGATGTGTTGATTGTGCTACTACCCAAGCTCATAAACCATCTCAAGGATGACTCCTTTAAAGTAGCAGGAAATTTTTTGAGTCTATGGGCATCTGTAGTATAGTCAAAACTTCTACAGAGAACATCAAACTTAAACAGAAATGTATCCGGATCCTCTATCACCAACCCATAGAATTTAGGAAGTGAAGATGCTGGAATGTTCTTGAGGTTAGCATTATCATGCTAATCAGAGATGGGAAACTCAAACGTTGGACCTGGAGGTGGTGGTGGATTATTCCCAACAGGAGGAGGATTCCCTTGCATTGGATTTATGGGGGTTGTTACTATTGGAAATTCTTCTTCTTGTGAACCAAAAAGGAACTGAAGACTACCTTCTAGAAATTCAGATTCAGGGTGATTCAAATTTTGTGGGGCTTGATAAAGTTCAGCAAAAGGATTTATATATGGGAAATTATCTTCTACATGATTAGGATGAGTGGGCATAAATCTACCTCAGGCATCTCTTCTTCTACTATGCATGCAGATTCATGAAATTTCAAACAATTAACTGGAAACTAAAATAATCATAAAATGTTCTTAGTTTGACACCATCCCCAACAACGATGCTAAAAATTTCTACCCCAACTATAATAATAATAATAACTCTAATTGAAATCTCAATCCGAAGTTTGAACATTCATCTGGTAGAGTTTACTATTTTCATGGCTGGTGTTCATTTAGTTATCAATCCAGGAATGTAAAACTTGAAATGGGTCTGCAATATATATGCACTAAACTCCTTAAATGGTTATTTTGCATTGCTGCATTAACTAACATTATGCAGAAAGGAAAGGCAAGAATAGAAATAATAGAAGGCTACATGAAAGATTTATAAAACAATGCTGGAATGATCTAATGTAAATAACATAAATCACACTGTTCTGTTTTGGCTGTAGGAACATTCAGCAGATCTATTTCTAGTGGCTGCAGGACCAATCCAGTCATGAACTTCTACTACAACTAGGTAAAAACTAATTTCAATGAACATAAACACAGGATCACTCACCAAGTGGGCCCCCTTGGATGAGTGATATCAAACTTCCAGCAAAATACTTTTAACAGGTCAGAACAACATATCTTTGCTTTATTTCTTCCTGAAATCGATTACATGTTCCAAAAGAGAAACTCTAGAATGCTTCCAAAAACTCTTTGCTCAATTCCTTTCTATCCTGTCTAACCTCCAAGAAAAAGGAAGAGCTTATTATAAAGTAAAGATCAAATACAACGGACAACTCAAATCATACCCAGAAGAAGAGGCGGATGATTGTTAGATGAAGGAGATAATTAGAGCTTGGCTGGAGGAACCGTGGATCTAAACCGAACCATAGTCTTTGCATGCCACAATGATATTTTGTGAATTCAATACGCACTAGAGTTAAACTCCCATAGTGAAGTATGACTACTCCGATTATTCTATACGTTGCGCTTTCTCGGATCCCCTTCAGTTTGATCTCCAGTTATCTTGTACATGATTCTTCAGTCCTTGGGCGTGAAAGGAAATCATCCACCGCAACATCATTTATTATCTGCATTAAAACAAAAACAACATACAAGGACATGCATATGTATCTTACTTAATTAATACATTCACTAACTCACATATGAAATTATCCTAAATAATCTGCATATCAACAGGGACAAATCACTTGGCTGCAGGAATAAATTGGTATGGCTGCAGGAATTGATCGACAAAGTTCAAACATGATTTCATAAGTCTAGGTTTAACACTTGGATTACATATAGTCAATTCATAATACTTTACTATCACAATGCAACCCAAAAGATGCCAAAAACCTAAGAGTTTTGATAAAAAAACATGTCAAAGTATCAACTTATCACTTATACAAAATGTTGAATCTGACACCTCTATCAATCACTATAACACCCTTAATCATTTTACATCCTACTTAAGAAAAGACTACTTGCACAACCACATCTATCAGTTTGCTCATAGATAATAAATTTTGTTTTAATCCAAGGATATGCAACACTCCACCAATTCTTTTAATTATATCATCAAGAAACCTAGTCCTAACTTTCCCATGACCAACAATATCTAAATGTGAATCATCACCCAAGTACACCTTACCTCCATTAAATTCTTCATATTTAGAAAACCAATCTTTATTGGTAGTCATATGAAAAGATGCACCTGAGTCAATTAACCATGCATCATTACCTGCATGAGTAGCCAAAGCTACAATGAATGCATCACTATTTTCCTTCTTAGACTCAAAATCAAAGTCGTACTTCTTCTTTTTTTCTTTCCATTCCTTATGAATGTGTCCTAGTTTACCACAATTTTACCATATGACTTTGGACTTTTTAGGAGATTTTGATCTCCCTCTGGACTTGGATTTATTACGCTTCTCATTCTTCTTGCCTTTTTCCTTAGGTCTTCCATGGACAATTAGGGCTTCCTTTAAATTGATGGATACCTGCCTCTACATCTCTTCACCAAGAAGGGCAGCTACCACATCTTTAGCCTTCAAAACAATAGACGTATTACCGATAGCCATAACAAGAGAATCCAACAAATCAATTAAAGAACTAAGTAAGATCTAGCATTTCTCCTCCTCATCCATCTTAACAATTTTGGGAAAACGGTGTCTCAACTTTGCATTTACATGAGGTTACTATGTATATTAAGTTTTCATTTGAGCATTAAATGGTGTAAAATTCTCCCCAAAGCTTCAAATTCACTAGATAAGCATGCTAGTAAATTTTCATCGCAAGATCATAGCTAGTTTTGAAGATATTAATTTTTTCATTTTGAAGGGTGCGATGAAAGATTTAAATTTAATTTTGAGGACTTTAGATCCTCTGAAATGCCTTGAAAAGTGGGTGTAATTGGTATAGTGGGTTATGAGGTGATAGAGCGCTTCGCGAGCTTTGGCACTTCAAACAGTTCGTCAGTCAGACACATGGTTCACAAGTTTTCACCTCCGAAAGTTTGGACTCCTAAAATAAGAAATATAAAATACATCAGACACATAAATGAGTTTTAAGAGGGAGGAACATGTGTTGATGTGTATCTAAACACAACATAGGGTATCTAGATTGAAGATAAGGTCGAATCTACTTTATTGGGTGGTCTTAGCTTATGGTTTTGTAATACCATTTGACAATTTCTTGTATTGTGTCTCGTATATATGGGGTGTGTGAGATAGAGGTTGTGTGTAAGAGTCTTATGGCTATAGAATTACCTTTGAATCTCTGATTAGTGGTAATCCTATGAAGAGCTTGCTCTGCAAGTATATTGTAATCTGTTATTGATTGTTGAATAATATATTGAGCTTCTTTTGGAGTGTGGAGTTTTTCTCCCGAAAGGGTTTTCCCCATGTAAATCACTGTGTTGTGGTATGAATGTTATTATGTCTATTTCTATTAAGTTTCTATAACTTTTGTAATGATTTGTAAAGTTTCCTACATTACTCTCCTCTCAAGGTTAGTGTTGGAAGTTTTTTTGCTACATAACTTCCTTATAAGTGGTATCAGAGCTTGATGACCTTTGGTTTCAGTTGTGGGTTGTTGGGTTTTTTGAACTAATCTAGATTTGAGTGGGAGCTTGTGTAGAAGACATTTTTTGATATTGTTGAAAGAATTTTCAGATGGCAAGTTCATTAGGGAGAATAGAGGTAGAGAAATTTAATTGAAGTAATTTTGAGATGTGGAAGCTGAAGATGGAAGATCTGCTAATAGATCAAGATCTCTAGGATGTTGTTGATGTAAATGTCTCAAGACCCTCAAATCCTATTGGAGCTACTAAATATGATGTTATGGACCATAAAGCCAAGGGTCTAATAAGACTTTTTTTGGTAGAATTTGTTCTGATTAATGCCCACAAAGAGAACTCTGCATAGAAGCTATGGACTAAGGTTGGTGAAATGTATCAAGCGAAATCCTTATTGAATAAGATTTTCTTGAGGAAGAAATTGTATTCCTTGAGAATGGAAGAGGGTGGATGAGTTACAGACCACTTAGAAGCATTTAATATGTTGGTGGATCAATTGGCATCTATTGGTGTTAAGATGGATGAGGAGGAGAAATTCCAGATCTTACTTAGTTCTTCGTCGAATTCATGGGATTCTCTTGTTATGGCTATCGGTAGAATTTCTATTGTTTTGAAATCTAAAGATGTGTTGGATTCCCTACTTGGTGAAGAGATGCGGAGGAAGGTATCCATAAGTTCAAAGGAAGCCCTAACTATCCATGAAAAACCTAAGGAAAAAGGCAAGAAGAATGAGAAGCATATTAAATCCAAATCTAGAGGGAGATCAAAATCTCTTAGAAAGTCTAAAGTCATCTACTAGAATTATGGTAAACAAGGACACATCCGTAAGGACTACAAAGAAGAAAAGAAGAATAAAAAGAAGAAGTACAATTCCAATTATGAACCTAAAGGAATAGTATCAGAAATTGAAACTGAAGTGGTACCTATAATATCACATGATGTTGGAGGAATACCTTCTTGTGTCTCTTGAGATTGAGAAGTACTTGGGATTTCAGTTAATCTCTCCTCATCAAATTCTCCTTCCTCTAGCACCCGTTCTTTTTTTAGGTTCATATTCTTCTTGCACACCTTCATTATCTTCATCTCCTTCATCAACCTCTGCATGAGTTTGAGTCTCTTGACCAAAAGACTCACCTTGATTCTTACCTTTTCCAATTGTGAACTTGAACTTTGGACCTTTAGGAGATGTTGAGTCCTGTCTATTCTTGGTCCTCAATTCTAAAGTCTTTTCTATAGATCCTATAGTGTCATCCCAGATCTAGTCTAGAAAGGCTTCAATTGAACACCATGCAAATTTAGCCAAACATTGGTATTAACGAGGATATTTTGGAACCTATCTCTTATTGAAATATTCTCCTTTTTGGACCATTGAATAAGAGGCAAACGTGATCTGACATATTTGTTCTTCTCATACATAGGATCTAGGATGTCTGCATCTTCCTCAAGATCCTCAATAATATTAGCAAGATCCCAATTCTCAATTTTCACTACTACGATATTAGTCAAGTTTCTAAATGTCTTCTTCAATTCTGTAGTCAATCCACATATCTTCAATCCGGTAGACGTGAGTGTAGCTCTTCTTTATCTTATGCTTCATGGCTTTGAAGAACTTCATTGCCACTCTTCTCATTTCCTCTTTCATGGCTCAGGCCTTATAGATATAATTGATGGAATATCTCCCAATGGCAAAGGAGAACTTGAGACCAGTCTTATGAGCTCCAGATTGATGGTCATGTATTGATATCATTTGACAAGACATCTTCATGAGAATGATTTTGTCTAATGGATAACTTGGAAGCATGAAGGGTTCTCCATAAAAGCATATGATCCTAAGATATATTAAAGTAGGAAATTGTAAGAAAATATAGCCATATTGACTTACTACATTCCAAGCCTCATCTAACACCCTCTTGTTCTGAAGATCCTTATCAAACAAGCACATTTAATGGGAAAATAAAGCATCATTGACTCTCTTAAAAATATGTAAACTCTCCTTGAGAGTCAACTAGGTGAAATATTGATAAACAAGAATTTGGCTCATGTCACTTGTGGTAGATAAAATTGAAAAATGCCTCATTGAGGTAGATGCATAGACAAGATATGAAGTCATGTAGAACTTTAGGGTGGAAGGTACTTTGGTCAACTTCTCACATACTCACACAATGCATCTACAATCTACTTGCCCTAATAGATGTGCTTCTTATTTTGTCTAGTGATGCCAATATACCGATACATTCACTTGTGATATGAATTAGAAACTGGGAGGCATTTTACCCTACTAAGGAGGCTAATCCTTTCATTAAACTCCTCAATGAAGTCACTGCGAGGAAGATTTTCAAGCCATCTTGCAATCGTAGGTCTAGGTGTCTTTAACCAATTTTTATTGATGTTTCTCCTACACTTATCTAAATTATTGTCATAGCAGGTCACAGTTGATTGCATGTCAATATTAGCATATTAATCTTTGGGCGATCACTTAAAAATTGTATCAAAGAAGTCCTCATCAATTTTGATGAGTGTCTTTTTCCCTTATGCATCCTTCACTGATCTAGTTGCAGGATCATATCTATTAGCTAGGGCTAACACAAATTCAGGATTCTGTGCTGACATGGGAGAGGCATGCAAATGAAAAGTACAAATAAAGAAGCAAAAATTTCATAAAGGCTCAAAGTCCTTTGTTGCTTCTTCGGACAAGAAAATATCATTCAAGCACAAAGTCTCACAAATCACTATAATCCTATCAACCTTTTGTTATAAGAAATCAAGAAGGAAGAGTGAGAGGGGGGGTGAATCAATCTTCATTGGATCACTAATTTAATCAGAAAACACATATCTGATAAAATGCAGTAATGAGACAGATAAGAAAATTAACAGTAAAACACACAACACCAAGATTTTGATGTGGAAAACACGGTTGAAGGAAAAAAACATGGTAGGAACCTACCCACAATAAGATGATACTCTGTAGTAGTATGTGAAAATGTTACAATGGGGAATGCACATGCATTCAGACACACTACCTAGATCTCATTGCTCAAATGTAATGGCCCAGAAGGCTACAACCCTTAGGGAAGTCTCACTGACTTACAATAAGATTCATACTACAATCCGGAAGAAGTTGTTAGGAACCGAGAAGGACAACTGAGAGGGGGGGGGGGTGAATCAGTTGTAAACTAGTTATCAATAAATTATAACCCAAATGCAAATTATTCCAACTTAAACTTAGTGTCGGTAAACCAAGCTTAAATGTCGCTAAAATAGATTAACTATTATAGCAATACCAATGTAACTTAATGCATGAAATAGAAAGAGAAACAACATCCACAAAACATAACACAAAGATTTTGATGTGGAAACCCGGTAAGGGGGAAAACCATGGTGGGAAACCTTACCCACAATTAGATGATACTACTGTAGATAGCAAGTGTATACAAATGGGGTCTGCACATGCAGAAAAGGCCAAGCACCTAGAGCTCACTGCTCAATCATAGAACAAGAGTCACACTGACTACAATTGGATGGTTAAATCCAATAACAATGTACTGCTTCAAAATAGCATCTACAATGCTAGATTCAGTACTGGTTTAAGCTCTGAGCATGAGTGCCAAACACCTTCATAACCTTTCCTTCAACCTTCAGATAATGTATGTGTGATTTGCACAAGGATCTGCTTATTTTCGCTCTTCAATATTTGCACACACTCATCATGATCGATCTTCAATAAGATCTTACAATCATTTATACAAAACCGAAGACCTATACATGAAGTCAACTCACTAAAGATATTGCAATTAAATCAATTACAAATAAGTTTTGATGTGATACAATATGTCGGCTCAATATATTTACCACATTATCCAATCAATAAACTATTTCCAAGACATGTCGTGCTGATTTGAAATAGATATCATGTACCGGTCCATAACCTAGACCTATCTGTTAGTAAAGACAAATTTGTCAACCCAATTAGACCAATAAACAAAACACCAAATCCAAACTTCCAATCCATGTCTTCGACATAACCAAATGATCTTCAAATGATAAAAAGTTATCATCACTATCAGTGAACAATATATCTTGCTGGTGAACATATATCGATGACTGTGCATAAGCCACTAACCATGTCAGTGAACACAATATGTTGGTTCAACAATAAACCAATATAACCAGAGTGCCAAATCAACAATGTAGACCTCCAAGAAGATAGGTGTTGACATCAATGACAAAACCAATGCAACACATGATGAAGTCATCCATAATACCAACAATATCCCCTTTTGGCATTGATGGCAATACTAGATGGAAAAACATCTAAGTGCCAAAAGCAGAATGCCAAAAACCAATAAACCAACAATCTCCAAAAATAGATCAATACAAAGTTTTGTACCAAAACAGAAACCAAAAACCAAAATACATCTCTCCCCAAAGTACAAAGTTTTTCCATAGATATCTCTCCCCCTTTGACATCAAATGCCAAAGTAGTTAACAATTAAAACATATCATACAACTGACTACTCTCCCTGAGTAGTATCTCTCCTTCATCAAAGCCGAAAAAAGATTTTTTTGTTAGTCCCTACCGGTTTTATGGCAATCTTCATCATTCAAGTCTCTTCCAATGGGGAAATGACCCCAAGCTTCTCTTTGAGATATTCAAATGTTTCCTTAAGCAAAGGCTTTGTAAAGATATCTGCAATTTTCTCTTTAGTATTCACATAAACCAATCTCACTTCATTTGCTTCAATATTCTCTTTCAGAAAATTGTACTTAATAGAAACATGCTTTGTCTTAGAGTGAAATGCCAGATTCTTTGATATATCAATTGTTGTTGAATTATCATAGTAAATAATTATCGGTTCTTTACATTTTACCTTTATATCCTTCAACATTTGCTTGATCCATAATACCTAAGTACAATTAGTTGCTGCTGCAACATATTCTGATTCTATTGTAGATAATGATGTACAAGTCTGCTTCTTGCTTATCCATGAAATCAATCTCTTGCCAAGAAATAATTCACCGCTAGTGGTACTGTTTCTATCATCTACATCTCCTACCCAATTTGCATTTCTGTATGCACATAAATCAAAATTTTCATCCTTAGGATACCATAAAGCAATATTTGTTGTGCCTTGTAGGTACCGGAAAATTCTTTTAACTACTGATTCATGATTTTATTTAGGATTTTTTTGAAATCTAGATACAATACACACTGTATTCATTATATCAGGTTTGGTTTGTGTCAAATACAGTAATCCTCCAATCATATATTTGTACCTTGTCGGATTAATAGGAGTTGAATCATCCTTCAATGTTAATTTATTAGTTGTAGTCATAGGAGTGCTTACCGGTTTGGAGTTTTCCATACCAAATTTCTTCAAAAGTTCCTTCAAGTACTTTGCTTGACATATGAATATACCTTTATCTGTTTGTGAAATCTACAAAGCTAGAAATTTTTTTATCTCTACAATCATAGACATTTCAAATTCTTCATGCATCTTGTTAACAAAGTCTTTACATAACTCTTCTTCACCTCCAAAAATGATATCATCTACAAATAATTCAATAACCAAAATATCATCATTGGTAATTTTGTAATACAAATTGTTGTCAGCATTACCTTTTGTGTAACCAAGCTTTAAAAGATATTTATCCAATCTAGCATACCAAGCTCTAGGAGCTTGCTTCAATCCATATAAAGCTTTCCTTAACCTGCAAACCATATCCTTATCATCTGCCAATGAAAATCCATCAGGTTGTTCAATGTAAACTTCCTCCTCAAGATCTCCATTCAAAAATGCATATTTTACATCCATCTAATAAACTTTATAGTTCTTGTGAGCTACGAATGCAAGAAATAGTCCAACTGCCTCAATTCTGGCTACCGGTGCAAAGGTTTCATTATAATCAATTCCTTTCTGTGAATAACCTTTACAAACTAATCTTTCTTTTTTTCTTCATTACTTCACCATCTTCATTAAGTTTATTTCTATATACCCATTTAGTTCCAATTATATTTTTGTCTTTAGGCTAGGGAACTAATGTCCAAGTATTATTTGTTTCAATCTGTTTAATTCATCTTCCATTTCTTTTATCCAATGTTCATCTTGACATGCTTCAATAACAGATGTTGGTTCAACTTGAGAAATTAAACATACCTCTTCATTTGCGAATCTCCCTCTAGTCATAACACCTTGTTTCTTATTTCCAATTATATGATTTTCTGAATGATTCAATCTTACATACCCGGGTTTGTTCTGATTTGCATTCACATGCTATTGTTCTTCAGTCACAATTGAATTCTCTGATGATGTCGGTGTGACTAGATCTTCACTCTGTATCGGTGCAATCTATGTCAGTTCATTTATAATCATTTCAACTGTCGGTTCTATAGATCTTCAATATCCTCTAAAATGTTCATCTATTTTCACATTAGTGCTCTCAATGATTTTTTGTAACCTTTTATTATAATGTATCTATATGCCTTACTTCTAGAAGAATAACCAATAAATATTCCTTCATCACTTCTAGGATCAAATTTGCCAATATATTCATCTCTCCTAATATAACATTTGCTTCCAAATATTTTGATGTACTTAAGAGTAGGAATATGACCAAACCATAGTTCATAAGGGGTCTTACCAGTATCACTTTTGATGTGAACTCTTTTGAAAGTATAAACCGTTGTATTCACTGCTTCTCTCCAGTACACATGAGGTAGATTTGCTTCCATCAACATGGTTCTAGCTGCATCCAGAATAGTTATGTTCTTCTTTTCTATAACTCCACTCTACTAGGATGTCCAGGGTGCTGATAGTTGTCTTTTGATTCATTCACTTCACAGAATGCATTAAATTCTCTAGATGTAAATTCTCCTCCTTGATCTGATCTCAAGCATTTGATTTTCTTGTCGATTTCATTCTCTACCATTGCCTTGTATATCTTGAATCTTCCAAAATCTTTTGATATCTCCCTCAGAAAAGTAACCTAACACATTCTAGAATAATCATCAATTATTAGCATAAAGTATCTATCTGTAGAGCCCCTCCCCGATCAAGCTCTAGTTAACTTAGTTGATACACGGATAGATTAGTGGGGAAAAATAATTGAACCAAGTTATGGAATCGTTTTGCCTTGTGGTGCACATTTTGATGTGTTATGGATTTAGATACTATATGATCCACTGATTTGATAATATTGATATGATGTATGTCAGCTATCTCAGAATTTGTAGTACTTCATTATGATATTAGAAAACATGGATGCATATCGTATTAATAATTAAGTTTCATGAGGATTATGATGATGATTTTTGGGTAAATTGCTTTATGTCGATTTTATTGGATAAATGATAAATTATGATTGAAATTGTATGCAAAGTGTCTGAATTGTATTCTTTTCATATGTTAATATTAAATGTGATTATTTGGGGTTACTAATGTGCAAAGTGAGATTTGTAGGAAAATTATTCCATGTGACCATGGAAACTATTCGGAGAATCAAGCCTAGGCCTATTTTACCAATGCTTATATTTTCAATTATCCTAAAATGGTCCCAAGTAAACCTTGGATAGGGAGCCATTAGAAAGGTCAACTCAGGGTTGACCCATAGGTAAACTTTGGGTGGACTTCTAGGGGGTTAAACTAACTCCTAGGGTCAAGTTAGGGGCATTTTTAGTGGGCCATATGATGCACCTATGGATGAAGGCCAAACTTAGCAATGTATCCACTCCCTAGGGCCTGTTTAGCCTCCCCAAAAATTGAGTTTCTCAAGTTGGCCGAATTTCATCTTTAGAAGAGCCTTCCTAGGTTAGATAACGCCCCTCATGAGTGGCATTGTTCTTCCCCATTTCTTTTACCTTTTTTGAGGTGTCTTGTCTAGAGATTCTGTAAGGTATTGGGAAGACCAACCAATAAACATCCTTCACCCTTCCCAAGTGGGTTGGAAAGAGTGAGGAGTGTCTTCATAGGGAATAGTTTGGGAGGGAGAAGTTTGATCACCCACTATCCATTTTTGGAGATTTTTGAGTAATTTTTGGAAGATTTTGGTAGAGGATTTTGGCTAAGTCTTGAAGGAGGAAGATAAGGGATTTGGGCAACTCATCTCCAAAGGATTCATCACCCTTTTGTTGGCAGATTTGAGGTTGGTTATTTTCTAATTCTTGTATGTTTTTGTGTTGTTGAAAGTTTTTTTTATAAGATGATTTCAATATGGTTACTTGGTGTGTGGGAAGATTGTTGAAGTTCTTCCCTATGAGTTTTCCTTCTTTTTGTTATTGTGTTTCCTTGAGTTTTGTTTTTGGGAGTTTTCAAGGCCAAACTCACCCTTGGGAGGGTAGAGTGGCCTTGGGGTGAAGGGCTATTTGATAGCATATGAGTGAGAGGCTCTCTTTGGAAGAGAGTGAATCACAAGGGATTTTTGTGACCCTTGTTGCATAGTGATTTTTTTATGCAATGGGGGTCATAAGGGGAGTTTTGCTGGCATGAATGCTTTTGGGGATATAAGGGATTATAGGGACAAGTTTGGAATTTGTGGATGTGTTTATTTGCAGCCTTGCTATGGCATTATGTTCTCTACTTGTAGAATTCTCCTTGAGGTACTTAGTCCACCTTCACCTCACTTGAAAAGTCACATATATGATGTTGTTTAGCCTTGGGTTGGGAGTGTGAAAGTTGTGAAGTTTTCTTGCTTGTATGTGTTTGAATGTGTGTTTCCCGTCTAGCCTTGGTTCTCCTAGCTCGGGGGTGGCTTCTTGTAAACCTAGGTTGGGAGGTGAACCTCCATGGTCACAACCCTAAAGTTTTTTTATTGCATGTTGCTTGGGAAACGATTTGGAAGGGAAAGCTTTGAGATGATCCTATGCCCTAATGTATTTAGTTGCAAAAATAAATGAAATGGATAAGTCCTCAATTGGTAGAAATGAAGAGGCTTGATTTTTTTGTAACTTTTCTATTTGTGTAAAGGAAATGATAAAGAAGCAAATGTATTTAATTTGACTAGTTTATTAAAAAAAAATAAAGAGAAGAGAAAGGCTTTTGAGTTATTTCAATATTGTATTTGTTATTGCTTGAAAACATGGAAGAAATATGTTTCTGTTTTATTTAGTTAATAAAGAATGAATATATTGGAAATGGAAGAGGAAAATAGTTGCATAATTAAGTAGTTTCATTTTGGCTATTTATGTTAATCTGCAAAAAGAAATAAGTGTTAGAGATGTAGTTAAACAAAAAAATATATATATATTTATATCTATAGTTTTGGAAAGGAAATGTAGAAAGAAAAATACTTTTAAATGTAGTTTTATTTCAATATTCTTAAAGTTTGTATCTTGTTGTTTTATTTATCAAATGAATGTGGAAGAAATAATGTAGTTGTTAAATAGTTTACTTCTATTATTTGTACTTATTTCTAAATTTGTGTAACAGAAAGTAAAAGTGTAGATTTAGAAATATTAATACATTTGAATAAATATATTTGCATGTAGGATCAATTAATCTAAAAATCTACTATTTTGTATCTATCAAATATGCTATAATAAGAAAATTAAATAAAACATGTGTTGCATCTAAGACAAAAAAAAAAGGATTTCATATACATTTAAACCAGAATTTTCATACACTTAATATTCTGATTAAAAAGATAGATTATTTAAACCTGTACAATTATATTTGTAACATTTTCTATTCTAGTTAAATAGTTCAAATTATTTAAATCTGAATAGATATATTGGTGCATGAACATGTATATATATATATATATATATATATATATATATATATATATATATATATATATATATATATATATATATATATATAAAGCTGAAATAAAAATATAATTTAAAAATAAAAAATAAAAAAAAATTATGTGATAAATATTGAAGCACAGGGATGGGGGAGCCGAGCGCTCAAACCCCACCCCCCATCGCTACTGTGGTCCTATCCACAGTGAGCGACATGGCCGTCATTGTGGGTAACCACAGTGCGTGGCATGGCCACCGCTGTGGGTTTCCACAATGGAACGACTAAGCCGCCCTCCACTCCTCTTCTCACCTTCGGCCTCCATCCTTCGGCCTTCGCCATCCCTCTCCCATGGCTGTATACCCTGCAACAACAAAAAAAAAGAGCGAAATAAAAGTAGACCCTAATCCCAATTTCTGTTAGGGTTATGAAATAAGGAAGTTAAGGTAGGAGTAAGTTGGTTTTGTTTGGAAAAGAGAGAAAACTCTAAATAGGGTTAAATGAATAAAACTATATTATATTGAGAGGATTTGAAATTTGAATTTAAGTGATTTGGGAAAGCCCTCATTTTAAATAAGGATTTTTAATGTAGAGGGGTTTTGTATTATATGATAATTGATTTTTCTTTTTCTTAAGAGTGTAATTGAAGTTATATTTTCTTATGTAGATAATCTCTCTCTCTCTCTCTCTCTCTCACACACACACACACACACACACACACACACACACACATGCAAGTATATTTACCCATATATATATATTTAATTTTGATTAACTTTTATTAATGGGTATTTCAATTACAATGAACATTTACTCCCCTAAGGGGGGGTGATTTAATTGGATATGACTAAATTATATTTTAAGGGGTTGATAAAAAAAAAGAATATAATTTTGAATAGGGTTTTATTTTAAAAATGAAGTTAAATGGGGGAAACCCATTTCAAATAAAGGAGAATTTATAATGAATTAATGTGATCACTTTTATCTTAGGAGGTTTTAAAATATAACGAGGCATATATATATTCTTCACAGAGGAATTCATAAAAACTTGGTTTAAGTTATATAAATATATTTTTTTAGAATTTTAATGGAATATATAATTAGATGGGATAGTTTAACAAAGGTTATCAAATGATTATTTTGTTTGTAAGGGGGTATTGTAGAGGAAGTAATACATTTGTAAAATAAATCAATGGACTTGATCTTTTGGATTTATTTAACCCAAGTGGAACCTTTTTGTAAATAATTTAATTAATATAATGGTGCTTGACACTTTATTTTTAATTACTCAATTAATTAATGCTAATGCACCGATTTTGTATTATTATTGATTTAATAGATTCAAGAATTAATTAAGTTATAATGAAGAGATTATAATTATCAATGATTTGGGGAAACTTGATATCCCTTTTCTTAAATAAATAATTGATATTAATTCAAGACATTGTATTAATGTCAATTTAGTAGAATTGGGCTATTTAAATATTATAAAATGTAATCAAAATTTAAGGGGGGCTTTTGAGCGAATTTATTTAATATCTAAAAGAATATTGTCCTTATAAAATCAATTTATTCTATTTGGTTAATAGGAGTTATCGTAATTGTTGCGTAAGTGAAAAATCTTATTCTAACGCTTAGGAGTTTAAGTTGAAACCTAAGAATTCTAGTTAAATTTTAATTCATCGATCACTTTAGAAAACCATTTTAATATCAATTAAGATTTCATTTGGTACAACTTGTTAAGTTGTCACATCTAACTAAGCATAGGCCACAAGTAATTAAGTGTTCAAAAAAAAAATTGTTGTTGTGTTTTTTGCCCAAAAGTTTGGGCATGACACTATCACCCTGTACACTTCTTGTTCTTGCTAGACCACATAAATCAGTATGAATTAAATCAATAATATTATTTGATTTCTTAGTAATGTTCTTAAATGTTGTTCTAATTTGCTTTCTGATTTGACATTCCTTACATACCGGATTATGAGGTTTCACAATCTTAGGTAAATCCCTTACTACCTTAGTTGAACTGATCTTTACAATGCAATCAAAATTCACATGACAAAGTCTTTTATGCCATAACCAACTTTCATCAATGTGTGCAATCAAATATGTCTTATCGTTGGTATTCAAATGAAAGATATTACCTTTAGTCTAATTACCAGTTGCAATCTCCAATCCAGTTCTGTTTATGATCTTGCATTTTTCATTCTTGAATTGTAACTGAAATCCTTTTTCCACTAATTGACCAACACTCAAAAGATTATTCTTTAAACCTTCTACATAATAAACATTGTCAGTATTATGCTTACCATCCAAAGATATAGTGCCTCTTGCTTTGATTAAGCAAGCTTTATCATCTCCAAATCTTACTAGACCTCCATGAATTTCCTGAAATGATAAGAATTTTCTTTTATCACCAGTCATATGATGTTAGCATCCACTATCTATAATCCATTCACCCTTTTCATCAATTTTTTCTGCCAGTGCCTGCTCTATCAGTTTGACAATAGGTGTCGGTTGATCTTCTTTTATTGCAATAAAAGCCCATCCATTATCTGTTGGATCTTCATCTGCATAGTAACATGACTTATCTCTATTTTTCTTAAATCTGTATCTCTGATATTCAGGGTTAGGCTTATATGTTATTTTTGCTTACTCCCTTAGTATTGTATGTCTATTAGGGCACCTAGAAGCCATATGACCAACTTTATTTCAATTAAAATATTTGAAAGGTGCTTTACCTTCATACTTACATCCTGCTGGACCTTTAGGCATCTTCCTTGCAAATAGTGCTTCAATTTATTCAAGTTCTTCATTTTCTCTTCTCATATCTTCAAGTTCTTTTGCATAAACTACTTTCCAATCAGTTTTGTCAGATTATGATGATGATGATGATTCTTTGAAAGCTAAATCAGTTTTGACTGTAGCAAGAGGACCAAACTCTTCAAGCTCAAATACAGAAAGTTTTCCAACCAAAGTATCTCTAGAAACTGATGTATTAGGAATTGTTCTCAACTCATTAATAGTAGTCACTTTCATTTTGTAAGTCGGTGGCAAAGCTCTTAAAAATTTAGAAACAATTTCATCTTCACTTAAAGATCCTCCACAACATTGTATTCCTAAAACAATTTCATTAACTCTTTCCATAAATGCAGAAATTCTTTCATTTTCTTCCATTTTTAAATTTTCATACCTGACTCGGTAACATTCCAGTTTTGCAATCTTGACAGTGGTATCTCCTTCATTCGATGTTTCCAGTTTATCCCAAGTAGCTTTAGCAGTAGATTGGTCTGATAATCCCATGATTTGTTGATCTGATAATGTGCTCAGAAGTGCTTCTCTTGCTTTGCAATCATTCTCCAAGTCCTTAGCCAATGTCGGTGGATGAGGTTGATTCAGAGTAGGACCAACATAGCCATTCTTAGTAACATCCCATATATATCTTCCAATGCAGTTCAGATGTGTTTCCATTCCGATCTTCCATATACCATAGTTAGTTCCATCAAGTTTCAGACTGTCATTCCTGAAAATATTTGTTGCCATAGGATCTCCTCAAAATGTTAGGCTTCTGCAAAAAGAGGACTTAGCTCTGACACCAATTGTTAGGAACTGGGAAGGACAACTAAGAGGGGGGGGGGGGGAGGGGGGGGGGTTGAATCAGTTGTAAACTATTTATCAATAAATTATAACCCAAATGCAAATTATTCCAACTTAAACTTAGTGTCGGTAAACCAAACTTAAATGCCGGTAAAATAGATTAACTGTTATAGCAGTACTAGTGTAACTTAATGCATGAAACAAAAAGAGAAACAACATCCACAACACATGACACAAATATTTTGATGTGGAAACCCGATAAGGGGAAAAACCACGGTGGGAAACCTTACCCACAATTAGATGATACTACTGCATATAGTAAGTGTATATAAATGGGGTCTGCACATGCAGAAAGGCCAACCACCTAGAACTCACTGCTCAATCACAAAATAGGAGTCACATTAACTACAACTGGATGGTTAAATCTAATAACAATGTACTGCTTCAGAATAGCATCTGCAATATTGGATTCAGTATCGGTTTAAGCTCTGAGCATGAGTGCCAAACACTTTCATAACCTTTCCTTCAACCTTCAGATAATGTCTGTGTGATTCACACAAGGATCTGCTTATTTTTCTCTTCAATATTTGCACACACTCATCATGATTGATCTTCAATAAGATCTTACAATCATTTATACAAAACCTAAGACCTATACATGAGGTCGGCTCACTAAAGATATTGCAATTAAATCAATTACAAATAAGTCTTGATGCGATACAATATGTCAGATCAATATATTTACCACATTATCCAATCAATAAACTATTTCCAAGATGTGTTGTGTTGATCTGAAATAAATATCATGTACTGGTCCATAACCTAGACCTATCTATTGATAAAGACAAATCTGTCAATCTGATTAGACAAATAAACAAAACACCAAATCCAAACTTCCAATCCATGTCTTCAACATAACCAAATGATCTCCATATGATAACAAGTTATCATCACTGTCGGTGAACAATATATCCTGATAGTGAACATATATCGGTGACTGTGCACAAGCCACTAACCATGCCGGTGAACACAATATGTCGGTTCAATAATAAACCAATATAACCAGAGTGTCAAATAAAAAATGTAGACCTCCAAGAAGATAAGTGTTGACATCAATGAAAAAGCCAATGAAACACATGACAAAGTCATCCATAATACCAACATAAGTGAACTAAAAGAATAGCATCTCCAAATGTCTAATTATAGTTTTGGTTATGCACAGATGTCTGCCTTGCAACACCAATCTCACCTCAAACACAACACCGAAAGATAAATCACTTATTCACACACAAACCTTTCTTTGATAATGCGGATACAACATCAACACCTAAATTATATGACTATATCACCTATATATACAATTCATCAACCTTGATAATAAGGTCGGCTAAACCCTCAACCCTCAATTATTAAATTACATCAAACAATAGAAAGATCGACCACCAGACCAATATAATGGTTTACATAGCATAACATGGTCCTAATTCAAATTTCAAAATTCACAACTCTACCATAAATTATGCCAAGATCAACTGCAACACGCTACACAACCAAGAAAACATAATAACATGAAAATCATCAGCGATTGATAGAAATCACGAAAAACTCACACAGTGATCAATGCAGATTGCCAAAACAAATAGGACATGAATAAGAAATACTAGCAAGCACGTTGGAATCATTTAGAACTATAGTGTCATAAAATTGTGATCCTACCAATTTTTGACTGCATTAGGGTCCTCATGCACGCGAGATTGAATCCTCTAGCCTGATTGGAGACTGGAGATTGCTCAGCTTGCGGAACAACTTCTTCCTTGGCTTCTGCATCACCCTGTCCGCACTCTACCCTGGAGAAAGGGGTAGGACAGAGACGTGGCACCACTGCCCCCACTTGGAAAAGGGTGTGGCACCCCTATCCCTGTTAGGGTTCCCACAGATACTGAGAGAGGGGGGTGAATCAGTATCTGATCGGTAATGAAATTTTCTTAAAACTGAATATGCAGAATATAAAGTAACAGTATACCGGTATGCAAGAATTAATGCAAATAACAAAATCAAAAGCATCCACATGAAAAGAACACCATAACACAAGATGTTTAACGAGGAAACCTGGTGTGGGAAAAACCTCAGTGGGATTTGTGACCCACAATAATCACTTACTGGCCAATAAAAGAATATTACTTACAATAGGGGCCTGCACATGCAGGAAGGCCAACTGCCTAGAGCTCACTGCTCAACAAGAAGTCACACTGACTTACAATGAGGATTTACACAAATCCAATATTTTGTATTGGTTTATAATAGCATCTTCAATGCCAAATTCAGTACCGGTTCTTGCTCTGTTCTTTACATATACCCTTGACCTACAATTTGCACATTAGGTCTGCCTTATAATTTATTTATTACATTCTCTCCATATCTTACAAATGCCTACAATGATCTCTTTTATATACAAGAGTCATTTTACAATTTGCCAAGTCATCTTACAATGATAAACAAAATATTACATATCAAAAATCTTGTCGGCCTCTATGTCGGTATACATATTTCCTTCTGTGCCGGTGCCGGTGTAGATTGATTTTGTTGATTCTGGTGCACTATTCTGTTTGAGTAATGCTTTGCCAGTATAATGTCTTGCCAGTGCCATAGGATTGCAAGGTTGCCTGTGTAATGCTTTGCCGGTATAATGTCTTGCCGGTGCCATAGGATTGCAAGGTTGCCTGTGTAATGCTTTGCCGGTATAATGTCTTGCTAGTGCCATAGGATTGCAAGGTTGCCTGTGTAATGCTTTGCCGGTATAATGTCTTGCCGGTGCCATAGGATTGCAAGGTTGCCATCAATGACAAAACCTTCAATCACACATAATGTCTCATTGGAGTGTCCATATGCCAACAATCTCCCCCTTTGGCATTGATGGCAACACTCATGAGAAATTTCAAAAAGATATCCAAAAATGTGTATACCAAAAAAATGTTACCAAAAATATGAGGGCTCCCCCTAAGCATGTGATCCTTGTGTTTTGAATTTTCTCATCTACTACTCCCCCTTTGGCATCAATGACAAAGGTTAGTAGATTTGTAGTTGTACCAATACATAACCTCAACCTTGTAGTTGGGTAGTTATTATCTGAAGAATATCTCCCAAAATTAAGTTTATACCATCCATAAACTTCTTGCTCTCCTTTATTACTATCTCAGTTCTGTGTACTGTACCGGTGAGATGCTGCAAGTGCTCTGCCGGTGTTTTGCTACCCTGTTTTAGTGCCTCTGAGATTTCCTTACGTAGAGATGCTAAATAGTCCAATCTTGGACTTAGTTTAGATCTCAAAAAATTTGCCTTGTTTATTATTTTCTCTTTTTCTCTTTCTAATTTGAGCAATTCTTCCTCAAAATTTGTTATCTTTTCCTCAAAAACTGATAATGTATCGGGTGAGTTAACAAAATTATCAGCAAGTTTATTGATCTCTTCCTGTACCTTGCTCATCTTTTTATCTACATCCATGGTCAAAATTTTTATCTTACAGGTGTCTTTATACAGAGTTTTGTACTCTTTCAATAAATTGCACAGTTCTGGTAGAAGTGTGTCAAATTCCCTGTTACACTTCTTTATTCCTTCCTCAAAGAATTTCTGTTTTTCTTTTTCTACACTTTCCTTTACAGTTTCTACCTTTGTTTGCTCAAAATTTCCAGAAATATATTTACAAAGTGTATCCAACTGGGCTAAAGAATCTTTGTTGGCTATATTACAATTTGGAGCTATTAATTTCAAAACTGGAATTGAATCATCTATTGCTTTATAGGCTTGTGAGCTATAATTGGTTATTTTCTTGATAGAATCGAGCAATACCTCTGTTATATTTGATGATGACCCAGTAAACTGAGTGCTGGTGGAAGGGACCATGCTGGTATTGACCTCTGGTAGGTCTGTTTGTGTCTCCACAGTTTTTCTTGCATCATTTCTCACTGGTGGCATCTATTCTGGAGCCTTTAGCTCTGTTGGTTGCTCTGTTTGTGTTCCAGATTCCTTCATTTTCTCTGAATCTGTTGTCGGTTGCTCTTGGTTTCCTGTTGCCAGTTTCTCTTGGTTTCCTATTGCTAGTTGCTCTTTATTATCAGATTTATCTGTGGTATCCTTATCTACCACTATGTTGATTTTTTGAGTATCAACATTCACAGTATATAGGACTTCAGGATTAGGATTGTTATCCTCTGAGTTCATGCTCTCAGCTGCCGGTTGATCTTCTGCAGTTGTTTTTACTGGTTGATTATTTAAAGGAGGTGGGGGTAAGTTATCTCTAATCTTGATACTTGGCGGTCCACCAACTTTACCTTTCCCTTTGTCCTTTTGATATACCAGAATGGGCTTGGGATTCATATATTTTTCTTGTTTTTCTTTTTCAATCAAGAATCTATCCCAACCATCTTTTGTTTCAGTTGAAACTTTAGTAACTCTACTTGCCATTAATGATATTTGCTGGTGTGCAGTGGAAAAGACTGTCCGGTTGGCCTGAGCTATCAAATCATCAATTTCCTTAGGTGAGTTGGCCGGGTATACTGCAAGTAATTTTTCTATTTTTATTTTCTTAACCAACTCAATTATTCCTTGCCTTCTGGCCTCAAGTCTTTTATATAATTCATCAGGAATTTCATTTAGGACTTGCATCAAAAACTTTTTATACATGTCCATGTGTAGTATAACACTTTCCTCAATTTGTCCTTTCTCATCTTCTGATAGGGTGTCATAGATTTTTCCTATGTTTTTCAATTTTCCTTCCTTTGTGATTTCATCTAGTAATATGTCAAAAGGGGCCAAGTCAGTGTCTGTCTTCTTCTTCCTTTTGGGGGTCAGGTTTTTCTTAAGTGTGGCTTTCTTGACTAGAGACCTTACAGCTTGTTGCTTCTGTCTTGTCCTTCTAGGTGAAGGAGTGGATACCGGTGAGGGGTCTCTTTTCCTAACAACTCTTTTGAAAGTTGCTGGCATATCTCCTTCTGAGGAGGTATCTACCAGTGATAGATGAGTTTCAGGCTGTTGGGCTGCCAACTCTTCTTCTGTTATGCTGGTTTTCTTTAGTACATCATCTTTTAAGGCTTTTGCTTGCCTGCTTCCTTTCCTCACAGATGCCTCAACTTTCTTTACTCTCTTTTTGGATTGAATTTGACTTTCAATGTGCTCAGCACTACCAAATACTTCTTCCTTTGGTTCATGGGGGGTTTCCAGAAGTGCTTTGGCATAAGTTTCCACTATGTGGTCATCTGCTTCATACCCCATTTCTGTAACCCAGATTGTTCTTGGGATGACTGCTTCCATCCAGATCTCATCCTTTTTTATTACAAAACATATGTCATCCTTGTATTTGTTGACAATTTCCTGTGATAGTCTGATCCTCTTATTCATTTTGACCTTTAGTGCTTGAAAATACTCATGGATATTCATTTCTTTGTTTTCACCCATGTTGTTGAATAAGTCAGACAATTGTTTTCCTACCGGTATGTCAAATCCAAAATCCTTGTTGCCTATACCGGGAGCCTGTTTGGTTATATGTAGCATTAAGAATACAAGAAAATTTCCAAATCTAAAGGTTCCTTTCTTATCCTTCTTGATTTTTGCTAAGTTATCAATTAACTCATCTTTTCACCATTCACAGATGTCAATTTTTACATTGTTCTTAACCATGTCATAAGCACTTTTTATGCATAAACTAGAAACAGAATTAAGCCTATTTGCATGAGTTGCTTTGTAACCTAGAATCATGCTAATGAATCTCACATTTGTATCGGTTACATCATTAACCCTCAATGATCTATTGTCGGATGTTACACTAGTTAGTTTCGTTACTAGGTCATTGGAGACCTTCTTGGTTTTGTCGGGTCTGGTACCAGTGGAAGGTAACCCTGTTACTGCTTTCACAGCTACCTTTGTAATTTTATGCACTGAGTCAAGCCAAAAGAATGAGCCATGTACCCTACTGAGAACTATCCTAACCACTTCCTTGGGAAATTCAGGAATGCAGAGGATTTCAGTGAATCCTAGGGTTTCAACAATTTTGTGTTCAGGTTTCACATTTCTGACATTGTCACATATAACAGATTTGTACATGTCTTTGATTTCTTCATCACCTAATTCCTCTATGTTGCAATGAATGTACATTCTAGGGTCTTCTGCATAAACAACACCCTTTGGAATTTGGGAAAAAGCACCTATGTTGTCATCTTTCTTAGCTACCTCGGGAACTAGCTCAAACACGGGCCTAGGTTGTTTTATAACCTCGACTACTATAGGGTTTGCTATGAATTCAGGTGCAGAGGAGGATGCCATGATGATAAATACCTTTTTCTGCCTTTGGATGGATTGATTGCTCAAGTGCTTTGCCTCTCTGCTCATAATCCCTTAGCTCGAAAATCTTCGTGCTCTCTGAAGGTTTGAATTCATGATGAAATGAAATGGAGCCAAAAACTTAATTTATAAAGTTTTTTCTGCCACCTACCACATTAATTGTTTGCCGATAATGTATTAACTCAACTTTATTTGCTGGTAATGAAGGATTTTCAACTCCTTTTCTCTAACCGAGGGAATAATAGCACATGTGTCATTAAATTACCAAACCCTCAAGATAATTTTCTTCAATTTGATGAAGAACATCCTACCCGTGGAGCATTTATTGGTTCTACCGGTGGAGGAGTAACCCCAATATTTAGATTACCTTTTCTAATCCATTGCTTTGAAAATTCTTGCTTAACCTCTTCAACCTTTTCTTTACCTTTCAAGCTAGTACTTTTGTTATCTACCGGTGTACCTTTACTTCTACAGAATTTTGCAATATGACCAATTTTGTTACATGCATAACAAGTTACATTATTTTTCTGAATAGCTTTCCCATAACCTATGCTGGTTTGTGTTCTGCATTTATTTGATAAATGACCAAATCTTCCACAACATAACATCTTACATTCATTCTGCAGTTTTCAGAGTTATGACCAATTTTGTTGCATTTGGTGCATTGATCGGTGGGAGGATTGATGTTCTGATAATTCCTAGATCTACATTCATTTGCCCTATGACCATATTTATTACAGTTAAAGAATTTTCCATTGAATTTGTAAGTATTAGAGGGTCTTACCGGTTTTCTTTGATCCTGGGTATTTGCAATACTGAAGCTTTCTCCAACTTCAAATCCAACTCCAGAAGTGTCACCTTTGGGTTTTTGATTCTTCAATAAGGTACCAAGTTCTTCTGAGCTTTTCTTGAATTTTTATTTGTGTTGATTTGCAGTTTCCAATTCCCTTTCCAAGATCTCTTTTTGTCTCATTAGTTCATTCGAGTCATTTTGAGTATGCATCAGATCTGTCTTCAACATATCATTTTCATAGCTAAGTCTTATGTTCTTATTTGCTGCATCACTTAGTCTTCTAGTCAATTCTTCTTCATTCCTCTTTTTGTCCTCAATCTCTTTGTAGAATCTCATAGTCATATCCTGCATTTCATTTTTTGTTGTCATGATCTCTTGTTTCAATTTGCTCATCATATCATTTAATGATTCCTTTTCATCATTTTCATTTTGCTTCTCTTCTCTTGTTTCTTGTAACAGTAAGATTTTCTTGAAGTGCCTGAATAATGTCCTGAGCTGCTTTTAAATCTTCTTCTAATTTGATATTTTTCAACTTCTCTACATCATAGTCAGTAAGAGCTCCTTCAAGTTGCTTCATCAGATTTTCCATCTTTACCAGTGTCAAGATCTTCCTCAAGCTGTTAGGCTTCTGAAAATAGAGGACCAGGCTCTGATACCAATTGTTAGGGTTTCCACAGATACTGAGAGGGGGGGGTGAATCAGTATCTAACCAGTAATGAAATTTTCTTAAAACTGAATATGCAGAATATAAAGTAACAGTATACCGGTATGCAAGAATTAATGCAAATAACAAAATCAAAAGCATCCACATGAAAAGAACACCATAACACAAGATGTTTAACAAGGAAACCCGGTGTGGGAAAAACCTCGGTGGGATTTGTGACCCACAATATTCACTTACTGGCCAATAAGAGAATATTACTTACAATAGGGGCCTGCACATGCAGGAAGGCCAACTACCTAGAGCTCACTGCTCAACAAGAAGTCACACTGACTTACAATGAGGATTTACACAAATCCAATATTCTGTACTAGTTTATAATAGCATCTTCAATGCCAGATTCAGTACCGGTTCTTTCTCTGTTCTTTACATATACCCTTGACCTACAATTCGCACATTAGGTCTGCCTTATAATTTATTTATTACATTCTCTCCATATCCTACAAATGCCTACAATGATCTCTTTTATATACAAGAGTCATTTTACAATTTGCCAAGTCGGCTTACAATGATAAACAAAATATTACATATCAAAAATCCTGTCGGCCTCTGTGCCGGTATACATATTTCCTTCTGTGCCGGTGTACATCTTCTGTGCCGGTGTACATCTTCTGTGCTGGTGCCGGTGTAGATTGATTTTGTTGATGCCGGTGCACTATTCTGTTTGAGTAATGCTTTGCCGGTATAATGTCTTGCCGGTGCCATAGGATTGCAAGGTTTCCTGTGTAATGCTTTGCCGGTATAATGTCTTGCCGGTGCCATAGGATTGCAAGGTTGCCTGTGTAATGCTTTGCCGGTATAATGTCTTGTTGGTGCCATAGGATTGCAAGGTTGCCTGTGTAATGCTTTTCCAGTATAATGTCTTGCCGGTGCCATAGGATTGCAAGGTTGCCATCAATGACAAAACCTTCAATCACACATAATGTCTCATTAGAGTGTCCATATGGCAACAGTCCCTACCCTATTTTGGGGCAGCACCCTTCCTAGGGTTGCATTGTTGGTTGTGCCTTGGGTGGGAAACTCCCCCAATGTCGGCCCGTGATGAAAATCAGATCTAGTAACATGTATTTAAGGGGCATTTGTCCTCTCATTTGCATAAGTTGAAGTTGGATAGGTCAAAGTTGGAGAGATTCAAGTTGCACAAGAAGTCAAGCATTCAAGCATTCTTTTCTAGCATTGAGCATTCTCAAGTCTTCCTTCAAGGCTTGGTGTTGTACTCAAGTCAAGGATTCAACCATTGAAGAGGAGATTGATTTCAACATTCAATTCCACACAAACATTTCTATCAACATTGCTACTACAACCTCCCTTGAGATGATTTACAATTCAGTCTTTCATTTACAGCTACTTGCAAGTACTTCCTTTCATTACTTGGTTAATTCCAAAACTGGAGTTTGACCTAAAGGCAAACCCCCAATACCAACCCATTTTCCTCTCTTTTATGTGTGTAAGTTGTAGGTGCATAGCTGTACTTTTGGATTCAGGCTTCATTTGCAGAGGTGGAAAAACCCTTTTTGTTTCGCAAATTTTTCGGAGGACCATGTACATTCCCACCATGTTCCAGGCAACTTTTCCTCAAATTCATAGGGTGACTTCGTCTCGATATTTTACTGCCAGATCTAGGTGCACAGCTTCACCCATATTCCGATCTCAATTTATAATCAATTCTTTGTCACTTTTGCACTACATAATTCAATCAATTCCTTTCCATTTCAAAAAAGGAAGAGGGGATCAACTTTACATTCCCAATTCATTCAGAATTCAATCTACCATCTTCGTGTGGTGAGATTGAATCTAGTGAATTATCCTCTTCTCTTTCTAATGTAACATGGTGAAAATTTCTTGAATGGTAATCAATAGCGAAATTCTCATCTCTCTTTGAGGGAAAGGGTATTTTGCTTCTTGGTCTATCATTCACCATTTTTCCACCATTATATTTTGGTGAACACGACATCTTTCCTGCTTTCCTTTGAACAAAATTGCATATTTTTCCTTTACAAGTTTCAAATTTCTGCAAACTTAGTGGTTAAATCATTAAAAACCCTAGTTTTTAAATTTAAAATTGAACTTGTGGTTATCTTAGATCTGAAAATTGTTTTGATTGTCAATCTCAATTTCCTCATTGTCTTGTTCAATTTACAAATCAAATTTACAAAATTAAGCAGTTACTTGTTAAAACCCTAATTTTCCACAATCATCTTGAACTTGTGCAAAAAAAAAATTGGATTTCAATTTAATTTTCAGATTTCTAATTGTTCTCAGATTTGTCTTCAATCCCACAATTCAAATTTTGAATTTCCCCCCTTTTTCCCAAAATTCAAATTTCAAAATTAAGTGGTTAGGTCATCAAACCCTAATTTTTAAAATTAATTGGATTTTGTGTGAATTTCAAATCAATTTCATTTACATTCAGATTTCTAAACATTTTCCAAGGTGTCCCTATCCATTAGGTTTGACCCTTTTCAAAATTGCAATTCAATTCCTCTTTTTCTTCAAAATCCTAATAGGGTCCTATTGTCACATTTGCACCTTCATTTCGCCCATCTAGAGATCGTAAAATTTGCCACTTTTTGGGGGTTAGCTTTAAAATCATTGTAATATACATCCCTAAAAAATTTCAAAAAACATTGGTCGGACCATGTGCATTCCCGCCACGGTCCTCGGCTTTTTTTTTGAGATTTTGGGAGATTGTATTTAATAGCTTAAATTCGGAAGATTGGTTGATTTTATCAATTTTTGATCCCTCTAGAATCGGAAATACCTTCAAAATTTAACATTTCAAATTTCAAGAAATTTTTTAAAATTAAGAGGTTAATTATAGTCTGCCTTGGTTTTAAAAATTCTGATTTTAAAATTAAGTGGTATTCCCTTGGCCCTAATTTTAAAATTCCAATTTCCTTTCATTTTTGGAAATTGTGTCATCCTCTTCCCCCAACAAAGTTCAAATTGCGTAATCATTATTTTCTTGAATTTTGCATTACTCAATTTTGTAGGCTTTATTCTACAATTCAAAATTCAAGTTTTCCCTCTAGTGCATGAGTTTTACCACTGTTAGTCCTCCTTATCCTATCCCCATTAGACGAAGCATTAGAATTAAGGCTTCCCAAGGTTTAATTACCGAGGAGAGGGAGCCTAATGTGGGTGACTTCTTTAATGAGGATCATGCTAATTCTTCCCATCCTAATCATGTGCCTATTCACCCCATTGATGGATCCCATGATGAAGAAGAAGCTTTAACTAGGGTTTCTTTAGATCAACTTTCTACATTGGACAATCAATTTGATAACTTTCAAAAAATGGAGTCCCAAGAATACCCTAATAGTGAAGCTCTGCCACTAATTGAAGGCCTTAAGCACATGCTTCAAAGTGATAAGAATGGAATTGATATATTGTGTGGAATTGCACATATTGTTGATTCTAATGTAATGCCTATCAAGAGTTTTGTTGAAACCCTAGGTTACTCACAACCTTCAACACAAGTCAATTCTTCTATTCCTTTGACTACTCCCATGACTAGTATTCCTACTTTCACATCTAACATCATGGATACTTCAACTCAAAATGTCATTCCTACAACCATAGATCATGGGGGCAATCTTTCTTCTTCATTTAATCCTCCATCATTACCTATGTCTTCCATGAGTGTTCCTATTATTCCTCAACCAATCAGTGTGACACAAGGGGACAATTCCCTTAACAACTTTATTCCTCCTTTAAGTGTCCCTTTTCCTACCCAATCATCACCAATGCCTACTTATCATAATGTCCCACTACCTTATTGTCAGTCCATGCCTTCTTTCAATAACATCACACCACCTTCCCAATCACCCATGTCTAACATCAATTCTTCTACCAAACTGACAATTAACAATCTTGCTCAAATTGTGTCTTCCCTACAACAACAAATTGCTTCTATGAGTTAATCCAAGTTTAGTGTGCCTGCCTTTGATGTTGCAAGACCACTTTCTCTTGATATTGTTAAAGTCATGCCACCTAAACATGTTGAGATCCCTCAATTGGAACTCTATAATGGAAAAGGTGATCCTCTTATGCATGTCAAAACATTTCAAACCTTGTGTACTGATTTTGCTTATGATCAAAGATTGCTCGCAAAAATATTCACAAGAACACAAAGAGATAAGGCCTTATAATGATATTTCTCTCTGCCTTCTTATTCTAACACTTCCTTTCAACAACTAGCAATTGCTTTCATCCAACAATTTCACAACAACATTGGTCCTAAAATCACTTTGAATGATTTAATGCATTGTAAACAAGGTGTTAAAGAGAAAGTGACTAATTTCATTGGTAGATATAAGCATTTGTGTGCTCAAATTTCTTTCATGTACCTGATAAAGATATTCAAAGAATTTTCATTTCTAATTTACAAAAAGATTTCAGGGAAAAGATTCTTTTGTCCGAGTTTACTTCCTTTCCACAGTTGTGTGCAATACTCCACAATTATCAACTAGCTGTGAGTCAAATGGAGCAATCCACTCCTATGGCTCCGAGTGATAAGGGGGAGAGTGTTCAACAAACATTTGCGAAGTTAAAACCACCAAAAAGCTTCATCAAGTTCAATGATCCAATCAACAACAACCATGTGAATGCTACAATAGGTGTGCCTTCTATTTGTAAATTTTTCCAAAGAGAAAGACAATTTACTCCTTTGAATGAATCTTTGCATAGTATTATGTCTCAGTTGTTGCATAGAAATGTTATCAAACTTCCTCCTATAAAACAAATTGATCCTTCAAAAATTACATCTCCTTATTTTGATAACAATTTATTTTGCCAATTTCATCGTCAACCTGGTCATGATACTGAAAAATATTTTGCATTGAAGAATAAGATTCAAGACTTGATTGATAATAATACTATATCTATGGAAGGTGTGAATGATAAAGGGAATAAATCAGTAGATCCTCCTAATCAAAATCTTAATATTTTCACCAATCCCTTGCTATCTCATACCTCTAACGTTATTGAGATTGTGCCTCATTCTCTCTCTTCTGAAGAATTCACCTCTATGGCTCCAAACTTGGTTAATATGGTAGAAACATAGGCTATGCCTAAGGATCCTTGTATTACATTTGACCCTAGTGAGACCATTAGAGCACCCGATGGCCCTTTATACATAGTTGCAAAGGTTAAGGATATCCCTTGTCATGGTTCCCTGATTGATCCTTCTTGCATGGTTAATGTCATAACTGAAGAGTGTCTTTTAACTTTATGATTGCATAAACCAATATATGATGTTTCTAATGTGGTCATGATGTTATTTGATGGCTTCTCTTGTTATACCATTGGCTCTATCACCCTTCCTATTTAAGTCCATACTAAATCCATGGATGTTGATTTTGTTATCATACCCTCTTTTGAGCAATTCCATGTGAAGTTGGGCTATCCTTGGCTATCTTCCATGAAGGCTATTGCTTCTCTAATCCACAAGTTTCTTAAATTTCCTTACAATGGAGAAATGATAACTATGAACCATATCTTATTTTTTCCATGCAAAAGAAGCCCTTGTACTCCTATTGATCTCTTTTGGCCTAAGAAATTTCAATCTCTTCCATCAAGGAGCAATGCTCTTTTTCAATCCTATAAAAAATGGAAGAACGATATGATATTATCCTTAAGTCAACCTAGATCGCCAACACTTGACATCCCTATTATTATTCATGATGGCGTTCTTCCCCTCATGGCTAGAACTAATCTCCCTCCTAAGGAAGATCATCCACCTATTCCTATGGATGTGACTTTATCTTCTCTTAAGGAGAAAAAACAATATTCTTCCTAAGGTTAGACCTATACCTCCTCATGATGGACCTAGTCTCCTTCCTACACCTAATATTCCTTCTTTTTATGGTGCAGTTCCACCTCCTTTCTCTTATCGAGAGAAGAGACATGCTCCTCCTCTTGTTCAACCAAAAAGACCAAAACCAAAACCTTCCACTATCAAGGAGAGAAACATTCCTACTTTTCCAAGTGTTCCTCCTCCTTCTCAACTTCCACTAAGACTCGACGGAATCATTGTGCGAGAGAATGCCGATGAAGACGTCTTGTTTGAGCTTGTGAAGCTATCCCTCAAAATACTCAATCTCCTCAAACTCCATCAGTTGACATGCTTCCCTTTTCTCCTAAGGAAGATGTTCAACCTACATCTCCAAATCATAAGTTGCATAAAACATGTGATGATTTTACTTCTATTCATCTCCTTTCTCCTCTTTCTCTAAACTTTGATAAAGAAATGGGTGAAAATGTTATTCATAATGGCAATACAACTCCTATTGCTTCTAATAGTGAGTATGAGTATGTTGATGTGGACAAGAATTTATTAGATGAGTTTTCACAAACCCTAATCCTAGCTCCTAGAATCAAATAAAGTGACTTACAACATGAGCATAGTCCTTGTTTTGATCTTGTGATAGCTCCATCTATTGTGCTCGATATCGCTCCTCTCGCATGTTGCTCGCCTTCCCGAAATAGTGATTAGCAAGATCGAGAGGCTGATGTCATGCTAGATTAGCAATATTAGCATTGCAAATCTTTCTCCCTCTCCTTTCTTTCTCTTTTGTGACCATTCTTCTATGTGTATCCCTGTTCTTGTATTGTTCCCTTAATGTCTACTTGGGGATGATGCAAAGCATTGAGATCTTTTTTTGGTCTCTTTCATGTTGACTCAAAATACATCTTCTCTTCCCTTTCTTTTAAGGTAGTGTCCTTCTTTGGGGAATGAAGATCATTATATTCATATACATACATGATATACATGAGTTATCATACAACATACTGACCCCGAGGAAAGTGACACTACCTCGTGTTTCGTGTTCATTATCCTTGAGTTTATTCCTCGATTGGGGGATAAATCCTTGCGATATCATGCTCCCTCTCTTTTCTCTCTCTTGGGTGTATCCTACCTTAAAGCAATCTCTCCCGATAAGGTGCGTGTGATTTATTTAACATGGGGGCATACACTGCACTCATACTTTCCTTCTTGTGATACTTGGAATTACTTAGTGAACTTTGTTTTGCTTTGTAATCTTTTGTATCCTTGCTTTCATGACTCATAGTGAAGGGAACTTTTCTACTTGGAGTCATAGTCCTCCCCTTCTCTATCTTCCCTTTTACTTTTTCAATCGAAGTCGTAAGATCTGAAGTCCACTGAGGGCTTGGGGCATCTTGCCTCCTTGACATGGTAAAAGTATTTCAATCTTGTTTCCTTGTACTTTGCTGGCAGTATTGGCATATGCTTATACTCCCGTTAAAATGGGGGCTAAATCTAGTGTCATAAAATTGCAACCCTATAAATTTTTGATTACATTAGGGTCCTCACACATGTGAGTTTGAATCCTCTAGCTTGATCGAAGACCGAAGATTGCTCAGCTTGCAGAAACAACTTCTTCCTTGGCCTCTGTATCACCCCGTTCGCACTCTGCCCTGGAGAAAGGGGTAGGAAAAGGGTGTGGTGCAACTGTCCCCCCTTGGATAGGGGTGTGGCACCCTTGTCCTCCCAGGATAGGGGCGTGACACACCTATCCCTATCCTATTTTGGGGCAGGACCCTTCCTAGGGTTGCATTGTTGGTTGTGCCTTGGGTGAGAAACTCCCTCGATGTCGGTCCACGATGAAAAATCAGATCCACTAACATGTATTTAAGGGGCATTCATCCTCTCATTTGCATAATTTGAAGTTAGATAGGTAAAAGTTGGAGAGATTCAAGTTGCACAAGTGATAAAGCATTCTTTTCCAGCATTGAGCATTCTCTTCCTTCAAGGCTAGGTTTTGCATTCAAATCAAGGATTCAACCATTGAAGAAGAGATTGATTTCAACATTAAATTCCACACAAAAATTTCTATCAAAATTGCTACTACAACCTCCCTTGAGGTGATTTACAATTCAGTCTTTTATTTATAGCTACTTGCAAGTACTTCCTTTCATTACTTGGTTAATTCCAAAACTGGGGTTTGACCTAAAGGCAAACCCCCAATCCTGACCCATTTTCCTCTCTGTTTTGTGTGTAGGTTGTAGGTGCGCAGATGTACTTTTGGTTTTGGGATTCATTTGCAGAGGTAGAGAAAACCCTTTCGTTTCATGGATTTTTCATAGGACTGTGTACATTCCCACCATGGTCCAGGCAACTTGTCCTCAAATTTGTAGGGCGACTTCGTCTCAACATTTTACTACCAGATACAGGTGCACAACTTCATCCCATAATCTGATCTCAAGTTATAATCAATTCTTTGTCACTTTTTCACTACATAATTCAATCAATTCCTTTCCATTTCAAACAAGGAAGAGGGGATCAACTTTACATTCCCAATTCTTTCAGAATTCAATCTACCATCTTCGTGTGGCGAGATTGAATCTAGTGAATTATCCTCTCCTCTTTCTAATGTAACATGGTGAAAAGTGCTTGAATGGTAATCAATAGAGAAATTCTCATCTCTCTTTGAGGGAAAGGGTAGTTTCCTTCTTGATCTTATCATTCACCATTTTTCCACCATTACAGGAACAATTGCACCAATAACCACTTTTCAAATCTTCATCGGTCAACGTCTGAAAGCTCAAGATTACAACCAATCAACAACTGTCATGAAGAAACATAACTTGTGAAGCACCAAATCATGAACCAACTAGAATGAAGATACACAAGATCATCCAAAACAATATCCCAAAGGCTTGGCACAAGATCTGGTCACACCGGAATATACCATAGGATATACTGAGCTCTACAAAATAGTGATCAACAAACCAACACTACAAATCGGATCATATATTCCCAATCTGTAATCACTAGAGAAAATCACAATTATATGTTGACATCAATGACAACAACATATCCTAGCAGCAACAATGACCAACTATATCCAACAATCTCCCCCTTTGGCATTGATGGCAACATATGAGTGTCAAAAATAGTTAATGCAAAGAAAGAAGATATCTCCAGCAAACTCCCCCTAAGATCAAGACAGATAAAACAACTTTCACATTATCTATCTCCCCCTTTAATAATAATGCCAAAGCTCTAAAATAGATAACCAAACTCTCTCTCAGAAACATGAATCTCTCTCTCCTTGAAATACATAACCAGATCAACAAACTACTCCACCAGAGGAACAACACCAACTCATCAATCCAGATAAAAGAATAAGGCTCTGAAATCCACCGGATTGATGCAACTCAATGCATATAGTTCTCACCGAGAGGGGTAGATACCCCTAATTTGTCTCTCAAGTAGACAAATGTATCTGCGGGCAAAGGTTTGGTGAAAATATCAGCTATTTGTTCCTTTCTAGATACATACTCAAGCTTCACCTTCCCTTCACTGACTTTCTCTCTCAAGTAATGATATTTGATTGACACATGCTTAGTATTTGAATGTTGTACTAGATTCTTTGACATGTTGATAGCATTGGAATAATTACAGTAAATAGCAGTAGATTCATCATAAATAACTCTGATATCTTTCAACATTTGCTTCATCCAAACTACCTAAGTGCAATTACTAGCAGCAATAATGTACTTAGCTTCAGCATTAGATAAGGACAGTGAATCTTATTTCTTGCTAGCCCATGAAACCAACTTCTTACTTAAAAATAATGCTCCACTAGTAGTTCTCTTCCAGTCATCAACATCACCAACCCAATCAACATCAATGTAGGCACATAGCATAAAATTATCATTCCTCAGATACCATAATCCGTAGTCCATAGTTCCCTTCAAGTATCTGAATATCCTCTTAATAGTAGTGACATGACTCTCCTTTGGATCATCTTGATATCTAGCAGCCATAAACACAACATGCATAATGTCCTACCTAGTTTGTGTAAGATATAGAAGTCCACCAACCATAGATATATACAAACTCTAATTAGATTTTGGAGATTCATCATTCTTAGACAATTTACAGCAGTCACCATAGGAGTTCCAATCGATTTGGAGTCATCTAACAAAAACTTCTTCAACCATTCCTTCACATACTTAGTTTGAGATATGAATATACCTTTTTCAGTCTGTGCAATCTACAAACCTAAGAAAATTTTCTTCTCACCAATCATAGACATCTCAAATTTCTTTTGCATATCACCGAAAAACTTTATGATCAAGTTATCATCACCACAAAAGATTCTATCATCAACAAAGACTTCAATAATTAGGATGTTATCATTCTCTATCTTAAAGTACAAAATGTTGGCAATTGACACTCATTGGATTCATATGTTGTCATTGATGACAACATGGAATCATGGCAACATGACAACAATATTCATAAGGAAGCATACACGGGCATTTACCAGCAGATATCGACATTGTAGTATCTAGGGTTACACCGGCACCGTCATCCAACACTTCAGTAAAGTCGACATCAGTCTTGGACCCGAAGGAAGTTTTATTTGTAAAATCATTTTGTAATTATTGTATAAGGCTAACATTATATATCTTTTTTAATGCATTGTAAGCTGACATAAGCTATATTGTTTGTGAAGGGTATATAGGTCAATTTGTCAAGGTCATTATAAAAAGTGGTGTGATAGATTGTAATAAGGATATAGGAGACTGTGTAATGTGAAGTATATGTATCTAGATCATTTGTATGTGAATGTTATATCATGCAATGATCTATCGATTGTTTGGAAAGCATTCTTGGAGAAGAGGAGATACCGGTAGAAGTGTTTAGGGTTTATGTATCGGTACAAAGAAGAACTATAACCGAAACTCTTTTTGGCATAGGAGATGCATTTTGTGAGTTCATTATTACTAGTTTATTTCAGCAGAAGCTTGTAGTCAGCGAGACTCTTTTGTGAAGAGCAGTGTGCTCTAGGCAGTGTACCTTCCTGCATGTGCAAGCCCCCATTTTATGTAATATCTTTCATATGGCCAGTGAACTGATATTGTGGGTCACAAATCCCACCGTGGTTTTTCCTCTTTGAGGTTTTCCACGTATAAATTTTGTGTTTTATGGTGTTCATTTATGTGGATAGTTTATTTTCTTTAGGTTATATGTTTCTTCATTTACTGGTTTATATGTGTATGTTATAAAAGGGTAAAATCATATCTTACTAGCAGAACATTGATTCATCCCCCCTCTCAGTGTTCTTGGATCCCAATAATTGGTATCAGAGCCTAGTTCCTTGGAAGAAGTTTAACAACTTAAGGAAGATACTAAAACCGGAATCATTGTGTTACAAGTGCGGTTGCCGTTGCACCAAAAGATCAACCTGTTAATGCCTGATACAACCACTAGACTTATAGAATCCATAGGAGGTGGTTAAGCCATGTCACAAACTTGAGCGCTGCACTGCATAGCACAAGGAGACCAAGGGCACACACCTTGCAACAATCCCCCCCCCCAAGTGCAAGAGAGGGGTTTGAACCTGTGACCAAGCTCTGATTCCACTTGTTACAAGTGTGGTTGCTGTTGCACCAAAAGATCGACCTGTTAATGCCCAATACAACCACTAGACTTATAGAATCCACAGGAGGTGGTTAAGCCATGTCACAAACCTGAGCACTACACTGCACAACACAAGGAGACCAAGGGCACACACCTTGCAACACATTGAACATGGCTATGGAGAAGCAACTTGAGATGGCTCTTAAGGATTATGATGTTGAAAGGATGAAGAATTTAAAATTGCAAGATGAATTGAATTCTGCTAATGAATTCATTATCCTCCTGCAATAAAGGTTATTATCAGCTCAAGCTAAGAGAAAGGAACTTTTGCAAAATTAGGATGATGAAGAGAAAAATGCACTTAAGGAACATTGTTAGAAACTGAGTCAATCAAACATGCTCATGAAGAATGAAATGCAGGACCTAAATATGAGGTTATCAAAAGATATCGAGGACAAAAAGAAGAAGGAAGAAAATCTTGTTATATCTCTAAAGAACAAATTTGATGAATGTGGCAGATTGACTCATGCGAATAATATTTTGAGAACTAATTTGGTACACTCCCGGAATAATGAACAAGATCTTGAAAGACAAATAACTACTTTGAGAGATGATTTGACTACTACAAATGAGTATAAAGAAAAATTTAGGATTAGTGTTGCACAGTTGGATGACTTATTGAAAAGACAAAGGAAGAATGATGATTCTAGAGGACTTGGATTTGTACAAGGTGAAAGCTCTGGTACTGCAAATGAAGATCAGACAACTAGTATGTAGAAATCATCAGACCAGAGGAAACCAGTAAGGCAATCTAATGCTTATAAATTCAATGGTAGATGCTTTGTTTGTAATAAATTTGGGCATATGGCTAAATAATGTAGAAATAGAGCAAATCAAAACTACAATTTTGTTACAGATCAATGCACAAATTGCAAGAAATATGGTCATAGATCAAAAGATTGCAGAATGAATGTCAAATGTCATGCATGTGGAAAGTTTGGTCATTTGGCTAATCAATGTAGGTTAAGGAATGACACCAGATATGGTAAAGCAATTCAAAAGAACAATGTTACATGTTATGCATGCAACAAAATAGGTCATATTGCTAGGTACTGCAGAATCAAGACTCAACTAGTTAGCAATGATAAAGAAAATGAGAAGGGAAAGAAGAAGGTAGATAAAATAGAACAAGATCACACCAAGAGATGAGTTAGAAAGTTTGAAGAACCAAGTGGAGATGGATCTACATCGGTAACTCCACCGGTAGAATAGAGCATTCCTGCACTGGTAGGAAATTTCACCGATAACTAAGGCATACGCCTTAGGGGTTGGAAAATATATTGCAAATCTTGAATATTCCCTAGAGGAGATCAAAAAGAGATCTGGAGAGCTATCTTAATCATTGATGAAGGTTTACCCGACATAAGACTATGAAACTGACATCTGGTAGGGTACATCGCGAAACATTTATGATAGTGAAGAATTAGGGTTTACTCACTGATAAAAAGGGAAAGTGAATTAATTTTCACTCACCCATCATTCAAGAAATCCAAAGAGAAGAAAAGGCAAATCTCAGGCAGTTAAGAGTGAGCAAAGGCATTCTGGAAGGATTTCCAACAATCATCTGAGAAGCAATCAAATCTTCACACTGACGATCATTTTTAGGTATTTCTACAAAATGGCATCCAAATCATCTTCTCCTACTTTCATTGCAAATCCCACCATTGTTGAAGTTAAGGATAGGTTGAGACTCATTTTCAAGGAAGTTCCCTGATAGCTAAGAAACAAGACTCTGTGGGCGCATTCTCTAGGGTTCCCAATAGCATGATGTATGTTGAAGATGTAAGGGAATATATTCACTGCACCTTGGAGGATCTAGGTACAGAAGAGATAAAGGGCATGTATCAATCTGTGATAGTGGGAAGCTCTAGAACAATCAAGTCAGAATATAAGATCATCGAGGATCTAGGGCTAACCGGTATCCTATACATACCAGAATTCAAAGATGAGGTGATCAGATATGTTTTGAGCAGGGTTCACAATGAGTTCATCTGGTTGGATTGACCCTACATGATCACAAAGGAAGCAATTAAAGCAATTACTGACTTAACCAAAGTCAGACAAGAACCTGGCATGAAAATTTCCAACACAGAGGTTGCGAAGCTCACCAATGCAACCCATGACGCAAGATCAATGACGATCAACACAATAAAGTGATGAATACTGAGAGGGGGGGGTGAATTAGTATGCCAAAAATTACTATCAACAAACTTTTAAACGGTTTAGCAGATAATCGGTGCAACAGATTCACTAATAAACCAGTTAAGATAAATGCAAACCAAATAGAAAACAAAGCATTCACCCACAAGAGAACAATCACCATAACACAAGATATTTGACATGGAAACCCAAATGGGAAAAACCACGGTGAGCAAAAAATCACAAGTAACTATCTGCAGAATAGTAACCAGACTGGTTAAGGTCATACAATGTTCTTCACTAGAACAGATCCTGTTAGGAATCTAGATCTCTGTTAGGAGATAAGTCTTGTTAGAGACTACCTGTTAGAGGATTTAAGATCCACAGTTTTGAACCACCTTGTTAGAGGATTTACAAAGGCTTTGTTGAGCCTACCCGGTTAAGGGCTTCAGACTTGTCGAAGATGTGAGTAATCAACAAGTGAGTGATCTAGATAATAGCACAGTATGCTTAATTAGATCCTTGACAACTCCTTGTTAATGCATTTCAGTATTACTTCAGTCTTCAATATCTCCACACTCTATCTCTTCACACAGACCTAATCTTCTCTTCAAAGATCTCACATAACCTTTTCTATTCTATATCTCACATATGCAAAACCCTCATATATAAACCCTAGACATGATGTCCTTATAAAGGAATCTGATTTCATGTCGGTCCAATAGGATTAGACTACAAGTTCCTAGGTACAATGCATCTAGACACATTTGGTAGCATGGCACAAACACACAGCCAAAGTGTCAGTGGATGATAACTCATCACAGATAAATACCGGTTGGTAACTCATCACAGATAAATACCGATTAATACAATATACCAATTACCGGTTGACAAAAATGAAGACTGGAAGATCATAGTGTTTCAATCGAAAGTTAACTACCACTTGGGTCCTTCTTACTACTTGAGCTCCTCATACCACTTGGGGTCTTCATACCGCTTGGAGTTTTCATACCGCTTGCGGTCTTCATACAATCTGTGACCAGTAAACCATTCTCTGCAAAATATTGATAGTCTAAAGACTACACATTCTATGATAGACAATACCGGTTGGAAAAATTATCGGTTGAGCATAACTCATACATCAAGAAAGTGTGTGTCCATCAATGACAATTAAAACATCATCAAAATGCTAACAATCTCCCTATTTGGTATTGATGGCAACACTTAGGAAAATTTTGACATCTAAGTGTTTTACAACAAAAAAAGATGCTACAATCAAAATTACTCCCCCTAAGCATATATACTCCTACCTTCGCAAAAATTACAAGTAAGTACATGAAATGGTAACATTCACCAAGATTTTAATGTACACTACTCCCCCTTAGCCAACAATGACAAAGTAATGCAAAGTAATCCCTTTTTCCTTATACAAAAAAAATAGAGTAAATGTTCATGACAATAGGGAATGAAATTTCTCAAAAACAGATTTAAAGTCCTACACAAAAGTTTTCATGTCCAATGTCCATGACTCAAGTAGTGAGGTAGCAACCTCACCTTCAATCTTCATCTGGAATGTCAATTCTTCCATTGCATCAATGGTACTCATCTCTTGAGTTACCGTGATGGCTTCCAGGTTGAGAAAACATTTCTGAAGAACCTACAATCTTGGCAATAGGAGCAGTTGAAGCTCCTACAAATCTTGAGTCTGGTTCTTGATCTCTAAGTCCATTTTGGCAGTCTAATGCTAAAAATGATGAACGTTTTGTCCATAGGTAGTGAATAAATCATAAGGCATCTTGAAGTTGCTGATATATGCATGTAACTCCGATTGGAGTTGAGCTTTCTGTTTAAGCACATCTTCACAAAATAGATGGGGTTGGCAGATTTTACTCAAAAGTAATTTACCCTCACCCATAGCAATACTGATATCATTCTGCTACTTCAGTAGTTGTGTCCTCAGCTCATTCATTTGCTTGACTAAGGAAATATTGAGTGCCTTTTCATGGTTCTTCTTTGCAGTTGCGTGAGCAACATCTTCCAAGCATTGTACCTGGTCCTCCACTATGGTACAAAGAAGTTTGAGCTTGGATAGAGAGGAATTGGTACTGGGGAGGTTAGTACCGGGAATTAGACTGGTAAGGGTGTCAATAGTAGTTTGTATGACATCCTATTCTTTGTTTCTCTACAATTCTTCTAGTCTCTCCTGTGCAATTTTGATGCTTCGTGGCAGCTCAGACTCATCCGTAGATTGAGTCAGACTTGCAAGAGTTAGATCAATAAGACTGATGGTGTCCACCTGCTTGGCTTGATCATCGGTTGCCTTAGGAGTCTGCCCTCCTTCTTTCATTTTGATCTCCACTTGTTTCCTCTTCTCTGCTTCCTTATCCTCTTCCACTCTTTTCTTTTCTTCTTCTTTCTTCTTTTGCTCCTCTTCTTGTTTCTTCTCCATTTCTTCCTTCTTCTTATCCTCTTCTTGCTTTTTCTTCTCTTCCTCCTTCTTCCTTTCTTCTTCCTTCCTCTTTTCTTCTTCTTTATTCTTCTCTTCTTCTTTTCGCTTATCTTCTTCTCTCTTCTTCTCTTCCTCTTTCTTCTTCTCATCCTCTTTTCTCATGTTTTCTTCCTGCCTTGCTTTTTCCTCTTGTTCTTTCTCTGCTTTCTCTTTGTTCTGTTTCTCTTTTTCAGCTTGTTCTTTGTCAGGAGTGACATCCTCAGTATCTAATGCATCAACATCAATAAGATCATTTTGTTCTATCACTCTTTCACCTTGACTATCAAATATCTCATCTGGTTTGACTGAGGATAGGTTAGGTTCTTGATCAGCCTGCTTTGCAACTTCAGATACTTTGTGCATCTTAACAACATCTTTAACATGTATATGTGTGTCTTTTTCAACTTCAGAAGTTTTACCTTCTAGTAACCTAAGTCATCTCCTTCTCATGAAGAAGATGCCTTTGTTTTTATCCATAATTCAGAATTTGAAGCATTAAGAAAGTACTGTGCGAAAATTTTCTTTCTGATCTCTTGTTCTCTTTCAATGACAATGCACCATTTATTATCCAAAGAATTATACAAAGAATATGGAGTAACCAATTTAATCTCAGAAGGCGACTGGTCATTGACACATAAGTATTTAATGACCTCCTGTTCTACATCCTCTTTCTCATTATCATTAAAGTCATCAAAATGTTCCTTTAAATCATCAAGAAATTTCCTCCTAATGTTCTTTATTGTCCTTTAACAATGTGTCATTAGCTTATAAGAGGTAATATCTATATTTACCAGTTCAAAAGTTGCGGGTACATTACCGGTAGACTTTGTCTTTTTGCTTGATAGCTTTGACTTCTTTGGTTTAGTGTCCTCTGACTCTGGTGAGTGATTCCTGGATTTCTGCTTCCTCTTGAATACTATTGCCAAAATAATCTCAGGTTTCTTCTTGGTTGGTGACCGCTTGGTCACTTTCGGACTGGCAGATGTAACCAATTCAGATACCAATGGCACTACTTTGCCCTTTTTCTGCTTCGGTTCCTCAATCGGTGTGACCCTCTCCAACTAGGTATCGGTTCTTTTCTTCTTTGCATCCAGTGGTGAGGCAAGTAGGGTAGAGGCATACCCAATCAATATGTCATTCACCACTTCATACCCCATAGGGTCAACTACTTCCTTTCTTGGTTCCACAACTTCCATTATGCAGTCATCTATCCTTATTGTGAAGCAGATGTCATCTTCATATGTCTTCACTAAATCATCAGATATCTTCATTCTCAGGTTCATTTTTCGTTTGAAATCATCAAAGTATTTATTCAGAACCTCAGGATATCTAGTTCCCACTGCTTGTAGACTCTCCTTAATCTGTTTGGAAACTGGTAGGTCAGGAGACCATTGAACATCACCTACTCCAGGGAAGTAACCTTGAAAATAGAAGAATAAATCAACCAGAAGTTGGCCAAACCTGAACCTCAGTGAATTGTCCTGTTTGATGGACTTCAGATTCAACATCAATTGCTTCTATAGATAGGTACATAGGTCAAATGTAGTGTCTTCCTTGATCATCCTGTAAGCGGCATTCACCGCAGCAGTAGGGACAAAATTCATTCTGCTAGCATAAAATATCCTGTAACCAATCACCATGCAAGCATATTTTACCAGATCATCAAAAATGGTGTTGATGGTCATTGCCCGTTGGTCACTCACAGAACCGGCAATCTCTGTCATTTTGGTTTTGGTGACCTTCCATAGAGCTGGTACTTCTCCAATATTGTAGAATCTGGTGACAGCATGAATTGCTTCTGGTGTGATGTCATGGGTCCACTTGAGATACATCTTGTCACCATGCACTCTGCTGAGGATGATGTGAAAATGTTCTTCTATAAACTCTTCCAAAAAATATACCGCATTGTGTAGTTTCATATTCTCAAGAATGCTATACTCAGGTTTGATCTTCTTGTCATCTCCACAGAATAGACTTAGCTGGGAGTGAATTACTAGGGATCCTAGGTCTTCCAACTTACAATCTATATACCTTGAAATATCTCCCTCGACAATAACTCTGATGGGTATTTGAGATAGGGCATTGTAGTTCATTTTCTTTTGAAGAAATTTCGTTGTATCTATAGGTGCACTAGAACTAGAATACGATGCAGAAGCCATAACCAAATGATAAGAGATAATTTTGGAAAATACCTTCTCAATCTAAAATTTAGGTTTTCCAATATCGCGCCACTTTGGTTGCAAGTTCACCGCTTAGTGTTCTTCACTGATTGATTGAAAAAGATTGCTGGATTCCTCTGCAAGATTTTTGAATTCACTTTGAATCGCTAGATGGATCGCTCTTGTTGCCCTGCTCTTGAAAATTCTTCTTTTGAAAACTGGTAAGTGAAAATGACGAAGAAAATCCCTTTTAAAACAAGTTCTCGCCTACCACAATAAATGCATCATCGTTAGGGCATAAACCCTAATTTTTCCTATCACCACTTCAAACCTTTTGTCATCTGAGAGGTAACATATACCAATAAAGGTCTTTACCAATATAAACCAGGGGTTCGAAATATTTCATTGATATGTTCCCCCTAAGCTTTTCTAAAGCTCAGTTTGTTGGTTCATAGACTTCCACACTAAGTGCAGAAACAAGTTCATCCTGTGACTTTTCTTCTGATTTCTTTTTCCAAGTTTTATTCATTTCTGCTTGAACTATTTCAACATCAATCTTCCCTTCTAGAGTGATCGATATATCATCCGATAGGTTCTTTCTTAGTCTGCAAGTTCTGGCAGTGTGTCCTGGTTTGTTGCAATGATAGTATACCATTCTAGGTGTTCTCCATGGTCCGTTGTTCATATTTCCATTCTTCCTTCTGCATGTTGCAGCAGTGTGACCGCTACCATGACATATCAAACAACTTACTTTCCAACTAGTTGCTGCTTGATATCCGATTGACCGATGGTCATAGGTATTGTATCGGTTGGGATTTCCGTTCATAGGAAGTTCTGGAATAACTCCTTGAGTCCTTGGAGGATATCTCCCAGTGTTGTGCAACACTGACCTGCATTCAAATGCTCTATGCCCAAACTTGTTGCATGCATAACAATTTCCATTGAATCTATTGGATCTAGGCATATTGTTTTGAAAATAAGGAAAATTGTTGTAGGCCTTGCTTCTACACACATTGATAGTATGTCCGTCTTTGAGACAATTAAAGCAAACATGTTTAAACATTTGCTTACCTTTATCCTTGGATGTCGGTTGCTTCTTTGATGTTTCAACTTTTGTTCCAGAGGTCTCACTTTCCTTATACCCAGAGAAACCAAGTCCAGTGCTATCTTTTGCTGGCTTTGCCAATTCTAGCTTTTGCTCCAGCTTAGTAGTATTCTGATTGAATTTGGCAAGTATCTCCTTTGACTCAGTAAGTTCCTTGGAAACAGCAACATTGGACTCCATCAAGGTTACATTCTCAGAAATAGCCATGTTTAGTTCACCTTGCATTTCTTCCTTTTCCACTTTACTCTCCTGGAGATGAGTGGTAAGGGTACTGATTTCTTGCTTCAGCTTGGAGATCTCATGATCTTTGTGTTTTACCAGATCTTCAGCTTTCCTTATATTCTCAAGCTCTTGACTCATTCTGATAGTCAGTCCTTCCAACTCCCTTCTCAGATTGACTTTAGATTCATTCAGTTTTTCAACTTCTTCAACTAGGGCATCCATGTCAGCTTCATCAGAAGAGCTATTTTCAGTAAGATCCATCAGTTTCTCAGCATGCTCTCTTCTCTTGGCCAAAGAGGCTTTATAATTGACTTTGAGTTCATCATAGGCTCTCTCAGTCTGAGTGAGATGATGAGTAAGTTCCCTCACACTGTATTCCCCCATATCTCCTTCCAAGTGGTTAGACTTATAGAAAGGTTGGCTCTGATACCAATTGATGGATGCTAAGAAGGGGGGTGAATTAGTATGCCAAAAATTACTGTCAACAAACTTTTAAACAAATTAGCAGATAATCGGTGCAACAGATTCACTAATAAACCAGTTAAGATAAATGCAAACCAAATAGAAAACAAAGCATTCACCCACAAGAGAACAATCACCATAACACAAGATATTTGACATTGAAACCCAAATGGGAAAAACCATGGTGAGCAGAAACTCACAAGTAACTATCTGCAGAATAGTAACCAGACCAGTTAAGGTCATACAATGTTCTTCACCAGAACAGATCCTGTTAGGAATCTAGATCTTTGTTAGGAGATAAGTCTTGTTAGAGACTACCCATTAGAGGGTTTAAGATCCATAGTTGTGAACCACCTTGTTAGAGGATTTACAAAGGCTTTGCTAAGCCTACCCAATTAAGGGCTTCAGACTTGTCGAAGATGTGAGTAATCAACAAGTGAGTGATCTAGATAATAGCACAGTATGCTTAATTAGATCCTTAACAACTCCTTGTTAATGCATTTCAGCATTACTTCAGTCTTCAATATCTCCACACTCTATCTCTTCACACAAACCTAATCTTCTCTTCAAAGATCGCACATAACCTTTTCTATTCTATATCTCACATATGCAAAACCCTCATATATAAACCCTAGACATGATGTCCTTATAAAGGAATTTGATTTCATGTCGGTCCAATAGGATTAGACTACAAGTTCCTAGGTACAGTGTATCTAGACACATTTGGTAACACGACACAAACACACCGCCAAAGTGTCGGCGGATGATAACTCATCACACATAGATACCGGTTGGTAACTCATCACAGATAAATACCAGTTAATACAATATACTGATTACCGGTTGACAAAAATGAAGACTGGAAGATCATAGTGTTCCGATCAAAAGTTAACTACCACTTGGGTCCTTCATACTGCTTGAGCTCCTTGTACTGCTTGGGGTCTTCATACTACTTGGAGTCTTCATATCGCTTTCATTCTTCATACAATCTGTGATCGGTAAACCATTCTCTACAAAATATCGATTCTAAAGACTACACATTCAATGATACACAATATTGGTTGGAACAATTACCGGTTGAGCATAACTCATATATCAAGAATGCGTGTGTCCATCAATGACAATAAAAACATCATCAAAATGCCAACATCAAGGACATAGATGTGAAGTTTGTTAGCATGATCATCGGTTATAAGGTAACTCAATCTAGTCGATTGAACTCTATTTCCAGTTCCTTCATTCATGCTGCACACCAAATGCTAAGGAATAATGGAAAATATGACTTATATGAATGGCTAAGAAGTGAACTAATTTTGAATCTTGGAAAGATTAAGAGTGTTAAGAAAGGAACTTTTAGGTTTGGAAATCTCATTTTTTATTTCGTTCTTTAATTCATAAATGAGCTACCCGATCTAGGGAAGAAGCATTGGGCTCATGACATACTGGTAGGTATGTAAATCAAGGAAGCAATCACCAGTCTTGGTACCGGTAGGGATGAAAAGCTTTGGGGATATTTCAAAACATTTCACGAAAATATGAGACAGAGGGAAAGAATATCAAAGCACATTGTGGAGAACTACTCCACTGATATCTATTTTATGGTGAAGACTGATGAAACTCTTATGGAGGCAGTAGAACCTAGGACCATATGGGTCACTGAGCTTGGATATGAAGTGGATGATAGAATTTTTGAACTTTATGCAAAAATGTTGCTTGAAGCTCCATTGGATGATAAGACAAAACACTTTGGTACTAGTGAGGAAAAGGCTCTTGAAGTCAAGATTGGCTTCGATAGGAAAAGAAGAGAAGAAAATTGATAAGATGTCTTTATTTGTACATAATGTAATCCATAAGATAGACACTGAACTAGGTTTTGGATCCAAATCGGCAAAGGAACAGACAATGGTTAGTGCTCCTGAGGCAAAGAGGCCTGAAACTTTCATTTCTTCTGTCACTTCTGACTCTGATCCAAAGGATAATGAACCTCTAGGATTCAGAAGGGTACAAAAAAAGAAAGTTGACCAGCCTCCGGTAGAGGAGAAGAAGGTGGAGCCAAGGACGAAGCTTGTGAGAAATGTAATAAAACCTACTACACCCCCACATCTGAAAAGGAAACATATTCAAAAGAGGAAACCAGTCACATCTGTAGATGGAGGAAATGGATTGAATACAAGATTCAATCTTCTAGCATCCAACAATGAAGTTTTTCCTGCAAAACACACACATGCAAATTGAAATCTAACCTAGAAACACACATGCATGTTATCAAACTCTACTCCATTGCACTCATATTCCTCAAGATTTCACATTTGATATATTTTCTCTCAGAAGCACTTATGCAAAAAGCTATGAGGAAATGGAGATTTGAGAATGCAAAGATAGCGGATAAGTTTTCAAGATAATGGAATGCAAATTGGGATAAGTTCGATGCATAAAGATGAGATATTCAAATAAGAGAGGGGGCCTTGTTTAAATAGATTTTCTCTGGGCAAGTTCATATTGTGGGATGAATATGGGATAGTGCAAGATGAGTGGTAAATGGGAAATGGTAAGTGGTAGGAGGAGATATTTAAGGGTTTTATTAAATAAATAGAGAAATGTATATAAGGTGAATGCATGAAGGCATATAAATGAATATGATAAATATCTTATTTAATAAATTTAATGGATAAATGATGAGATATTAATAATAATATAATAAAAGACGGGAATTATGAATAATGAATTATTGATAAATAATAATGTAATAATAAGGACTCGCCCGATGTTCGGAGAAATTTGAAATTAAGTGAGGACAAATTAATGGAAATTTTTTATGTGTCTACATTTTGCCCCTCTTTGAGACAATGTAGCATGTCGCGTTGTTTCAAAGAAAATGATCAACTGATATATGCCCCAGAGGTGTCTAGGTAAGGATGGTGATTGATTGGTTATGCCCCCTCGAGAGAATGATCAAACATAATGATGGAGATTGATCTCTCGATAGATCATGGGAGGGAAGATTAGATGATTGATATTACGCAAGTGATTAGATTGAGATGTTCATTTGATAGAAATGCACAGTTGATGAGGCGTAGTTGAACCATTGAAGGAAATGAATAGTATAGCCGAATTGATAAGTTGATTAAGTTGATTGAGTTGATTAAGCTGATAAGGATTGATGCTAGCGCAAGATAAGGTGATCCAATGATTGATTGATTGACTCCAGGGGCATTGAGATTGCACGAAGCAAGTTGGTTGAAAAAGAGATTAAAGATTCAAAGACATGCATCGGTTGGATAAAGTGTTTAATCGATCTCACTGCAATAAGAAAAATGAAGAAGATGATGAAAGAAATGATGAAAAAGATAGATGAAAAGGAGGATGAGAAAAGAAAAGTGATGAGAAAAAAATAATGATGAGAAAGAGGTTGTGAAAGCGATGAGAATTCTTGTGCTTTTTTAAGTGCTTGTATCATCATCGAGCTTATTATAGCAAAAGGCAAAAAATCATCTGGATATGAATTAGACCCAAATGAACCAGTCACTCCAATTGTGAGAAGGAAAACATATCAGACAGTAAAGGAATGCCTTAGTGTTTATCAAACCTATATGTCCTCGATGATCTTAAGCGATCATGTCCTAAGACGTGTCATCATATTCCTAAGGAACATCCCGCAAGCAGAAAACAAGTGAACATGCCCCATCCTCGACTTTCTAGTCAGAGACATCCTGGAAAAGCTAAAAGACATGTCACCAAAAAGGAAAATCAGAAACAATCAAGAGAAAATAAGCAAACAATATGTTTCATGTCGAATGATTTTTTTGTTCAGAGTTGATGGGTTTTATGGGTTCGGGTGTATAAGTTGATCAGATGTTGTTCTATTTTCTCAATTTAAATCTCATCTTGTCATGAGTCCATTGATGTTCTAAAGTTGCATGCTTGTCCAAAGTGCTTGTGCCATTGCAATGTTTATTGCATGTTTTTGGATTTTTATGATTTTTGGGGTTTTTTCAGGAGATTTTATGATTTTTCTAGGATATTTTGTCACTTTTAAGAGTTTTTCAAGACATTTTATGATTTTAAAGATTTTTTCAGGACATTTTATAATTTTTAAGAGTTTTTCAAGACATTTTATGATTTTTATGATTTTTTTCAGGACATTTTATGATTTTTTTTTTCATGTTTGCCCCTTGTGTCTAGCAAGGTAAAAGGGATTTTGAGCGAGTGAATGATGGAGGAAGCTAATGCAATTTTCAAGGACTATACCACAATAGGATAACATGTTTAATCCAAGCATAGGGACCAGATATAGCAATGTAAAGCTAGGATAGGTGTGATGAATGTCATGTGATCCAAAGGAATGGACATGTCAAGAGGTTTTTTTTTTGCATTTTATGTCCTTAATTTTGATCAAGAGCGAGGGATAGATTTGGATAGGAGGAAAATATGATAAGAAAGATGAAAAGGGAGTAATGATGGATGGAAGAAGCAATGGACAAAATAATGGATAGGAGTTTAAGGGTGTGGATCAAGTGCAATAGATAGGACACAAAAAAGCCTATAAAGATCCTTAACCTTGTCAAGATCAAAGGTGGACAAAGGGATATGGATGGATATAGAGTGAATGAGGGATAATGGAGGATGAGGGATAATACATGGATGCACATGGATGGAACTTGCCCATAGTGAATAGTGCAGGAAAGTAGTGGATTACACATGATGCCTGTTTGCCAGGTTTTCATCATGGTAATTGCCCAAGGCGTCTGTTTGCCAGGTTTTCACCAATGGACGAATTTTTTTTCTTTAATTTTTTTTTTTTTTTTTCACTTTTGTCTTTTCTTTTCTTTTTTTTTTCTTTTTCTTTTTTTTTCTTTTCCTCTTTTTTTGTTTTGACTTCTTTCTTTCATTTTTTTTTTTGACTTTTTTAAAAACTATTGAAAGATGTTCTATAACGATCCATGGCTATTGAAGATATGCTCAAAGATGTTGATAGGGTGATGGTAAAGGGAGATGAAATGGATGATAAGATGGAAAGGTTATACAGATTTATGCAAAGGATTGGATAAGAGGGATGGAAGGATAAAACATAGGTGTTGGATAATGGATGGGATGTTGGAAGAATTGTGCATGGCTGGATGGAAATGCTGGCAAGATCAACATTGGAACGCATCTTGAGGGGTGGTGGACTGGTGGAGGAATAGTGGATTTCAGAGTTTGTGATTTTGATGGAAAGGTTGATGTGGATTTTAGGACACAAGGAGCCAAAATGGATGTAGGAGGTGAAATAGGTTTTAGGATAGTGGATGTGGGAGAAGATGGGGTAGCAAACTTGAATGCCAATTTTGATTTTTCTTTAGTGTGCAAGTCCTATATGATCTACTTGGGAATCCACATGGTTCTTGATTTTTCATTTTTTTGTGATTCTTTAGAACGCATTGCCTCAATGTAAGACTTAGGAAGCCATACAAATTTTGAGTTTTCATCTTTCTTTGTGGGCCTTTGTGGCCTTTTGTAAATGTCTTTCTTTTGTAATCCCTTGGAATGCATTGCTTCTACAAGCACCTTAGGAACCCATATGGTTTTTAAAATTTCTTTCTTTTGCTCAATGGGCCTTTGTGGCCTTTTGTATATCTCTTTTTCTTTTTAGATCACATTTTGCTTTGGTTTTACATGTCCATTACATGGGACATGTTGATCCTTAAATGCATGTCGATTGTTTGTCTCGTAACTTTTATGCTTGGCATCCAAATTGCTTGGAGAAGGAAAAGAATGCGTAGATGGATAGGAATGATATGAAGGTATTTTGGATGGATGGAAGGTGCTCAAAGATATGTGCCTTTGTTGATCTCGCATAAGGGATGGAAGGATATAGGGACCTAAAATAGATGGAAGGGGGGGAAGGGGAAGGCATGTATTTGGATTTAGCTGGAGAAATATAGGATTGATGAGGGATATCAACACCTTGAGAGTGAGAAATGTAGCCATTATAATCAAGATTTTTTTTTATATCAGGGGGTTCTAATATACCCTGTTCATGGATATATAACCCTTTTCTTTGATAATGCATGCTTTGGAAGATCTTCATAAGAAAGAGTTTCTTCTTACTTTTGATGCTAGAGGCAAGTCCATTTTGAGGTGGAGGTGGAATGTAGGGAATGATAGGATCATGAGTGGGCTTTATGGGCATGATGGACTCTTGAGGCAAACATGGAGAAATATGACAAGGGAATAAAGGGATACTTTGATCTTGACATGGAAGAGGACCATTGGATAGAGTAGGAAGGGTGTTTGACGCTTCATTTTGAATAGGACTACGATCTTACTTAGGAAGTGGATTAGCAATGGGATTTGGAAGGATTCTTTTCTCTTGAGATGGGACGGGGTCATCTTGGAAGAAATGGAAAGGTATAAGGGGATCATCATGGGATTCTAGGGAGGTAGGATCTTTTTTAACCATTGGATGGGATTGGAGAGTTTTGGTGTCTTGATCTTGATTTATGATAGGACTTGTTTCTTCATTCTTAAGATTATCCTCTTGACATGGAGCCACTTCTAAGGAAGGGGTAGTGTTTTCAATATGCATGGGGGATTCTTGGAAGGTGTTCATGTTTTTGCATGATGGGGAATAATTTTGGATGGGGCCTTCTAGAGTGGGTATGATTGGAATTAGAGTGCCATCAGGCATAGGATCTAAGACATCTGAATTGTATAAAGGATTTGTATAAAAGAATGTATTAGCTTGGATTTGTATTGTGGATAGACCTTGAGGGTCAGCATAAGAAGTTTCACCATTAGGTTCATTGTTTGAAGGAGATGGTATTGATTGTTGTTGAGAAGTTTTAGGAGATGAAGGCATCATGGAAGAGATGGAGGCCACATATGGACCCTTGCTAGACATAGGTGTATTATTTTGATCATGCTTAGGAGTAGTGCCTTGTTTCTCTATAGATGAGTCATTAGGATCTTCAATTTCAATGATACCATTATCAAGAAGGTCTTGAATCTTATGTTTTAATTCCATGCAATCTGAAGTCTTATGTTTGTTATGTCTATGATATGCACAATAATTACTCAAAAATGCACATCCCCATGTGATCTTGTTAGGCAATATGATAAGATTGTGCTCAAGAAGCTCTTTCAAAGCTGACTCAATAGATTGTCCCAAAGGTATAAATTGTCTATTTGAGGGATATTTTGAAGAAATGTCTTGTTGTCTTGGTGAAGGACTCATGTGATCTTTCTTGAGATTTGGATTTTGATTTTCAATTATTTGTTGTTCCACCTTATATAGTCATTTTAGCATTCCTTGAAGTTTGTCACTCTTGATATCATGAATTTGTTTCTCACAAGGGATCATTGATTCATTTTGTTGAACTTGAATGTCATATATTTCTCTCTTGAGATCTTGAATTTGTTGGGCCAAGATAGCCATGGAGATTTATGATAGTTATGACCTTTGACCTAGGACAATGTATGAGACTCTGGGTATGATGCAAGTCCTAAAGTGCAAAGGGGGGGCTATATGATATGAATGAAATTGGGATGCAACTAAGGATCAATGCAAAGATGCAATCTATGTGATATGATTGAGATGGGAATGTGCTAAAGAGTTGATGCAAAATGCAATCTATATGATAGGAAATTGTTGTGCAACTAAACCCTAAATGGGATATGAGGATGAATGATGTTTGATGCAAGGACTAAGGATACTCTAGATCTGAAAAATATTTGCAATGTGAGGTTTGACTTGTGCTATGATGGATAGACACAAGGATAAGTGATCAAAGAGAGGGCATGATATGATAGGAGATGATGAACTCCAAACAGAATACCAACTCAAAGACATTGATAGGTTCCCTAACTCAAGGAAGATGCACCTCAAGTGATAAGGGTGATTAATGATCGAAAGTTGATGTCAGACCTAAGATGAGAAATCCTAAGTGCAAGCAATGTTTTTGGTTTTTTTGGATTTTTTATTTTTATTTTTATTTTGGTATGCAAATAATAATGAAATGCTAGGACCAATGATGAAATGACCTTAAGGAACTTATGCAAGGTTTAAGGTTATGTCCTAAAGGAATGATGGAAGGCTATGCAAAGATTATGGGTATGATCTAAGGGACTTATGGAAGGGTACAACCTAATGGTGGTATGCAAAGGTTTGATCTAAGGTTGTTATGTAAAGGTTTGATCTAAGGGTGGTATGCAAGGACCTAAAGGGTATGGGGAGCTAGAATAGTATGACTATGTGAGGACCTAAAAGATCAGAACTTCAAAAGTGATGTCTCAAGAGATTTGAAATGGTTGTTTTGAGGACAATGTTGTTTCACAATGTTTTTGTTTTACAATGTGGATGGATACTTGAAAGCTTAGACCAAGGTTTTTGTAAAGTGTTTCAATTTCAAGTGTGGTGTTGATTGTGAAATGTTCTTGTTTGTTTGTGCACACATTCAAAAAACATGGTAGATAGAATGTTTGTTTGATTTTGCAATAAAAACACAATCAAGCACAATCCTAAGGCTGGCCAGGACAATAGTTGTTGAATCTCACTTGGGGGGTTACCCTGAGCTATGCAATTCAGAGCGGATACTTAGATGCTTGACCCCACTGGCTCCACCCTCAGCACTCACTTCTCTGGGGCAGCCAAGCATCAGTCCCCATGAAAACTTCCCATGGTGAACTTTGTATCTCTACTAAGAACTGTAAGAATGTGAGCCGCTTCAGAGGTCCGACCTCTTGTGTCAACAACTAGAAGGTTTTTGGCTTCTAACACAAAAGGTGTCCAGTAAGGGCGTCCATTCGAGTGGCCATACATGCGGTAGTGTACACTCCATTAAGGAAGGCTCCCAGCCTATAGAGGTTGCGCTCTATAGGGTTTATGGGGAGACATGTCGTCGGTATGAACTAATCAGCACTCGTTGCTTGCAACTTTCATCACAAACACATTTATTTATAGTGATTCGGAAGAGCTTGGCTTTAGCCCGTTACCACTTGGGTCGTTCCCTCTCACCAAGCCTTAAGGGCTTCTCGAGAGGCAGGCCCTCTAAAAGGGTAAAACAAAAAGAGCCTATTGCTCAAGACACAAAAGACATTAGTTAATTTTAAAGCACCAATTCAAAATGTGATCTAAGTTAAAAAAATTAGACAGTCTATTTCAAATCACCATTTCTTTGACATGTGTCCTGCATCAAAATGACATTAGTAGTTTCAAGAGATTACCTTTGATGCATGAGATTGGATGCCATAAGAGGGAACCTGCACAAGCACACAAAACAACAAAGATTAATTCACAAAAGAAATCAAAACACACTGACATAAAACTAAACGTTAATCTAATTAACAAAAAATTAAAAAACTAATCTAATTAACACAAATTAAAAAAACTAATCTAATTAGCACAAATTAAAAAAACCAATCTAATTAACAAATTCAAAATCTAATTTTATCTAAAAAACTAAAATCCAATCTAAATCAAAATTTAAAATCTAATCTAACTAACAAAATTAAAATCTAAATTAAATTTAATTAAAACTAAATCTAAAACCTAAAAAAAATCTAAAATCTAAAAAATCAACCTAATTCTAAGAAAATTTAAATTACCCTAAAAGAACTTAAATTAAAACTAATGTAAAAAGCCAACTTAAAAATAATCTAAGGAAACTTAATTTTAAATTAATAACAAGAAAAAATCCTAACTTAAAAACTAATCTAAGATAACTTACATTTAAACTAATTAAAAGAAACTTTAGAAAAGTTACGTTTTAAAAAAAACAAAAACTTAAAACTACTTTAAGAGGACTGAAAACTAACGTAAAACAATGATTGCAAAATGCATGCAAAACAGATTTTAGTCCAAATGGATTCAAAGACTTTCAAGCACAAGATATGCTAAGAGCGAATTTTCTGAAAAAGCATTAATTTTTTTTTTTAACAAATGTGTGTCAGCGTGGGTTTGCCAGGAAAGATATGTTATTGTTTTGACCCAGGCATGAAAAGCGAAGGGTTGTTTCAAATTTTCTCAAGATTTTTGATATTTAATTCTCGAGGCTATCAGTTGCAGCGAAGTGAGACATTTAATTGATTTTTCTGTCATTGATTTTAAAGAAGCTTTTAATGGCAGATGGTGAACTAGTAAATCTGAGCCTCAAGAAATTGAAGCAGTTGCTTCACAAATCCTGGGACTTCCTGTGGCTCGAGACGCTGCTGTAGAAAGCAAGGAGAGGTGTGGGTGTGAGGTTGCAGCGTAGGGAGAGAGGAAGAGCGAGGTGGTAGTAAGGGAGTGGGAAAGAATGAATGTAGAGGGAAGTATTGGGAAGAAACAATAGTGGCAAACTACCAAAATAACAAATGCAGGTACGTGGGAGCACAAGCAAAGCAGAAAGCGTATGGGACTGCAGGATATGTTCAAAATGGACTTGCTAACATAAAATTTATGAACTGATTTGAAGAAACAAACACATTAATCATTCAAGAGAATTCTTCAACCTGCAGAACAAAATACCAAAATCTCAAGCAAACCTGCAAATGAAATATTAGAACCTCAAACCAATCTGCAACAAATCAGAAATCTAAAACTTCTTTCAGATAAAAATACAATAAGGGAAAGGTCCCACCGGGCGTGCCAATTGTAGATGGAGGAAATGGATTGAATACAAGATTCAATCTTCCAGCATCCAACAATGAAATTTTTCCTGCAAAACACACACATGCAAATTGAAATCTAAACTAGAAACACACATGCATGTTATCAAACTCTACTCCATTGCACTCCTATTCCTCAAGATTTCACATTTGATATATTTTCTCTCAGAAGCACTTATGCAAAAAGCTATGAGGAAATGGAGATTTGAGAATGTAGCGGATAAGATGTCAAGATAATGGAATGCAAACTGGCATAAGTTCGATGCATAAAGATGAGATATTCAAATAAGAGAGGGGGCCTTGTTTAAATAGATTTTCTCTGGGCAAGTTCATATTGTGGGATGAATATGGGATAATGCAAGATGAGTGGTATAGGGAAGATGAGTGGTAAATGGGAAATGGTAAGTGGTAGGAGGGGATATTTAAGGGTTTTATTAAATAAATAGAGAAATGTATATAAGGTGAATGCATGAAGGCGTATAAATGACTATGATAAATGTTTTATTTAATAAATTTAATGGATAAATGATGAGATATTAATAATAATATAATAAAAGATGGGAATTATGAATAATGAATTATTGAGAAATAATAATGTAGTAATAAGGAGTCACCCGATGTTCGGAGAAATTTGAAATTAAATGAGGACAAATTAATGGAAATTTTTATGTGTCTACAACATCCACTCCAGCAACCCCCAGCAAGAAGAAGAAGAGTGATGATGCTACTGAATCTGGTAAGGCTACAATGACCTATGCTGTATTGATTGATGAAATAACTAAGGATGGAATTTTGAAGAATGTATCCATTTATTATGAAGATTTAGAGGATAATGAGCAGAATGAGATTTAAGAGGCAGTAAAATAAATTAGATGCTAGAAGACTTGATGCAGTCAAGAGGGATAGAGAAATTAAGGAAGTAGAACTTTTGAGTATGTGTGGTTCAGTAAATAATAAGGAAATGGAATGATGCATTGATGTTGCAAACATATCAGTTTTTAGTAGCAAACCCCGGTAAATAAGCCTAATGATGGGCAGTGTAAATGAGGTAGTAAATGAGATCAGAGATGGTTGGACCAAATTCTTCCAAAAGAATCTTGATTTTCTCACCTCCCAAGAAGAATTTGTAAAAGCAACAACTTCCACCATCGTGGACAAATCTAAAGGGAAAGGTATTTTGGATAGTTTAGCTCCAATTTTGAATAAACCGATAGTAACTATAAGTATACAGACACCACCGGCAATAAAGGAGAGTGTACAGTTAATACCAGCAGAGACAACTTTTGGACAAGGCAATGTACAAGGTACTGACAATATTGTGGATAATACTCCACCGACAGTAATTGATACTGCACCAAGTGGCGAAGCCACTAGTGCTAAGGAGGATAAGGTAAAGGGAACTGAGACTATACCAACAGTTAATATTGATTCCCCGGAAAAGGTTTTGGTAATTGACACTTCTCAAGTTTAGAAGAAATCAATCACTGAGATGAGTCCCACTGAGTTAATGATGATGGCTACTAAAAAACTAATATAGGAGGGATCGACATATAAAGGAATAATAGATCAATCGATCACAGTTTTGCACAGACTAATTCCTGATTGTAAGATTGAAAATCAAGCAAGCCCTTTTGACAAGCTTAAGGCATTAACTAAGCATATATCTAACAAATTTCAATCTTTGTAGAAAATTTTAGACCGATAGGCACTTGAGAGATTTACTATGGCTAAGAGAGCCCCTTTTGATCAGATTTTTGAAATAGAGAAGAAGAAAATTGAAGGAAAATTGATTCTTATTTAGAATTGTTTGAAATAGTGTACAAATATCTACAGGGTTTGTTGTAACATAGAAACTTTTACGACAAATGTAGATAGCAGATTAAAGGAGTTACATGATAAGGTTTCTAATATTGCAAATTCTTTTGATGGATTAACCTCACTAACAACATCTATTGATGGACAAATTTTGTCTTTGGAGAACCAATTTTTTGTTTTTGAAAAGGAAAGAGACAAGATCATTCAGAGAGCAAGGAGTCTTAGAGGATTGGTGAGTCCAAGATTCACTCAGTAGATAGTTTGAAAAACATTCTTGGAGGAGTGGAGATACCGATAGAAGTGTTCAGGGTTTATGAACTAGTACACACCATAACTATAACTGGAACTCTTTTTGGCATAGCAAATGCATTTTGTGAGTTCATTATTACTGTTTTATTTCAGCAAAAGCTTGTATTCAGTGAGACTCTTTTGTGATGAGCAGTGTGCTCTAGGCATTGTGCCTTCCTCCATGTGTAGGACCCCGTTTTATGTAATATCTTTCATATGGCCAGTGAACTGATATTGTGGGTCACAAATCCCACCGTGGTTTTTCCTCTTTGAGGTTTTCCACATATAAATTTTGTGTTTTATGGTGTTCATTTATGTGGAAGGTTTATTTGCTTCAAGTTATATGTTTCTTGATTTACCGGTTTGTATGTGTATGTTATAAAAGGGTAAAATCATATCTTATCGGTAGAATACTGATTCACCCCCCCTCTTAGTGTTCTTGGGTCCCAACAGATTACTATCAGCAACACCTTTACTAAATCCCAATTTCAACAAATATTTATCTAGTATAGCATACCAAGCTCTAGGAGCTTGTTTCAATCCATAAATAGCTTTCTTCAGCTTACAAACCATGTCTCCATCATCTGATAATGAAAATACATCAAGTTGTTCAATGTAGACTTCTTCCTGTAGATCACCATTCAAAAAGGTAGATTTGACATCCATCTGATATACCTCAAAATCTTTATAAGCAACATATGCAAGAAACAATCTAATAGCTTCAAGTCTGGCAACTAGACTAAAGGTCTCCTTATAATCAGTTCCTTCTTGTTGTGAAGATCCTTTGCAAACCAGTCTTGCTCTATTTCTGACAACTTCAGTGGCTTCATTCAATTTATTTCTGAATACCCATTTAGTACCAATAAAATTCTTATCCTTAGGCCTAGGCACAAGTTCCCAAGTGTTATTCTTTTCAATCTGATCTAGTTCTTCTTCCATAGCTCTCATCCAACTTTCATATTTATAGGCTTTAGCAACATCTTTAGGTTCAACTTTGGAAAACAAACATACTTCTTTAGCAGCTAACCTTCTTCTAGTCATCTCACCTTTATTCCCATCACCAATAATTTGATTTTTCAGAATGATTCAGTCTTACATACCTCAGAGTCTTCCGATTGTTCTGATTCTTAGATTCTTGCACTCCATCACCAACAACATCTGGATTCATAGTCTCTACCAAATCATTCTGTTTAGGCTCTTCAAGTTGAATAGGGGCTAAAACAACATGTTGACCATCATCATAACCACATGCTCTGATCTCTTTTCCAAGGTTTTCATCCACCTTCACATTTGCACTTTCTACTATCTTTCTTAGTCTCTTATTGTAGCACCTGTAGGCCTTGCTCTTTATTCATATCCCAAGAAAATTCCTTCATCATTTCTAGCATCAAACTTTCCAATATCCTCATCTCTCTTGATATAACATTTGCTACCAAATACTCTGAAATATCTCACAGTAGGAACATGACCAAACCATAGCTCATAAGGGGTCTTACCAGTATCTCCTTTGATGTGAACTTTTTTGAATGTGTAAACTGTTGGCATATGCACACTCCAATGAGACATTGAAGGTGATTGAAGGTTTTGTCATTGATGGCCACCTTACAATCCTATGACACCGGCAAGGCATTACATCGACATCAGCAGATCACACTCTACACCAGCACTCAGGACACCGGCACCAGCATAGAAGGCCGACAGGATTTTTGTTATATTATATTTTCTTTATTATTGTAAAAACTTTGTAAGCCAACTTGATATCATTGTAAAATGACTTGTATATATAAGAAGTCATTGTAGAACATTTTGTAAGTAAGTGATAGGAGAAATAAGGCAGACCTATTATGTGAAATATAGGTTAAGGGTATATGTAAAGAACAGAGCAGAAATCGGTACTGAATCTAGCATTGAAGATGCTATTGTAAAGCAGTACAAGATATTGGATTTGTATAATCCACATTGTAAGTCAGTGAGACTTCCATTTTTGAGCAGTGAGCTCTAGGCAAGTGGCCTTCCTGCATGTGCAGGCCTCTATTGTAAGTAATATTCTCTTATTGGCCAGTGAGTGAATATTGTGGGTTACAAATCCCACCGAGGTTTTTCCCACACCGGATTTCCTCATTAAATCCTTGTGTTATGGTGTGCTTTTCATGTGGATGTTCTTAATTCTATTTATTGCATTAATTCTTGCATACCGGTACACTGTTATAATATGTTCTGCATGTTTTAAGTTAAGAAATTGTAATTACCGGTCAGATACTGATTCACCCCCCCCTCTCAGTATCTATGGGAATCCTAACAATTGGTATCAGAGCCTGGTCCTCTATTCTCAGAAGCCTAACAGCTTGAGGAAGATCTTGACACCGGTAGAAATGGAAAATCTGATGAAGCAACTTGAAGCAGCTCTCTCAGACTATGATACATAAAAATTGAAAAACATCAAACTTGAAGATGATATGAAGGCAGCTCAGGATATCATTCAAGCACTTCAAGAGAATTTTACCATTGCAAGGAACAAGAGAAGAGAACTTTGTGAAAAGATGCAGAGTGATAATGATGAAAAGGAAACCCTTAATGACACAATAAGCAAGCTAAAGCAAGAGAACATGGCAACAAAGAATGAGATGCAGGATATGACTATGAGATTTTGCAAAGAAATTGAAGAGAGGAAAAAGAATGAAGAGGAATTGCCTAGAAGACTGAATGATGCTGAAAATACAAATACAAGACTTGGTTATGAAAATGACTTATTGAAGACAGATCTATTACATGCACAAAATGACTCAAATGAACTCATGAGACAGAAAGAAATCTTGGAAAGAGAATTGGCTGCTGCAAATCAACACAAAGAAAAATTCAAGAAAAACTTAGAAGAACTTAATGACAATAATGGTTCAAGTTTTGAAATTGGAGAAAGCTCCGGTATTGCAAACACACAGGGACATAGTAAATCGGTAAGACAACCTAATGCTTATAAATTCAATGGAAAATGCTTTAACTATAATAAGTATGGGCATAGAGAAAATCAATGTAGATCTAGAAGTTATCAAAACATCAACACACTCACCGATCAATGTTCAAAATGCAACAAAACTGGTCACAACTTTGAAAATTGCAGAATGAATGTAAGATGTTATGTTTGTGGAAGATTTGGGCACTTATCTAATCAATGAAGAACACAAACCGGCATAGGTTATAGCAAAGCTATTTAGAAAAACAATGTGACTTGTTATGCTTGCAACAAGATTGGGCATATTGCAAAATTCTACAGAAGTAAAGGATCACCAGTAGACAACAAAAGTAATAGCTTGAAAGGGAAAGAAAAAGTTGAAGAGGTTAAGCAGGAATTCTCAAAACAATTAATTAGAAAAGCAGATCTAAATGTTGGAAATACTCCTCCACTGGTAGAACAAGTCAACACCCCACTAGTAGAACAGAGTATTACTCCACCAGCAGGACAGAATAGTGCTCCACCGGCAGGAAGTTCTTCATCAAATTGAAGAAATTTTATTTGAGGGTTTGGCAATCAAATGACACATGTGCTATTGTTCCCTCAGTTAGAGATGAGAAGTTGAGAGATACTTATATACTGACAGACATGTTAAGTGATTACTTAACCGACATACATTAAATGTGGTAGATGGCAAAGTAAAGCTTATAAATTTATGGTTTTGGCTCCATTTCACTCCACCAAGATTTCAAACCTATGAAGAGCACGAAGTTTCAGAGCTAAGGCATTACGAGCAAGAAGCAAGAACTCTCCAAGCAATCATCCATCCTAAAGGCAGTAAAAAGGTATTTTATCATGGCATCCACCTCTGCACTTGAATACATAGCAAACCCTACTATTGTAGAAGTTATAAAAAGACCTAGGCCCATATTTCAAATAATTCTCGAAGTAGCAAAGAAAGATGATGCTATAGGTGCTTTTTCTCAGATTCCTAAGGGAGTTGTTTATGCTGAAGATCCAAGAATTTACATTCACTGTAACATTGAGGAATTAGGAGATGAAGAGATTAAGACAATGTTTAAAACCGTGATATGTGATGAATCTGGCAAAACAAAAGATGAACACAAGACCATTGAAACCCTAGGATTCATAGAGATCCTTAGCATTTCTGAATTTCCCAAGGATGTGATTAGGATAGTCCTAAGCAGGGTGCATGGAGAATTTTTTTGGCTAGATGCAATCCACAAAATCACTAAGGAAGCTGTGAAAGTTGTCACAGGGTTACCGGCCACCGATAAAAGACCAGACAAAACTAAGAAGGTATCCAATGACCTAGTTACTAAGCTAACTGGTGCCACATTCGACAAAAGGTCCTTAATAGTGAATGATGTAACAGACATTAATGTGAGATTTATCAGCATGGTATTAGGGTATAAAGCTACTCATGCAAATAGACTTAATTCAGTTTCAAGTTTACGCATTAAGAGTGCTTATGATATGGTAACAGATAATGCAAAGATTGATATTTGTGAATGGCTAAAAGATGAATTAATTGACAACCTTGGAAAGATCAAGAAGGATAAGAAAGGAACTTTCAAATTTGGAAATCTATTAGTATGTCTAATGTTGCATTTAACCAAACAACCTCCCGATATAGGCTATAAAGAGTTTGGATTTGATATACCGGTAGGGAAACAATTGTCAGAATTATTCAATAACATGGGTGATAATAAGGAAAACAATATCCATGACTTCTTTCAAGCACTAAAGGCCAAAATGAAGAAGAGAATCAGGTTATCACAGAATATTGTAGACAAATATAAAGATGAAATTTGCTTTGTAATAAAGAAAGATAAGATCTGGATGGAAGCAGTTGTCCCTAGGATAGTTTGGGTGATAGAGATGGGCTATGAAACAGATGACCATATAATTGAAACATATGCTAAAGCACCTCTGGAAGCCCCTAAAGAACCTAAGGAAGAAATATTTGGAAATGCTGAATCGATTGAAGGTGAAATTCAATCTAAGAAAAGAATGAAAAAGATGGAGGCAGGTATAAAAAAAGGTTCTAGACAAGCACATGCCATCAAAGAAGATGTGTTAAAACTAACCAATCTCACAGAGGAAAAGTTAGGAGCATTATAGCCCGAAACACACCTATCACCAGTAGGTACTTCTTCCAAAAATGACATGCCTGCAACCTTCAAAAGAGTTGTAAGGAAAAGAGATCCCTCACCGGCAACCACACCCTCACCTAGGAGGACAAGACAAAAACAACAAGCAGTGAGATCTCTGGTAAGAAAGGCTACACCAAAGAAGAAACTGACACCCAAAAGGAAGAAGAGGATAGACAAGGACTTGGCCCCTATTGATATATTATTGAATGAAATTACAGAGGAAGGATAATTGAAGAATATAGAGAAAATATATGACACTTTAACAGCTGATGAAAAGGAACAAGTTGAAAACAGTGTTATACTGCATATGGATATGTATAAGAATTTTTTTATGGAAATAGTAAATGAAATTCCAAATGAACTATTTAATAGACTGGAAGTAAGAAGACAAGCAATAGTAGAACTGGACAAGAAAATAAAGGTTGAAAAGCTACTTGCTGTATATCCGGTGAATTCACCCAAAGAAATTGATGACCTAATTGCTCAAGCCAACCAGTCAGTATTTTCCACTGCACACCGGCACATTGCTTTAATGGTAGGAAGAGTTAAGGAGGTAACAAAAGAAACAGAAAATGCATGGGATATTTTCCTTGTAGAAAAAGAAAAATAGGAAGAATACTGGGAACCCAAACCTATAAAAGTTTATTAGAAGGAAAGAGACAAGGGTAAAGGTAAAGTTGGTGGACCACCTAGCATCAAGGTTAAAGACAACTTACCCCCACCTCCTTTGATTAATCCACTGGTAGTAACAACAACAACAACAACAACTATAGAGGATCAATCGACAGTTGAAAGTATGGATGTAGAGGATGATAATCCTAACCCTGAGGTCCTATACACAGTAAATGTTGATACATAGAAAATCAACATTGTGGTAGACAAAGATTCAACTGGCAAAACAGATATTGCTAGTGAGCCACCGGTATCAGACAAAGATAAATCGGTAGTGAATATCATAGAGCAACAAATAGGGCAACAAGTAGAGACACAAACAAAGACAAAAGCAGAGCAGAAGGCTCCAAAACAGCAACAACAACAATAGGATCAGAAGGAAATAGTACCACTAGCAACTGATAAACAAGGCAAACCACCGATAAAGGAAATGGAAACACAGAATGACCTACCAGAGGTCACTACTAGCAAGGTCAGTGCTCCCACGGGAAGTATTCAGGATGTTGGTTCATCATCAGCCTTCAAACCTACAAATGTGACTGAGGTACTATTAGACTCAATTAAGAAGATAACAGACTGCAGCTCACAAGCTTATAAGGCAATAGATGATACTGTATATGGTGAAAATGGATACAATAATAACGATATTGAAAGGCTAAATGAATTCAACCACAAAACCCTAGCCTAACAACAACAAAGATCCACAATAACATATGAAGATTACCTAAGACAATGCAAATCAAATGAAATTACAAAGATTATACCATCACATGTCCAATAGGGTTTGGATCTCCATTCTTCCTATCTCCATTGATCTTGCTTGATATATTTGCTCTTAGATTTTATGTGCACAAGAGCTCAACAAAGAACGGAATGTGGTTGCAAGTAGGATCGTAGTGTAGTCAAGTGCATAAAATTCATTAGGGTTTGATACTGAAGGAAGTATCTCCTTATATAGAAGGCACTATATGAAATGGAGGGATAAGATTGAGAGGTGTAAAAGGAGGTCGGCTATGATTAGAGGGTAGGTAAAAGAAATAATAAAATAATGAAAGGGGTAGGTAGTGTATGAATTAAGAGATGAATGACATGTGTCATGGGTAGAAAAGGCTAATGAATTAATTAAATAAATAAAGATTTATTTAATTAATAGAGGAAGTGAGATCAATTAAATAAATAAGATATTTATTTAATTTAGAAAATGGATAATTTAAATAAATAAATGTATTTATTTAAATGAGAAATAAGGCTAGAAGAGGATAAATGAATTAATTAAATAAATAAAGATTTATTTAATTAATAGAAGAATTAAGCTTAGATAATTAAATAAATAAAATATTTATTTAATTAGACTGGACAATTTTGGGTGTCTACTTTTTGCCCCTCTTTGAGACAATGCGGCTTGTCGCATTGTTTCAAAGAAGATAATATGAACTGATACAAAGTTGCCCCAAGATGGGAATGATATGCCCCCTCGAGAGATTGGATGAAAATGTGTCTAAAAAGATCATAGACAATCTCTTGATAAGAAAGATGGGATAGAATGGACTGACCGGATAAAGTGACAGAGTCATGGGATAATGAAGACTAACTTGGGAAACAAGGGCTAGGGCAGTCTATAAGATAGACCACGGGGGAAAATACATCCTCATTGTCATCTACACATCCATGAGAGCAGAGTGTAGAGCAAAAATAGAGCACCAGTAGTCAGCAGTGATGGCCTTCATTCATAGATTCAACTGCGTTCGCCGATTCCAAAGGCCAGTAGAGGCAGGAGAGCCGGTAAGTACCACCAAACCTCCTCGTACTTTGATGCATTTATTATTGTCATTAATGCATGGTAGATAGGGCAATAAATGCACTTAGAATAGGGTCAAAAAAATGTCCAAAAATGTCTAGGTGCGTCTGCATTGGTGCCAGGCACGTCTGTGTTGGCAAGGCGTGTCTGTGTTTGTGCCAGGCGCGTCTGTGATTGAAACCGCATCTGTGCCAAATGCGGCCACGTTTGTGATGTGTAGGCGCGTTTGTGCCAAGAAGGCACGTCTATGTCACCTAGGTGCATCTGTGCAGAGCATAGGCATGTCTGTGTTGGTCAAGCGCATCTGTGTTTTTCAGGCGCGTCTGTACAGTCTTTAAGCACGTTTGTGTCCAAAAAAATGTGAATTTGTGTCTTCTAGGTCAAATCGGCAGTTCTGTGATGAACATACACTGTCGATTGGATAAGCTGCTGAGAGGATACACTCAAGCATGTCCTCTAGGGAAGACTAGGATAGATCAAGGCACTTTGTGATGAATAGTGAGTACCAAGATAGAGTACTTTGTGATGAACAGGGAGTACTAAAATATGAGCAGCACTTTGTGATGAACAGTGAATGCAAGTGTGAGCAGCACTTTGTGATGAACAGGGAGTGCCACACACGTAGTACTTTGTGATGAACAGGGAGTACCACTAGGATAGAAGCAATACTTTGTGATTAACAGTGAGTGTCACTAGGGTAGATAGCAATATGCATTTAGATAAAAAGTAGCATTTTGTGATGAACAGTGAATGCCACTATGACTGACATAATTGATTTGCTTGACTGTAGGAGTATTTGCCTATGCTGGAGTCACGGGAGAGATTCCCATTGACTCAGAGATTGTGACTTGAGCTGATAGTCGAGAAGTGAGCTACTATCGAGGCTATGGGATTGAGACATGTTCTATATGTGCCTGAGTTTCGGGCGAACATGGGACTGTTGACTGCGCTGGCAGAGAGATGGCACTCCGAGACATGTACTTTTCATTTGCCGATGGGGGAGATGACAGTCACCCTCGAGGATGTATATAGGATCTTGAGGATACCAATCGATGGGGAGCTAATCCCATACGATCGAGATGGAGACAGGGAGGCCCTGAGATGAGTGTTCTAGGACCTAGGACTAGAGATGAGGGCTGGACATGTGGCTTGGGATACGATGATAGCTACAGGGCTAGCGCTGCCAGCAGTTATAGGAGGAGCGATCAGTGGGTTCCTGTGTCCAGATAGGGCGACACAGGGGTTGGCTATAAGCTAGGGGGGTGCATTGGAGACACTGGTGACACAGCACACCAAATATGCCTGGGGACCGTGTGTGCTGGCACACCTCTATTATGAGCTGCATCAGTTTGTATACCACGGATTAGTGGGATTGGGCTGCGGAGTGACATTGCTGCAGGTGTGGGCTTATGAGCATTTGCCAGTGATGAGACCAATACACTTTAGAGGCAGAGGTCACGGACGCATTTTTGTTCACTTGTATGACATGATCACGTCGCAGCCACGGATTGGCAGGTTGGAGCATTGGCGGCGGGTGATAGATGACATTGACATGGTCATATGGAGGACATACCTGGGATGCGAGCAGTGGGAGGATGATGTGATTGAGCTTCCCTACACCTTCTGGAGTAGGTACCTGATTGGGCGAATGCCCTATGTGCTGGAGAGGCAGCTAGTGGACAGGGTTGGCAGGCAGTTTGGTAGGATTCAACGGATGCCACGGGGTTCATGCATGTATGCACGGACTATGAGAGATCAGGTGCAGTTTGGACCCTTGTTATCATATGATTAGGTCATTACGTAGCTGGTAGAGATGATGCCCCTACCCTGGGACATGTGGCCAGAGATTGAGGATGCCGATATGGATGCCAAGTACACAGCATACTAGGTGGAGCATCCCTTCCCATGCCTGACGGATCCAGGAGAGCCATTAGATGGAGATGGTGGTGGGGATGATGATGATGGTGGAGGTGATGGGGGCAGAGGCTGACGGAGGAGGAGGGGAGCAGTTGGAGAGAGGAGGGTGGCACCACAGAGGGAGGGTGGAGAGGATAGGTAGGCTCAGGTGGTGAGGGTTCGCGGTGGATTGCCGCTACAGGTGCTAGCAGCATAGAGTCCCATACAGGTGCAGGTACAGGGACAAGGACAGGGATAGATATAGGGACAGGTACCAGTATAGGCACAGGCAGAGGGGCAGGCACCCATATAGGGGGAGCCATAGGGGGTTGATGCAGAGGAGGATGAGTTGATGGAGCTGAGAGAGATCTGCCAGGGATAGGTAGATGAGATCTAGGAGTTGGAGAGGGAGAGGGATAGGCTCAGGAGGTGGCTTCAAGATACTGAGCGGGAGTGAGACCAGGCCATTCAGTGTTACACAAAGGCTGAGACAACACTGAGCGCTGGGAGACAGGCAGCAGAGGACACAAGGGCTGGATATGCCTATGTCCTGCGGGCAGGGGAGGAGATTGCCTATTGGCGGGATCTCTATTATGGTGCAATGCTAGTGGATCAGCGGGCGAGGAGCTTCCATAGACCATCGCATACAGCGACAGCTATGAGAGGGAGCCAAAGGAGATAGGAATCGAGTGGTGGGGTTATGGGTCCTCCACCACCACTAGATAGAGGGGATAGGAGGGATGATCCTAGGGCGGGTCCTTCAGGGGCTCAGATTTCGTCGAGGCTAGGCGGCTCCGAGGGAGGGAGTTCATCATAGCCGTAGAGGGCTTCCTATGTATCAGTATTGTACCATTTTTTATGATGATGTAGACACCTGCGGGTGCTTTGTAGCCATATGATTTTTTTGACATCATTGTATCATGACCCTTTATATATATATATATGAGATGATTCATCTTTGTGGCAGCTATATGCATGTGTACCTATGTGATGAGATGTTCTTATGAGATGTATGTTTCTATGTGATGGTTATGATATGGATGCAAATATGTACATGATGAAATGCAATATTTGTTCTTTTATGTTTTATATGTTATGCCAATGCAAATGTGAATGTATGTAATGCAAATGAATATGATAATGCAAATGATTATTGTGCTAATAGGTGTTGTATGTAGGATGTGATGCAGTTGTGATATCTATATGTATGTATGAAATGCTTATATGTGGACTCGAGAAGGATGATGGAAGTCAATCAAGAAAGGGGAATGGAAGACAAAAGATATGAAAGTGAAAGAGCTTCTTGTGCATTATCATCATTGAGCTTTATTATGGCAAGTAGGTTATGACAATCGAGGCATATGTTCGACCCAGAAAGTCATTGTACCCGTTTGCATGGAGATAAGACAGTTACAAACAAGGAATGCCCCAGTTCACACTAGACTCTCAGTGTCCTCATATCCTTGGACAAGTCATAGCATTACTAAGAGACAATCCATAGACAACAAATACAAGTAGGTGACGATACCCCATCCTTACCTTTCTAGTCAAAGACATCCTGGAGATAGAATCTCTAGTCAGAGACATCCTGGAAAAGCTAAAAGACATGTCACCAAAAGATAAAATCAAAATAAAACCAAGACTCGACACCAACATCCACTATAGTCCTCAAGTTTAGTGTCTCTTGTCACTTATATAAGTCTTATTTGATTGTGGTCACAATGTTTACTTTCACAGAAAAGATAGATAGCACTGAACCATATGTTGTCTGAGTCTGTTGAAAGATTTGATTTGTTGAAGCCCATTGTTGCTGCTGTGTCTCATCTGAAACTGACTGAATCCATGAAATTGATACTTTATTGTGGAGAAGATGAAACTTTATTGTGGATCTGTGATGCAAGTACTACTTTATTGCGGATTGTGCGCGGATAGACTGAAGGAAGCTGGAAGAAACTGTACTCCTCGAAACATGTGATGTTCTTAGTTACACACCCATCACTAGACGTAGGATTTGCCTTAGCCACATATAGGATCTGATTTATTATGGATGGAAAGGGAGGTGAAAAGGGAGATTTATTATGAATGGCTAACCAATCTTGGGTAGATCAATAACAAGCCATGATGGGAATGGGTAAGTTTATTGTGGATGAATAGGTTGTGAGTGTGTGCAAAGTGAAGTGATGAAAGTGAATCCTGAAGGAGGGAGGAGCAATGTCTCTACGCATGGCGCTGGTGACCCAGTTTTCACCATGGTACTTGCCCAGGGTGCCACCGAAGTGGTTTTCACCGTTGGACGAAATGTTTTTCTGTTTTCTTTTTTCAATTTTTCAATGTTTTTTTGTGTCACAAGGCGCATGTTTGCCAGGTTTTCACCAAGTAACGATTTTTTTTGTTTTATAATTTTTTTTGTTTTGTATTTTTGAATTTTTTGAATTTTTTTTTGTATTTTTGAATTAGGATACTTTGAAGAGCTATGTGTAAAACCTGCGAAGGTGCATGCTGTTGATAGGATCCTCCAAATGTTCACCTTCTGTAGTTGAGAGCTGATATGCCCCAAATCCATATGCTGCTGTGATGATGTAAGGACCAAGCCAATTTGGTTCGAACTTTCCCTTCTTCTCTCTGTCTTGCTAATTTTTGGGGTTTTCTCTAAGAACCAAATCACCTACCTCAAATGTATGAGGCTTGACTTTGTGATTGCAACTGCATTGTTCCTTGACTAAATGATGTGTAGCTCGAGTGACTGTCTTCGTTGATAAAGGATCTGAGATAGAATTACTAGTGTGTGGACTACATAGGCCCATATGCGTGTCACCTAAAGAAGTTTGGGAATCTCTAACAACAAAGTCCCTTGAGGAAGCTCCATTAAAGGTCCATGATGTATCGCCAAAAGGGAAAGGATGTGTGGAAAAAGTGGATGAGTGATGGAGGCTTATGATTGCGAAAAGAAGTGAAAGTAGGATAGCATGATGGAGACTTAGGATCAACAAGTATGCTTTTTGACTCGAAATTGTAGAACTTTTGCCCCCAGTTATTTTGATATTAGGGGAGATCATCTCTTGCTCTTTTTTCTTCATAGGATTTTTATCCTTGACCTTGATTTTTGCAGAGTCCAGTAGCTTTTGATTTTGATTTGGACTAAAGGACTTTTCTTTATTTTTGACTTTTAGATTTTTCTTTTCAAAGCTTGATTTTTGATCCCCAATGAGTAAGGGCTTTTCTAATTCTTGTTGATCCAAGTCTAGAAGTGGAGTGGAAATGGAATGAGTGGATGAAATGGTAAGGCTATGTGAGTTATCAAGAGGGCTGGCGATATGCTCAATAGATTCTTCACTGGAACTACTCTTAGGACTATTGATATCAAGAGATGCTTGCACCACTAGAGGAGATTTTCATTCAGACTTAGTAGCCACAACACTAGGTGGGTCATACCCAATTCCTTGGCATTGCAAATTGTTTGTATGTTGTTCCTATTGACTGAATGTGTTAGGAGATAGTAGGAGTTGATCAACATGAAAGATATACTCACCACATCCCATGTCTTTAATCTTGAACTTTTCTTTGATCTCTACTTGTTTTGATGTAGAAGCTATCAAGGATTCTGAATCCACATATGCTAATGAAGAAATAACTTCTCTATTGGCTGGAATTGTTATTTCTGATCTAGGTCGTAGATTGTTGCAATATATAAATGGATTTGGGTCAGCTTTTATAGTCATTTCAACTCCATTGTGTGGAAACTTGATGCATCGATGATATGTAGATGGTACTGCGCTCATCTCATGAATCCAAGGATGTCCCAAGAGTATGTTGTATGCGAGATCCAGATCTAGGACTTGACAAACCACATCCTTTGTAACTGGCCCAACTCTGAGAGGTAAGGTGACTGTGCCCTTGGATGAACGTTCTTCATCATCATATGCCTTGATGGTGATTTGATTTGTAGAATTCACAGCTTTATCAGAATATCCCAATTGTTTAATAGTGCTCAATGTACAAATGTTTAGACCAGCTCCTCCATCTATCAGGACTCGTTTTATTCGATGTTTGTGTATGAAGGCTTCAACGTGTAGCGGTGCATTATGTGGCTGACTTACAAAGGCGTCATCGGCTTCTATGAATGTAAGGGAGTGTGGAATGGAATGGTATCCCACCATAGCATGAAACTGGTCCACGTTCAGATCAGTAGGAATGGTAGTATCTCTCAAGGTTTTGTCAAGATTGGCTTTATGAGTGGGGGATATGCATAGGAGCTCAAGAATGGAGATGAGCGCCGGTGTCTTCCCTAACTGTTCTACAAGGTCATACTCAGGTTTGGTTGATGAGGAAGTGGTGTTTTTAGCTGGAGCACATTGCAAAGTGAATTTACCTCAACGGGTTGTAACATGACATTCAGAGGTAGATTCGGAAGAAGATCCAACACCTTTTAGGACAATCTGGGGTCTCCGGGTAGAATTCTCAGACGTTTTGTCCTTGATGATAATGGTAGAGACATAGTTGTCCATCGAGATGTGATTGATGGTTGAATCATAGTTATAGGATGCTCTGGTATAGTTGGTTTGGTCATCTGTGGCTTTATCTTTTCCCTTGTCATGCTTTGGGAATGGTTCCTTAAACATCTCATGTTCTTGATTGGATGAGTGTCCCTCAATTTCAATGTCACCCCTATCAATGAGATCTTGTATGATGTTCTTCAGTCGATGACAATTTCCTGTCTTATGACTCTTTCTCTTATGAAATTCACAATACTCATCATCATTCCACCAATTTGGTTTGACCTTTGGTTCATATGGAGGAAAATCTGGAACTGTGATTACCTTGTTTGCCACTAGCTTTTTGAAAACTGACTCAAGTGGTTCTCCCAAGGGAGTGTACTTCCTTCGTGATCTAGAAGTTGTTTGAATATTCACTTGATTGTTTGTAGAACTTGATCCCGAAAAGATGAATTTGGGTCGCACTATGTTGGCATCAACAACACCATCATTGACTGTGTTCTTATTTTTGTTCCAAAATCTCGGCTTGTCTTTTCCCTTAAAGTCATCTTTGTTTTCCTTGAATATCCTAATGACTCCTTGTTCAATTAGGACCTTTTCTTTCGCTAAGCTTTTTTCAATAATGTCCTTGAAGGTGGACAAACAAGCTTTCCTTAAGTCATAGCCAATGTCTTTGTTAACATTTTGGGTGAACATTTCTACCATTTGTTTTTGTGGAATTTCACAAGAGCATCTGCTAGCTAGATTTCTCCATCTTTGTAAGAATGATGCAAAAGATTCTCCCTCTTTTTGCTTGGTGTTGCACAAAGTAGTGACTGATATGTCTATCTCTATATTGTAGGAGAAATGTTGAATAAATGCCTCTGCTAAGTCACCCCATGACTTAATTCCCGGTAGAAGTTGGGAGAACCATTCCATAGCTTGATCACCTAGGCTTTGTGGGAATAATCTCATCAAATATGTCTCTTCTGCTGCTACCTCAATGCAAGCTGTGACAAACTGTCTTATGTGTGCCTTAGGATCCCCTTTTCCTCTATACTTATCAAATTTAGGCATCACAAAGTGTGTAGGAAATGGAGGCATTGGAATGCTCTTGTCAAATGGATAAGGACATATGTCTCTCATTGTGTATGTTGGCTTTGGTGTATTTATGTCCTCCATTTTCTTTTTTAAGTCCCTGATTTGTTGCTCCAAGTTGCTCTTAGGTGGAGATCGACTTCTTGGACCATACCCCATGCTTGAGGCACCAATTGGAGGAGGAGCATGTTGCATATATGGATGATATTGATCATACACATGTTCATATGGAGGAGGTCTATAGCGATGTTGCATATATGGACCACTTGGTATAGATTCATGTTGAGGAACACCATATCTATTTTGTGCATGTATACCATATTCTATAGGCATGTCATGTTCTAATGTGTTACCCCCAAATTTGACACGGGGTTTCCTTGTGTCCAAATTTTGAGCATGCCTTTGAATATCCAATTGCTTTGGTGGTTGATCCTTAGCATTGGTATGTGATTGAGCATATCTGTCTGCATAAGACTTCCATAATGGTCTGTGAAGGTGAGTATCATATGCTTGACCATGTGTGTATGGGACCTCTGGTTTTTGAAACAAAGATGATGGTGATTCAGGTACCATATGTGGTCCTCTATTGCCTCCACTATTAGGTCTCCTTTGATCCATGTTGGAGTGAGGTTGTTGCAAAGGTCGATTTTCCATTATTTGAGACATGTCAAAATCATGAGGTATCTTGGCTCCACTTTGTGCCATCATTTGTAAGAAGTGTTGTCTATCCCTCCTCATTATTTCTTCAACCAATCGATTGAAATGGGGATTCATAATGGATTCTTCCACATCTGCTGAATGTACTGAAAAGTTGTCCATATCATCATTGTGTGTATCATTGTTGTTTGTAGTGTCCATGCTCTCAACATTTGGAATGTTTCTATAGGCATCCATGTCAGGTAATGTAGTATGATCAGAATTGAAAAAGATATCATTGTCATACTCATAAGAACTCATGTTTGCGGACTCTTGAGCCTCTTTAGCTTCTCTCCTAGATTTTTGAAGATGGGTTTCAACCATGAACTATGTATTGACCAAGATGTGTGAGACTAGATGAGAAATGGAAAAAGTATGGAAGACCAAGAGTTGGATGGAATGTAAATGAATCTGAGGTGTACTTGCAATATCCAAAGTGTAAGACCAAGTATGTAGTAGAGTAGGTGTGACTTCCAAAGAGAGGATAGTTTCTCTTGATGAGGTAAGTTGACCTTGACTCTAAGTAAGACCAAATGAGACCCAAAGGTAAGAAACCTTGATGAGGGACCACTTAGCAAAATGTTGTTGTATGTAGTGTGTTGACAAAGTATGATGAGGACAAGCAAGTGACCTTTTGATTCAAGTTTAGAGAATTGTGAATGTAATGCAAGATGTAAAGCAATGATGGACTTTGTGAGACCTAAAGACAGGTTGAATGCTAAATGAAACTTGGAGAAATGACCTAGAAAGCTCAAGAATTCCAAAATTGTCTGTGTTTGTTTGCTAGACTGTAACGGTTTTTCAATTTTGAACACAGACGCACCTGTATACTTCATAGACGCGGTTTCCTGACACAGATGTGACTCTGTTCAACACAGATGCACCTCTAAGATTTTTTTGCAAAGTGTAATGTTGATTCTGTAAACACAGACGCATTTCTACCCTTCACAGGCGCGGTTATACAACACAGACACTATTATGTCCAACACAGACGCGTTTCTGCAAAATTTGTGCAATTTTTTCCAATCTATGAAGTCATTTTGTTGTGACCAAATCTGACTGTTTGACTATTTTTTCATGACAAGAGGACACAATGTTGATGAGGACTCAATGTTTGCAAGTATCTAGACTCAAAATGACTCCAAGAAAAATGTTTTGTTTGATGTAAAATTGTTTTGCATACACTTGAAGACACAAAAGACACAATGTTTTGCTGTTTGGTCTTGAATGTTTTGAATGTTTAAAATAAGTCAAGCACAATTCTTATGGCTAGCCAAGACAATAGTTGTTGATCCCACATGGGGTTTTACCCCTGAGGCTATGCTATTCAGAGTGGATACTTAGATGCTTGACCTCACTGGCTCAACCCTCGGCACTCACTTCTCGGGTCAGCCAAGCATCAGTCCCCATGAAAACTCACCGTGGTGAACTTTGTATCTCTACTAAGAACCGTATGTGTGTGGGCCGCTACCAGAGGTCCGACCTCCTGCCCCAACAACTAGAAGGATTTGGGCTTCTAAAACAAAAAGGTACTAGTAAGGGCATCCGCTCGTGTGGCCATACATGTGGCACTTTCAGCTCTGTAAATACAAAAGGCTCCCAGCTGGTAGGGGTTATGCCCTATAACTGATCAAATAAATTTGATCAAATGGGTTTATGGGGAGACATAGTGTCGGTATGAACTAATCAGCACACGTTATCCATAGTTTTCACCATGAATACAGTTATTTATAGTGGTTTAGAAGAGGTGGGTTTTCCTCGCTACCACTTGGGTCGTTCTCTTCTCACTAGTAGTCCTAATGACCACACGGGAAGACAGGCCCTCTAAAGATTAAACAAAAAGAGCCTATTGCTCAAGACACAAAAAGACAATGATTCAATTTTAGTGCACCAATTGAAGTGTTTGCTAGTTTATGAAAACAAGGCACACAATAAGAATCCAAAAACCCTTGCCAAGGACTTGCAACAAAGAGTTGTTAGTAGTTTGGATTGTTTGAAATAATCACCCCTTCCTGCAAGCACACAAGTTAGGTAAATTTTAAACCCAAAAGACTTTGTGAAAATAGGGGCCTTCAACCAAACGATTTTACTTTCAAGACAAGCTGCACCAATTTTGTTAGCTAGATCTGAAAATGTTAGCTCAAAATAAACCAGATCTGAAACCCTAAATGTAAAACCCAAAACTGAATCAATAAACCCAAAATTTGAAACCGGTGAACACAGACGTGATTACCCTCAACACAAACGCGACTTCCTGACGCAGACACGGTTCTGTGAGGAACAGACGCAACTCCACAACACAGACATGACCTCTGGACACAGATGCGGCTAAAAACACCGCAGACGCGACTTAATAACACAAACGTGATTCCCAGAACCTGCAAAAATAAAATATTGCCGATAACACAAATGCGATTCCAGGTGTCGTAAACGCGCTAGAAAATCAAAAATGCGATCCGAAAGTACACAGACGTGAAAATATCAAAATGCTACCGAAAATGTCAAATCTACAACTTCAAAACACAAAATCTGCAACAAGGATGTTAAATGCAAAAGGGACAAGGGTCCCACAGGGCATGCCAAAATGTATATGGTGAAAATAGATACAATAATAACGATATTGAAAGGCTAAATGAATTCAACCACAAAACCCTAGCCTAACAACAACAAAGATCCACCATAACATATGAAGATTACCTAAGACAATGCAAATCAAACAAAATCACAAAGATTATACCATCACATGTCCAATAGGGTTTGGATCTCAATTCTTCCTATCCCCATTGATCTTGCTTGATATATTTGCTCTCAGATTTTATGTGCACAAGAGCTCAACAAAGAACGGAATGTGGTTGCAAGTAGGATCGTAGTGTAGTCAAGTGCATAAAATTCATTAGGGTTTGATAATGAAGGAAGTATCTCCTTATATAGAAGACACTATATGAAATGGAGGGATAAGATTGAGAGGTGTAAAAGGAGGTCGGCTATGATTAGAGGGTAGGTAAAAGAAATAATAAAATAATGAAAGGGGTAGGTAGTGTATGAATTAAGAGATGAATGACATGTGTCATGGGTAGAAAAGGCTAATGAATTAATTAAATAAATAAAGATTTATTTAATTAATAGAGGAAGTGGGATCAATTAAATAAATAAGATATTTATTTAATTTAGGAAATGGATAATTTAAATAAATAAATGTATTTATTTAAATGAGAAATAAGGCTAGAAGAGGATAAATGAATTAATTAAATAAATAAAGATTTATTTAATTAATAGAAGAATTAAACTTAGATAATTAAATAAATAAAATATTTATTTAATTAGACTGGACAATTTTGGGTGTCTACAGATACCATACCAGTTTTGAAGGTAATTGCTCCAAATTGTAATATAGACAGTAAAGATTCTTTAGGACAGCTTGATACCTTGTGTAAATACATCACAGAAAACATTGGGAAAATAAAGGAAGAGACATTGAAGGACAAAATAGAAATTGAAAAACAGAAATTCTTTGATGAACAAATAAAGAAGTGTAACAAAGATTTTGACACACTTCTACCGGAATTGTGTAATTCGTTGAAAGAGTTGAAAACTTTGTACAAAGACACCTGTAAAACAAATCTTTTGACTATAGATATAGACAAGAAGATGAGCAAGGTTCAAGATGAAATTAATAAACTTGTAGATAATTTTGTCAACTCACCTGACACACTATCAGTTTTTGAACAGAAGATAACAAATTTTGAGGATGAATTACTTAAATTGGAAAGAGAGAAAGAAAGAATAGTGAATAAGGCAAAGCATCTAAGATTAAAACTGAGTCCAAGATTGGACTATCTAGCATCACCATGGAAAGATATATCTGAGACATTGGTACAAGGAGAGAAAACACCGACAGAGCATTTGCAGCATCTCACCAGTACAGTTAAAAGAACAGAGGCAGCAATAAGAGATAATAAAAAGTTCATGGAGAGTATAAACTCTATTCTAGTAGATATATTTCAATTAGTAATCACATAGGTACAAGGGTGAAACTACAAACTCTACTGACATCTTGACACTCTTTGTCATTGATGCCAAAGGGGGAGTAGTAGTATGAGAAAATTCAAATCATAGGAATCATATGCTCAGGGGGAGCACATATTTTTTTGGACTACAAGTTTTTGGACACTTTTTGAATTTCTCATGAGTGTTGCCATCAATGCCAAAGGGGGAGATTGTTGGCATATGCACACTCCAATGAGACATTGAAGGTGATTGAAGGTTTTGTCATTGATGGCAACCTTACAATCCTATGACACCAGCAAGGCATTACACTAGCATCAGCAGATCACACTCTGCACCGGCACTCAGGACACCGGCACCAGCACAAAGAAAGGAAGCATATCGACACATAAGGCCGACAGGATTTTTGTTATATTATATTTTTTTTATTATTGTAAAAACTTTGTAAGCTGACTTGATATCATTGTAAAATGACTTGTATATATAAGAAGTCATTGTAGAACATTTTGTAAGTAAGTGATAGGAGAAATAAGGAAGACCTATTATGCGAAATATAGGTTAAGGGTATATGTAAAGAACAGAGCATAAACCGGTACTGAATCTGGCATTGAAGATGCTATTGTAAAGTAGTACGATATATTGGATTTGTATAATCCACATTGTAAGTCAGTGAGACTTCCATTTTTGAGCAGTGAGCTTTAGGCAAGTGGCCTTCCTACATGTCCAGGCCCCTATTGTAAGTAATATTCTCTTATTGGCCAGTGAGTGAATATTGTGGGTCAAAAATTCCACCGAGGTTTTTCCCACACTGGGTTTCCTCGTTAAATCCTTGTGTTATGGTGTGCTTTTCATGTGGATGTTCTTAATTCTGTTTATTGCATTAATTCTTACATACCGGTACACTGTTATAATATGTTCTGCATGTTTTAAGTTAAGAAATTATAATTACCGATCAGACACTAATTCACCCCCCCCCTCTTAGTATCTGTGGGAATCCTAACATAAACAGTGGTACTAATAGCTTCTCTCCATTAGATTTTCGGAACATTTCCTTCAATCAACATACACCTTGCAACATCCAAAACATTTTTGTTCTTCCTCTCAACAACTCCATTCTGTTGAGGGGTTCTAGGAGAAGATACTTGTCATCTAATCCCATGCTTCTCATAGAATGAATTGAAATCACTAGAACAAAATTATCCACCTCTATTAGATCTCAGACACTTCACCTTCAATCTAGACTTAGTTTCAACCTTAGCTTTGAGTATCTTGAGTTTATCAAATGCTTCTGATTTCTCCTTCAAAAATACAACCCACATCATCCTAGAATAATCATCAATTAGCAGCATAAAATATCTATCACCCTAGCATTTGTAGGTCCTAATAGGTCAGTATATTTCTTGTTTTCTTACCCGACATTCCTTACATTCCAGATTAGCATGATTAACAATCTTAGGTAGATCTCTAACAACATGTGTAGAACATATCTTAATCATTGAATCAAAATTTACATGACACATCTCCTATGCCATAACTAACTCTCATCAATCTGAGCAATCAAAAAAAATTTCTCGCCAACATTCAAATGAAAAATATTACCTTCAGTCTTAGTTCCAGATGAAATCTCTATACTGGAGGCATTTAAGATCTTGCATTTACCATCCTTGAATTGTAGATCATAATCTTTATCAACCATCTTCCCAACACTCAAAATATTATTCTTCAAACCTTCAACATACAAGACATCATCAATATTATGTTTACCATCAAAAGAAATAGAACCTCTCCCATGGATTACATAGGCTTTGTCATCTCCAAATCTAACTATTCCACCATCATACCTTTCCATGCTTACAAATTTTCTTTTATCATCGGTCATATGATGTGAATAGCTGCTATCAATTACCCATTCATCTTTCTCTTCAACTTTAACAACTAAAGATTTGTCCTCAATAGTATAACTACTGGAATCAATAGGTATTAGTCCATCTTCTTTAATGGAAATAAACACAACTTCATCTCCTTCTGATTCTTCATCTGTAACACCTTCATCAACAAGATAATAACAATTTTTTTGATTAGTATACTTCCGGTTAGGCTTGTAAGACTTGTCATACTTCTCATGCTTGTCATATCTATCATTCCTATCATACTTATCAAACTTATCATGCCTATCATACTTAGCCATTCTCTCCAGGCATCTAGAAGCAAAATGTCCTATCTTATTGCAAGAGAAACATTTCAAAGAGAACTTTCCATCATACTTACTGGCACCTTTAGGCAATCTCCGAGCAATCAGTGCATCAAGTTCATCCAACTCCCTTTCTTGCTATTTCATCTCTCTCCTCTCTCTTTCATATCTAGATATTTTGTGCTCATTAGGATCATATTTCTACTTACCGGATATAGATGCAGATGCTCTAAATGTTGTCCCATATTTTCCATGTAATTCTCCAAATTCGCTCAGCTCAAATGCAACAAGATTTCCAACCAACATATCTCTTGTCACAACAATACTCACACTTTGGATCTCATCAATAGAAGCAACCTTATGTTTATAAGCAAGAGGCAAAGATCTCAGCACCTTAGCAAAAATTTCATCTTCCTCAATGGTTCTACCAGCACATCTGATACCTAGGAAAAGGTCATTCACCTTAGCCATAAAAGAGTGTATGTTTTCATCATCTCCCATCTTCAATGTCTCATACTTTCCTTTCAAACTCTGCAACTTAGCAACATTCACTTGTTTATCACCTTCATACAGCACCTCAAGCTTCTCCCAGATCTCATGTGCGGTCTAAATTCCCATTAAATTTGTCATCTCAAAATCAATTAGGGCACTAAGAAATGCTCCCTTTTCTCTAATATTGTTTGTAGATTCCTTGACCTCATCAGGAGTATACGGTCCATTCTGAGGAACAACATAGATATTCTTTGTAATCTTCCAATAATGTTCACCAAGACATTTCAAGTGCACTCCCATCTAGTCCTTTCATATAGCATAATTACTTCCATCAAATCTTGGACTTTCCTTCTTGAAGATAACACCTTTAGCTACCATCCTGGATCTCCTCAAGTGGTTAAGCTTCTATCGGAGGATCTAGCTCTGATACCAATTGTTAGCAAAAATCAAGAAGGAAGACTAAGAGGGGGGGGGGGGGGGTGAATCACTCTTCACGGGATCACAAATTTAAACACAAAACATAGATCTGATAAATTGCAGTAATGAGATAGATAAGCAAATTTATAACACAACACACAACACCAATATTTTGACGTGGAAAACCTAGTTAAGGAAAAAACACGGTGGGAACCTACCCACAATAAGATGATACTTTGCAGTAGTATGTGAAAATTTTACAATGGGGAATGCACATGCATTCAGACACACTGCCTAGAGCTCAGTGCTCAAGTGTAATGGCCTGGAAGGCTACAACCCTCAGGGAAGTCTCATTGACTTACAATAAGATTTGGACTACAATCCGGAAGAAGTGAACTAAAAGAATAGCATCTCCAAATGTCTGATTACAATTCTGGTTAATCACAGATGTCTTTCCTACAACACCATTCTCACCTCAAACACAACACCAAAAGATAAATAACTTGTTCACACACAAATCTCTCTCCAATAATGCATACACAACATCAACACCTAAATTGCATGACTATATCACCTATTATAATTCATCAACCTTGATAATAAGGTCGGCTAAACCCTCAACCCTCAATTATAGAATTACATCACACGATAGAAAGATCATCCACCATACCAATATAATGGTCCTAATTCAAATTCCCAAATGCACAACTCCACCAAAAATTATGCCAAGATCAATCGCAACATGCTACACCACTAGGAAAACCGTATAACACAAAAATCATCATCGTTTGATAGAAACCACCAAAAAATTGCACAACGATCAATGCGGATCACCAAAACAAATAGGACATGGCTAAGAAACACTATCAAGCTCATTAGAATCATCTAGAACAATTGCACCAATCACCACTTTTCAAATCTTCACTGGTCAACGTCTAAAAGTCAATAACACAACCAATCAACAGCTATCATGAAAAAAGATAACTTGCAGAGCACCAAATCACAAACCAACTGAATTGAAGATACACAATATCATCCAAAATAATATCTCAAAGGCTCAGCACAAGATCTGATCACACCGAAATATAGCAGAGGATATACCAAACTCTACAAAACAGTGATCAACAAACCAACACTACAAACTAGATCGTAAGATCTTCCCAATCTGCAATCACCAGAGCAAATCACAAGAATATGTTGACATCAATGACAACAACATATCCTAGCAGCAACAATGACCAACCATATCCAACACCTTCTTCAAATAACTTATGTAACTCACAGTATCTACTAAGATAACAAAGTAAAGCACGAAGTCTTTATCTTGATATCCTATTACAATTTTGATAATCTTTTCTTGAAAATAATAAAATGAAGCTCAGAATCTTTAAATCACTACATATTTTACCAAGATAACAAAGTAAATCACAAAGTCTTCAAATTGCTATCTTATTACAATTCATCTAACTCTTTCTCAAAATTGCAAAATGAAGCTCAGAGTCTTGAAATTGCTACCTCTTTTACTAATTACTAACTCTATTCAACAAGAGCTGAAATGTAACACAAAGTTAACAAACCAAAAATTGTTCTATTCTTTAATAATACTTTTCCACAATGTTTTTTACTCAAACAAAACAAGATTTAGTAAGATTGATACAAGAACAGTCTCACCATAAACCTCAATGAATCCAACGCAAAGTCTGAATACCAAAGATGTCTTCTTATTTGATCAAGTTTCCAAAATAACAATATGAACTCAAATTTTCACTTTGCTCTTCACTTCAGCAGAGTTTCATTGCAAAAAATTAAAGATCCAAATTATAATAAGCAACCTCGTCTATATAGGTGAGGTGTAATGAGGTAATCTATGAAAACTATGACTAAGTCAAAAGTGAGAGTCCTACTTGACTTAGCGCTTAGGCATAAACTAGATGCAAAAACATGAATGAAAAATGACACTTGAGGTATCAAACTCTTATTACAAAAATGCACCTGCAACTCTAGAAAATATGAAAAATACTAAGTGTCACCAGACACTCCATTATGATCTTGCTTCATGAACTCTTGGAATTTCTGTAGAGCTATCTTCATTTGTTCTTCATCAGGTCCCTTGGTATGGCTTGTGATGACTTTGACCCGAATGATGGAATCTTCAAGGCTTATGTAGAATTTCTTGTGCTTCTTTAGAAGAGAAGCCAAATCATCCAAATTAATTTGAATTTCTATCAACTTATCAATTGAAGATAATGATAAAACTTCTTTGTCCACCTCTTCTCCAATAAGAAAGTTGAATTATTTGACAATAACATCTTCATGAAGAGGCTTTTGATTTTCATCAAGGAATGTACAAGTAAGTGTTGATATCTTTTCAATGATGTCCTTTCCTTTATCATTACATTCCCTTTGGGCTTTTCTCATATCCTTGACAAGCATTTCCAAGGTGTTCATTTGATGTTTTAATACCTCCCTTTATTCCATATACATAACCCTTTAAGGAAGTACTCCATTATCAACCAGAACATCTAATTGGAAATCATCTAACTTCAACCATGAGTTGAAGTTCTTTTGATGTGTCTCTAGCTCATTTGAGAATAGATCCAAAGTTTAATCTATCTCATACTTTACACCCTCTAGATTATTGATTAGGATAACTATAAAACATAAGAGATGTGTACCTTGGCTCAATATCTTGTCCATCCACTCACCAATTGATCTTCCTCAAGAATTGACTTGTTCAGCATGTTTGATGATTTGTTCATCAACTGATGAGGTGACTGGTTCAATTATTTCTGATGACTTTGTTATCTTGATGAAGACATTGGTGAGTTGATCTACCTATTTCTTCATTGTACCTTGTCACAAGATTATCTCACATATTCATGAGCATCTTCTACTATCCCTTCATGAGTCTACTTACCAAGATCAATCCTATTAATAACATAATTTGTAGGCTAAAATTTATCTAAATTTTTATTTGGGGGAGGAATCCACACTTCTACATACTTATTCTTTAACTTATCTACCTTTACCCTAGATAAGGTCTTAGCTTTCTTTGTACCCTTGGGCTTGACAAGAACCAATTGGCTAAATTCAAAGCAATTTAGGGAGATAGCTTGCTTCTTCCTCTTAGGGGTATTGGAGACTAGCTAGGGTGGTAAAGGTGTATCATCTTCTACTTGAGTGGCCAATACTTGGGATGCAAGTTCTTGATTCTGTACACTTGTGGTCACAATAGCAGGAGTAGAATTCACAATGGTAGGTGGTTTCTTAGAAAGTAAAACTTTAGGGAGAAGCTTAGTTTTTGACATAAACTTATCAAAATCATCCAATATATAAGACGATACCTCAGATAAATTTGGAAGTAAAACATTATCAATGTTGTCTTGTGGGGTGTCAAGAGCTGACTCACTAGTTGTTGTCGAGGGAATGGTGTGGATTACTACATAAGGAGCCTCAGATTCATATGAAAAGGTAGAACCAAAAGGAATGGGGTTAGAAATTGGCACTGAAGGAGGAATTGTAGCTGGGTCATCATGAGATGAAGGAGGGATGATTTCCTGTGTCCCTTCGGACTTGGAAGTACTAGGAATTTCTAGTAGTCCCTCTTCATCATATTCTTCTTCTTGTTGTTCAATTTATTTCTTGAGAAAATCTTCTTCAAATTCACCCTTTGTTTTATTGTCTTGAGCTAAGGATTCCCCTTTACTCTTACCTTTTCCAACTATGAATTTGAATTTAGGAGCCTTTGGAGCTGTCGGATCTTGTCTATTCTTAGTTCTTAGCTCAAAAGTCTTTTCCATCAGTCTTGCATTGTCATCTTCACATCTAGTTTGAAAAGGATTTAATTGAGTTCCTTTTTGAGTTAGCTAGACATTGGTATTGGCAAGAATGATTTGAAACCTGACCCTTATTGACGTATTTTCCTTTCGGGACCATTGAATTAGAGGCAAAGGTGAATCTACAACCTTATTCTTTTCATATGTAGGATCTAGAATGTCACCATCATCTTCAATATCCTTAGGGGTATTGGCAAGATTCAAGTTCTCAATTTTCTCCACAATAATGTGGTAGTAGTCAAGCATTCTAATATCCTCTTTTGTTCTACAACCAATCCAAACATCCTCTAGTCGATGAACATGAATGTAACTTTTCTTGAATTTATTCTTCATACCTTTGTAATCAAAGTGTTTCCTGGCATTGAAGAACCTCATTGTTACTCTTATCATTTCTTCATCCATGGCGCGAGCCTTGTAGATGGAATTAATTGAATATCTCCCAATAGTAAGAGAGAACTTGAGACAAGTCTTATATGTGTAGCGTCCTAAAATTTCACCCCTTGCATTTTGATCACATTTGGGGTCCTCACCTTAGTGGTCTCATCCACATGCTTGATCGGGACATATTTGTGCCTCCCCCATGCAACCAAGCTTCATTTTTCCATCTCGCATCTTGCATATCCCCTTGTTCCTGGCCCAATTTGGGGTAGGAGCAAGGCATCGTGCCCTAGTCCTCCCTAATTGGGACCTATTTTGGTCGCTAGGCCCTATCTCAAATTTGAGCGGGAAAACAATTCATGTTGGCCCATGTCAGAAAATTAGAATGTTTGACGACAGGCAAGTATATAAGGAGGTCTTGCCCTCTCATTTTGAGATGGCATCATAACAAGCATAAGAAGCATATAGGTGAGAAAGGTGGAGAAGGCAAGGAGAGTACTTCAAGCATTCAAGCATTCTTCAAGGCTACATATTCTTCATTGGAGCAACATTACATCATTCATTTGCAAGCATGTGTGTGCGTTAGGTTTTTGTCATGTTCATGCCATTTCAAACAACATATGTGATTATATTCAAAAAACAAAGTACCATTATCAATCATTGCAGATCTAAGGTATATTTTTCTTTTATTTACTTCAGTATTTACAATATTTCATTCAAAGTTGATTCCTCAACCGAGGTTTGACTTAGGCAAACCCCTATTCCCAACACATTTCCCTTTCCTTCTATGTGTAGGAAACAAGTGTGTGGTTGTACTTCTGGAAACAAGCTTAAGACATAAAGACGAAAAAACCCTTTCGGCAATTTTCGCAAGGCAGTTCCAAATCAACTCAAATTACTCCAATCTAGGTGCATGACGAAATCCCAAACTTATAGCTCACTGTTTCTGCATATTTTGTCTCCAATTCCAACATTCTACTTAATTTAACAATTCAATTTACAAAAGAGGAAAACCCAAATCATTCCAATCTACTTAGTATTTAGTCCTTGTCTCACTTAGGATAGGATCTAGTGGATTCATCTCCTTTTTTGAATGTAAATTCCTCCAAGTGAAAATTGACTTAGTGATTTATCCCTTCCATGTGGTGAATTTACTAAGTTCAAATTTTCCACTTTACATTTTGGTGAACCCGACTCCTTGCACCATTAATTCTTTTTTTTTTTTTCAGATCTGAGTGTATGCAATTTAAAATTCAAGTTTTCATTTACAAGTTTGATTTCCTTGCAAATTTTAAAAATTTAGAGGTTAATTTCATTAAAACCCTAATTTTTAATTCAAAATTGAGCTTGTGATTTGTTTAATTTGGATAAATTATTTTAGATTTGGGTATTTTTCAATTTCAAAATTCAAATTTCACAATTAAATTCTAAAATTAAGTGGTTAATCTCAAAAACCCTAATTTAAAAAAAATTTAAAATTGAGCTTGTGGGTTGTTAAAAATTTGAATTTCCCCCTTTAAATTTGGTTGCTAATTTCAATTCAAAATTGCAATCTTAGATCAAATTTCAATTTAAAATTAAGTGGTTATTTAAACAAATCCTAATTTTTAAATTTAAATTAATTTTGTGCATTTCCCAATTTCCAATTCTTAATCATAGATCTAGTTTTAATTTTTAAATTAAGTCATTCTTTTTACAAGGGCCCTAATTTTAAATTTAAATCTGTTGTGGACAATTTCAAATTTAAATTTTAAAATTAAGTGGTTAATTAAGAGAGAACTAATTTTTAAATTTAAATTAATTCTCAAATTCCAACATTTCAATTTTTTATTTTAAATTTAAGTGGTTCTTTTTATAAAGGCCCTAATTTGAAATTTAAATCTCTTGTGGACAATTTTAAAATTAAGTGGTTAATTAAGAGAGTCCTAATTTTTAAATTTAAATTAATTCTCAAATTCCAACATTTCAATTTTCAATTTTAAAATTAAGAGGTTATTTTCTCAAATCCCTAATTTTAAAATTCAATCTCTTTTGGATAATTTTAATTTTAAGTTAAGAGGTTATTCCTACATAATCCTAATTTCAAATTTCAATTTCCTAGGAGGTTGCATAATTTTTCACAATTGTTCTCCCATCAATTGGCCCACTAAATTGAATAATTATTTTTTCTAAAATTTTGCATTATTCAATTATTTTGCAAGTTCCAAATTTCAAATTTCAAATTTAAATTTCATTTCATATTTTTCAAAATTAAAAAAAAATACAAATTTTTTTTTTAAAAAAAATTAAAAATTTTAAAAACAAAATCTTGTTTTATACATTTTTGTATGCTTTAGTTCATTTCATTGCAATAGTTAGCATTTCTTTTCAAAATGTCAAATTATTCTTTGCAAGAATATCATGTCTTTGACAATCCATTTGCTTATAATGACTATCCTTTTGAAGAAGTATATAGTAGAGAAGAACTTGAGGAGGCTCTTGAGGGTTTCCTTTATCCTAAGCCTTCTAAACCGTCCTTTTGTGAAAGCTTAATCAACATAATGCGTAAGCCATTTAGTAGTGATATGATGAATGAAACTCTTGATGACTTCATCCTTCCCTCTAAATCATCCTCTAAATCTCCAACAATTTGCAAGGATATTGTCATGCATGACAATCCACTTTATGAACCTTTACCTTCTATCAATCCTATTTATGAAGAAGCTTTTGTGCTAAAAGAATTTGGTGATACCCTAATGAACCATGATAATTCCTCTCTTAAATCTTATCTTGTTCATGAGAATATTTTGGTGAAATAAATATTATTAACACTCCTTTTACAACTCTTCCTCTTAAGGATGAAGTTTTAAAAATTGATGTTGATCTTTTTCCTAAAAAGTGTTTATTCTATAAGAATACCTTGGAGAAAGAGGATGATATCATAAATACCTTCCTTGATGTCACTTTGTTGGCAAGAGGCATCGAGTTGATGATCAGATGTTTTCATTGATGGCAACTTGTGTCAGATGGCATTTTGAGTTAGATATCCTATTTGCAGCTCATGATTCATTCAGTCCGGAAGATTGCTTGAGGTTCTATGAGGTCCGGTAAGAATAATAGTGCATCCAACAGAGTATGCAGTTTGGTGGTCAGTGGATTATTTTGGTTGAGTTATTTTCTTTGTGGATCTAGGAGATGAATCGTGGATATGCAATTTACGTTATTCTATTTTTGTGGCCTTCGTCGTTAAGTTTGGTGTTGTGGTGTTGATATTTTGGCTTTTTGTTTCTGCACTTACTTTTCTTCATTTACATAAAGTGGTTGTTAGATCAGGCTATTGAAGTTAAATTTGTTGAACACTGATTCACCCCCTCCTCTCAATGTTCCCTTGACTCCAACAATTGGTATCAGAGCCTAGTTCCTCGAAAAGAGCCTAACAACTTGAGGGTGATCCGATAAGGTATCTTAATGGATTCCAGTGGTCTTAGATAATAGCCATTTGTTGCACTTGATGATCTTGATACATCCAAAGATAAAGTCTGGGAATTGAAAACAAATCTCAAGGATGCTGATAATTTCATTCAAACATTAAAGGAGCAACTGAGTAGGTCCAAGGAAAAGAGAAAAGAGCTTGTTGATCAACTTCTAGAAAGAGAAAGTCAAAGCATTGATGAAGAAACACTAAAAGAAAAGACAAAAGAATGTGACAGACTTTCTAGAGTTAATACACTTCAAAAGAATGAGATGGAAGCCATTGTGATGAAATTGGCAAAAGAAATTGAAGATAGGAAGAACAATGAGGAAGCTTGACTCATTCACTAAAGGATAGATCTGATGAATGTTGTAGACTAAATCATGAAAATGACTTGCTAAAACTTGTGTTGTGTTGTTCTAAAAAATGAGCAAACCAAGTTCACCTGCAATCTATCTATGAAATAGTCAACTTCATACAATGAAGAACTTCAGGACTTGGACAACATAACAAGGATTTGAATCCTTCTACTCTTCAGACTCTGTAAAACCTAGGTGGGTGTACCTTTGATGCATTGAATTAGACTCATTACCCACATATGACAACATCAATAAAAGCAAATAGATCTCATAAGGCTTAACAACTAGGAGGTTACTGCAGATGGGCTAGATCTACATTGACATCTCAACTAAGTTGAAGCATGAGATAGGTGGAACAAACTAAAACTACAAACATAACACTAAATGGATATTTGATTTCTAAAAAATCTCTGAGAATCCCTAGAATCTGCAAGACCAGTGCCTTATCCAAGGGTAACAGAGTCATACATCAAACTGTAAATGAGAACCTCTACTGCAAGTCCATCTTCATATTGAAATATTCCTACATAAATGCATTACTTAGCTCATCCATGAAATCATAATATCTTGAATATATATTCCCTTATTTATGATTGATTACAGAGTTTAAATTCTTCCTTGAAGAATACCTACAAACAATCACAACAATCTCCTTGACATGACAAATTCCAGCCTCCTTGAGGATTTAATTTGTTTCAAAGAAATACATATTTAGAGACAATCTTGTGTGAATTTATGCATGCCTTACATACATAAGAACCTGCAACTAGAAACACCTACAACAAGAAGATATATTCCATTACTTGAAAGAATATATTAGACTATACAAACTCTGGAAGAAAAACTCAGAGCTGGAAACAAAAAATTATGGAGCTCTGCTCCCAAAAAATCTGGAACCCCTTACAAAATGAGAAGACCTCCGAATAGGAAGGAAGAGAGGAGAATTCAGATTTCATTTGACCATGGCAACTGCCAAATCTTCTGCATTTATGACTCACACACTTAGCCTGCAGAAAATCTTCTCTTTCTGACTGAAAAATATATTCTCAGATCCCAAGGTAACTCCCCCAAACATATTTGCCTTGGTTTACACTTGACTGCAGAAATGGATTCCTTGTTTTTAGAGATTTCCAATGATATATAATACTTATATATTTGGGCCAAAAATAACGAATGAATTAAACTCTCGGGCCCTCCTACACAACCAGTCATTTAAATTTCTGCATTTTTTGCATTATAGCCAGGACTATATATTTAATTTTGACCTTTTCCCCTGATCCTCCTTTTGCGCTTTGCCATGTGGCACCCCTTAATTGGCTTTGGGGTCCCTATCCTGCCACCTCAACATGACCTGGACTCACCACTGGAATGAAGCTCATCTTTGTCGCTGGGTCGTGATGAAAAGTCTAACAAGCATTTTCCCATTGTGACCTAGCGACCATTGTTGGATTCTCTTGATAGTTCTGATACTAATATGTTTACTACATATGCCAAGCTAACAAGATGAGAGGGGGGGTGAATCATACAACCTTAATCTTCTATAAAATCAACAGATTCAACCTCGACAAACTTATCAGAAAAATAGTAATGCATGCAAACTCATAAATAGATAAGATCACAAAACATATAACACCAGATTTAACGTGGAAACCTAAATAGGGAAAAACCACTGTGGGATTTCGAACCCACTAAGAAATATACTCTTCTAGAGTATGCTCAGTTAAAAGAAAATCCTGTTAAAGATTACAAACACATTGCTAGATGTGACCCAGTTAAGGGATTTCCCTCAGATCTATTAGGATCTTCACCTTGTTAGAAGTGACCTTGTTAAAGGATTTCAAACACTCAATCTGAATGTCACCTTGCTAGAGGGTTTTACAAATAAGATTGTTAAGTACACTCGGTTAAGAGATTTTTCGTCACTTTACAAAATAACAGTAATAAAAATATATCTGCAACTTCAAATCTAAAAATGCTAAAGCAGATTCTTATTTGCTCAATATAATCTAGTCATAGGACTTATCTTGTCCCTCTGCTGGGCTCTATACTCTGTTATCAAAATAGGTCTTCAAGCTTCTGTGCTCGGTAATCACTATGTAGCATCCTTGTGCTTACACTTGCCCGCATACATTGTTTATCAACAGTTCCTTATTTATAAACAATTTGCCAACCACTTAATCTCCTTAATCACATTTCCCATGATCAATCATAGCCATCAAATCTTCAATCTTGACCAGGTTCAATGTATCCTTCAATCTGAAAACATTTTACCCCACCTTGGAACTTGCATATATTTCTTGGAACTTGTGCTAAGGTATTGTGGTTCAATCTGAGCTGTAGATCTTCCTGCCAATCTTCCATTGCCATAGATCCTTAACAAACTTCATGCACGGCTTACCAATCATTTAATCAACTCCAGCTCATCATCTTCATTCATTAAATAATGCTTTTATTCATTCAATGCAATCTGTTATTACTCGGTTGGAACTCGGTAAATACTAAACTTCACTCGGTAGACATTCTGCCTTCATTAACCGATAGCGATAACCTTAGGGTTTACCAACTAGGTTCTTTTCTCGGTAACATAGTATAGTATTAACCTTACAAACAATAGCATATGTAGGATACCAAAACAATCTAAACATCATGATCTCATCATTGTCTAACTCGGTAATAGTTGCCCATTGAATAACTTATTCCTCCCCTTATTCATCACATTCTTTCTGTGTCTTTTACCGACATCTTAACTCTTTTCAAAACATACTTCTTAAGATATGGAAACATCATACTGAATTAGAAAATCATTTTTTTGACATCAATGAAAAAATAATAATATTAAGACAGTGAACATCCTTAATCAGTTATATCCATAGTCATCAACAACCTTGTCAATATCCTTATTGAAATGCCAACAATCTCCCTTTGTCTGTTATAATGCCAACAATCTCCCCCTTTGGCATTGATGGCAAAACCAAATTGATTTGACCTAAATGATTTGGATTGCTATGAAATTCTGAAATGCTGAAATGCTCTCCTCCTGTCATTAGTCTTCTCCCCCATACATTAGTCTTCTCCCCCTTTAACAACAATGCCAAAAATGAAAAGAACTAAAACATAATTTCTTCCGCTGAGAAGTGAATTCCTTGTTGTTATGTATCTACTTAGTCTTGGTCAGAGCATTTTGTCTTCAATTCCTATTCCCTGTTATTGTTTCCTACACACCTTTAGAAAACCTCCTAAAGTGTGTAAATCAGCATCAACTCCTAAAAGATATTCTGCAGAGTCATTGAATTGATGCTTTCACCGAACTCGGTCAGTGAATGGAAGATAGGGATACGACCCCTAACTAACTTCTGAGATTCTCAAAAGTGTCCCTTGGTAGTGGTTTGGTGAAGATATCTACTATTTATTCCTTTGTGCTAACATACTCCAACACCACTTTCTTCTCTTGAACTTCTTCTCTAAGATAATGATACTTGATAGAGATGTGCTTTGTCTTAGAGTGCATAACAGGATTCTTTGAAATGTTTATGGCACTAGTATTATCACAAAATATAGTTACTGGCTCGGTAACTTGCTCATTTATGCCTTCCAACAGTTGTTTGATCCATGCTATATTAGTGCAATTCAATGCTGCAGCAACATATTCAACTTCTATTGTTGACTGTGAAACACATCCTTATTTCTTGCTAAGCCAACTTACTAGTCTTTCTCCTAAAAAGAAAGCTCCTCCACTTGTGCTTTTCCTGTCATCAATATTGCCTGCCCAATCAACATCAGTATAAACTTTTAAATCAAAGACATTTCCTTTCCAATATACTAAGCCATAGTCTTCAGTGCCTTTCAGGTATCTGAAAATTCTCTTGATTGCTATCATGTGTGTTTCCTTGGGCTCTGCAGAGAATCTTGCAACTATACCTACTACATGTGCTATATCTAGCCTGTTGTGAACAACATTTTGCAACGTTCCAATCATAGATCGGTAAAATGTCTCATCAACAGATGCAAATTCATCATTCTTTGATAGTTTATAGTTGGTAGTCATAGGAGTGCTTACTGGTTTTGAATCCTCCATTCCAAATTTCTTCAAGATTTCCTTTATGTACTCGGATTGGGTAATGAAAATCTCATCTTTCATTTGCAGTATCTATAAACCTATGAAATACTTTATCTCACCAATTAATGACATCTCAAATTCTTTGCTCATTTCATTTCCAAATTTTTTGCATAGAGAGTCATTTCCACAAAAGATAATATCATCAACAAATATGGCTGAGATCAATATTCCATTTTCATCATTCTTCATGTACATATTGCTATTTTCACTTGTTCTTATAAAATCAATTTTGATCAAATATGAGTGCAATATCTCATACCATGCTCTAGGTGCTTGTTTCAAACCATATAAAGCTTTGTTCAATTTACATAACTGATCATTATTCTTTCCTTCAACAAATCCTTCAGGTTGTTCAATGAAAACTTCTTCTTCTAATATACCATTCAGAAATGCAGATTTGACATCCATTTGATATACCTTGAAATTCTTGTAAGCATCATATGCCAACAATGTTCTTACTCCTTCAAGTCTTGCCACAGGTGCAAAATTCTCACCATAATCAATTCCTTCTTCTTGATCATAACCTTTGCAAACTAGTCTTGCTTTATTTTGAATGACCTCACCTTTTTCATTTAGCTTGTTTCTGAAAACCCACTTTGTACCGATTACATTTTTGTCCTTCGGTGTTGGGACCAGTGTCCATGTGTCATTCTTCTTGATTTGATCAATCTCTTCTATCATAGCATTTATCCAATCTTCACTGTTAAATGCCTCTTTCACTATCCTCAGTTCAAATTCAGATATCAAACATGTGTTTTGTCTCAGTTTGTTCCTTGTCATCACTGGATCATCCTTATCTCCTATAATCTGACTTGATGCATGATTCCTTCTGACATACTTGGCTAATACAGGCTCAGTAGGCTCTGTATGATCTTCTTCATCACTCAGTAACTAGATATTCTCTTCATTTCCTTCAGCAGTCTTCTCGGTAGGACTTCTCGGTTGAACATAGACAAATCCTTCATAATCTTCTGGTTCTTTGGAGTTTCCTTCATCATTTCTTTCTGCAAATTCATCAATTTTCACAATTGCACTTTCTACTATTTTGTTAGATGATTTGATTAGACATTTAAATGCTTTGCTTCTAGAAGAATAACCTAGAAATGTTCCTTCTTCACTTTTTTGATCAAACTTACCATTTCTATCATCTTTGTGTACATAACATCTACTTCCAAAGATTTTAAAATAACTTACATTAGGTTTCTTGTCATACCATATTTCATAAGGTGTCTTCAAAGTTCCTTTCTTCAGTTGTACTCGGTTCAGGGTGTAAACTGTTGTGCTTATTGCTTCTCTCCAAAATGTTTGTGGCACTTTCTTTTCAATCATTAGAGTTCTGGCACAATCCACAATAGATCTGTTTCTTCTCTTAGCTATTCCATTTTGTTGTGGAGTTCTCGGTGCAGAGACTTGTCTTTTTATACCATGATCATAGCAGAATAAGTTAAACTCATCAGATGTGAACTCTCCTCCTCTATCTGATCTAAGACATTTCAGTTGTTTTCTTGTTTCATTTTCAACTCTTGCCTTGTACCATTTAAACATTTTAAAAGCTTCTGATTTTTCTTTTAAAAACATTACTGACATCATCCTTGAATAATCATCCACAAATAATATGAAATATTTATCACCATAATAACTCTGAACTTTCATAGGACCACAAAGATCAGTATGCACAAGATCTAAAATTCCTTTAGAAGTGTAGGACTTACTTGTAAAGCTTGATCATGTCATCTTTCCCATCTGGCATCCTCGACACATAGCATTCTTAGGTTTCTCAAGACTCGATAGACCTCTTACTTGGTGCTTCTTACTTATTTTGATCAGATTATCAAAATTTACATGACAAAACCTTTTATGCCATAACCAGGTATCATCTATCTTTGCATATAGACACTTATTCCAAGTTGAGTCAAGGTGAAATGTGTTACCTTTTGTTTGTGTCTTGGTAGCAGCTAACTTTCCATGCTTGTCATGAACTTTGACAATTCCTTTCTGAAACTCTATTCGGTAACCTGTGTTGTTTAGCTGTGCTACACTCAACAAATTGTATTTCAAACCTTCAACCCAATAAACATCATTACATTTAGCATTGTCAAGAAGTGTTATGGATCCTTTACCTCTTACAGGACATGGTGCATCATTACCAGATCTTACATAGCCTCCATCATAATCTTCTAGTATAACAAACTTGTGTTTATCACCTGTCATGTGATGTGAGCATCCACTATCTATGATCCAAGAATCATTAGTATTTATATGAGATATTAAAGCTTTTTCTTCATACCTTTCTTCATCTGATCCATCTTTGATAGCCACATAAACAACTTCCTCTGTATCAGTTTCATCTAATTTATCATCATTAGATTCCTCATCAGCTATTAGGCATGTCTTTTTATCTCTTCTCCTGAAGTCTCGGTGTCCTCTATAATGATTATCTTTCTGTTTGTCATCTCAGTAATCTCTCTTTTCACTAGATTCTTTGTTAGGACAGTTAGAAGCCATATGTCCAATTCTATCACAGTTAAAACATTTCAAAGGCAACTTTCCTTTGTACTTACCTTTTCCTCTCGGTAGCCTTTTGGCTAATAGTGCTTCAAACTCTTCTTGCTTTCTGATTTCCTCATACATTTTGTGTACCTCCTCCATGTTTTTGCGAAATCTTTCACTTGCTCCACTGTGATTCCCTTCAAAATACTTATACTTTCTATAATTGTAATCATTAGATTCATCAAGATGAAAAGAACTAAATGCAGACTCAACTTTATTTACTGATGACCCACTGTTATCAAAGTTACTTAACTCAAATGCATGTAGCTTACCAATAGAAGCATCTAAAGAAACTGGCATATTGGGTACATACTTGAATTCATTGTTTGCAGAGACTTGGATTGCATAAGCTGGTAGAAGGGTTCTTAACAACTTGTTACATCATTTTCTTCAATAGTTCCACCAGCTCCTTTGATTTGATTGACAATCTCCTTTAATCTTGTACTGTAATGGGTTATGTTTTCACCTTCATTCATCCTCATAGATTCAAGTTGTCATCTTAGACTATCCACTTTTGCTCTTTGAACATGTTCATCCCCACCATACACATATATGAGCTTATCCCACATTGCCTTTGCATCATTGTAGCCTTCTAGGTCATTAAACTTTGAGTCAGTCAATGCAGATGTTATTTCAATCATTGCTTGAATATGTTCTTGCTTTGCCTTTATCTCTTCCATTGTCAATGGATAGGTGCTCGGTGCGATGAAATAATTCTCCAGATAATATACAACATATTCTCCAACTCCTGATAGGTGTAGCTTCATCCTTTTCTGCCATGTAGAGAAACTTGACTTGTTCAGCTTCGGTGCACCCCTCTTATACATCTTTGGATCTTTGCCTCAAGTACCTTTAAAGTTTTTCTCCCAGAGTCCAAAGCTCTGATACCAATTGATAGTTCTGATACTAATATGTTTAGTACAGATGCCAAGCTAACAAGATGAGAAGGGGGGTGAATCAAACAACCTTAATCCTCTATAAAATCAATAGATTCAACCTCGGTAAACTTATCAGAAAAATAGTAATGCATGTAGACTTATAAATAGATAAGATCGCAAAACATATAACACTAGATTTAACATGGAAACCCAAATAGGGAAAAAACCATTGTGGGATTTCGGACCCACTAAGAAATATACACTTCTAGAGTATGCTTGGTTAAAAGCAAATCCTATTAAAGATTACAAACACATTGCTAGATGTGACCCGGTTAAGGGATTTCCCTCAGATCTATTAGGATCTTCACCTTGTTAGAAGTGACCTTGTTAAAGGATTTCAAACACTCAATCTGAATGTCACCTTGCTAGAGGGTTTTACAAATAAGACTGTTAAGTCCACTCGGTTAAGAGATCTTACACTTTCCCACATACATTGTTTATCAACTATTCCTTATTTATAAACAATTTTCCAACCGCTTAATCTCCTTGATCACATTTCCCATGATCAATCATTGCCATCAGATCTTCAACCTTGATCAGGTTCAATGTATCATTTGATCTGAAAATGTTTTATCCCGCCTTGGAACTTGCATACATTTCTTCAAACTTGTGCTAAGGTATTGTGGTTCAATCTGAGTTGTAGATCTTTGTGCCGATCTTCCATTGCCATAGATCCTTAACAAACTTCATGCACATCTTACCAATCATTTAATCAACTCCAGCTCATCAGCTTCCTTCATTAAATAATGCTTTTATTCATTCAATGCATTTTGTTATTACTCTAAGTTCTACAATCATCTGCAATTGCACTGTACATTGATGTTCAATGTGACATTCTTTATAAATATGTTCATCAATGTGGGCTGTATTTTCATTGCAATCATGTTAACTATTAAAATTTTCTAAATTAATGTTGTGCTCAACTTTAATATCAGAAAGATCATCAATATGATTACAAGAAGTGAAATCTGAAAATACTCTCACTTCATCTTCAACACAATTTGCATTATCAATATCTATATGAGGATCAACCATTGTTTGCACCAAACAACTCTGATTTTCATTTGAAATTAAATTATTGGCGTTGCTAGCATGAGTATGAATACCAAAGATCTAAAAATTGCTTCTCACTTCACACTTAATTGCAGCGTTACAAACATTATGACAACGGACACCGACAGATAAAAATCCTTTAGGAATACCATATTTTAAGTTTTTCTCTATGTCCATGGTTGTCACAAAAGCCTGATGTAATGTCTTTGGCTCTTTATCCCTCAACCTATAACTCATCTTACTTCCAAAGGCATCCGAATAAATCACTAAAGACACTTCGTCATTTATTCTATACCCTTGTGGGATCTCAACCAGTGCTTTGGAAAATCTGACATTGAAGGCTGGCACTAATTCACATTCCTCCACTCTAATCTCCATCAGCTTCCTCAGTATATCATTAAAGTTTATTCTCTCAACAAATTGCTCGAGAAAAGATGCAACTGATTCTTCCCATGAGGGAATAGAAGCTTCCTACAAAAATGAGAACCAAAACCTAGCATCCCCTTTCAAGCTCTGCACAAACAACTTCATGCAAATATCCTCATGGTAGATATCATAGTCATTCATTAAATCAACAAAGTTTTGCACATGCATTCTTGCTGATTGTTTCTAGTCCCCATTAAATAATGGTAAGTGCTTCCTTATGTAACTTGGAATCTGATTCGGGTAACCAGGTATGCCATCAAAACGAAATGGCACATAACCTTTAATAGAGAAATTTCTACAACAATCCATTACTAGCTGCAACCTTGCTTAGACACATTCACTATTTTCAACCAATAAGAATTATTGTAGCTAGAGTCTATGTTCCCTATTATTCAAAATAATTCAACCATGCTTTTAAGCAGATAGGAGAATGCAACCTAACTTATTCTTTTTCCTTCTTAGTATTGAAACTCACTTGGTAAGGAACAAAATTTATTACAATCTTTAATACTAATTTTGGCAAATACCTGGATATTGCAGCTATTGTTTTGATATTTGGTGAGATCTTTCTCAGACCTTCTAACATTGTACACTGATCTTCATATAGAGTCACCACCTCCTTCACAAAGGAAAGTATCTTTAATAAATTTCATATTTCCTCAGCAGAGTCACCATTTTTGTTGTTCTCAAAAATGAGAAAACCAAGTTCACCTGCCATTTGGTGAGATCTTGATCCTCCTTTTGTGCTCCACCATGTGGCACCCCCTGATTGGCTCCAAGGTCCATGTCCTGCCACCTCAACACGACCTGGACTCACCGCCGGAATGAAGCTCATCCTTGTCGCTAGGTCATGATGGAAAGTCTAACAAGCAGTTTCACATCGTGACCTAGCGACCACCGTTGGATCCTCTTTAGATCTGCTTGCTCATGAGGTCTCTAGTCTTTTGGGTGTTAGTATTTTATGCTAGCGAGTTGGAGATTGGGTTTAAATCGTGAGGTCTCGAATTGGTCTTTGCCGCTCACCCTTTCTGTCGGGTTCGCCTTGTCACCTAGTCATGATGGATACTCTAACAAGCAGTTTCCCATAGCAGATCAGTGATGGCCATCGATCTGCATCAAACTTGCATGCTCTTTAACCCACCTAAGCTGGTTCCTTCTAGCGGGTCCTACCACTTGGTTGCCAAGTCAAGAGGGTTAACTGACGAGCAATTTTTCCCATCGCGGTGTAGTGACCGTTGTTAGATCTCTTCACCCGACCGTCAGATCTACTCAACTTGCTCGGTGGTTAATTTTCCCTTCTGCTGCAAAATTTGGGTGCTTTGAGATGCGCACGCATGCGGGGGCCCACCAACACTGAGCTAGCCTTGTCAAAAGCCTTTAAGCTTTGACACTTGATATGTGTGGGGCCTTGTATTTAGAAATATTAACACTCTCCTTCCCACCACCAATGTGGGATAAATGGTTCTTCATGCCTGGCAACTGAAACTGTTTGGAAGTTTCAAAACCCTTACTTTGTCTGCAACCACGCGACACCATCTAGCTCACGATAGGGAAGATTTTGGTTCTACACTTGCCAATTGCCTTCGCTTGGATTTTCTTTTGTTGATCAGGTTTGCTGAGAGTTTCATGGCCCACATGATAGGCATGCGAGGGAAAGGTATTGGCTTCATTTTGCCCTTTTTTTTTTAAATGGACCTCAGAAGAATAAAGGTGACATGGGAGGACTTGGATTGGATAAAGGAGAAAGCTTTGGATTTGGACAAAACAATTATCAGTGTTGGGAGATGGTGTTGTACACCTTGCACAATAATGTTTCATTATTGTATTATTTTATTATTGTGTGAGGTGGACATGGAACTATATTGTAATATCATATTGTATTGTTGCACCTAGGAGCACCTAGATGAGAGTACAATATGTAGAGATTCCCTTGGAATGTTCTTGTAACCACTTGATGAGTTGTATTGACACATTGGTATTATTTATTGCATTTATTTAATATTGGGGACTGTAATTATGATGAAGTACCTAATATTAAATGCGGTTCAAGGGTAGGTAGGAAAAATATTATGTTTTATTGTTACATGGTTTTGATGTAATACCACTTGGTGGTTTTGTGGTTTCTTGTCTCTATAAAAGTACCACAAGGGTAGTTGTTTGGGTTGGTCAGTTAGCCAGGTTAGCATTTGTGAAGGAGGAAGCATGACATGGGATGTGTGGATTCATGCTTGGTCACATGGAGTGCTTGGTTATCGTTGGGCTTTCAAAGACTATCCATAGTTGTATTGTAATGGACACATTGTTAATAATACATGGTGGATGATGCTTTTGGAGGCTGGGTTTTTCCCTCATGAGGGTTTTCCCAGGATATATCTTGTGTCACATTTGATGGGCATGTTTTCTATTCTTTGCATATGGCTTCTATTTGTTGATTTGATTGAAATCTTAATGGGTTATGTGGAAATTATCATAAAGATGGCTGCAAGTTTCCTTACAAGTGGTATCAGAGCTATTGTTTTAATGGTGTTTATAATGCTAGTTGGAATCCATGAAAAAATAAAAATACAGGCAAGATATATGGTTTTCCAAGTTTTTATTAAAGATCTATGTTATTTGCGTTTGATGTTATTGTTGGAAACCAATAACACTGAGAGGGGGGGCTGAATCAATGTTATACCAGATAGAAGATTTTAGCCTTAACAAAACATACATACACCAACCGGTATACCGATATAAACAGAATTGAAAGAAGTAATACAACCAATAAGCCAAACACATAAATGAGAACCATAACACACAAATTTATATGTGGAAAACCTCAAAGAGGAAAAACCACAGTGGGATTTGTGACCCACAATATCAATTCACTGGCTATATGAAGAGATATTACAATATATGATGGGCTTGCACTTGTAGGAAGGCTTATAGCCTAGAGCACACTGCTCATCACAATAGGAGCCTCACTTACTACATAACAATCCAGACAACAATCTGGAGAAGTGTGAACTGCTTAATATAGCATCTTCTATGCCAGAATACAGTCCCGATTTAAGCTCTATCTGTTCAGGTCAAAACCCTAAACCTCAGTACCAAAATAACCCTTACAATGAATTCCTCACATACATAGTCTCTCTGATATATTTTGCATTACATTACATCCATATATCCATTCCACATGTCTATCCTTATTCTCTTATTATATTAAAATGATCTAATCAATCTCCCCTGTATACCCTATATAAATTTATGCCTTATGTCGACTTACACGGATATATACAATATCATATTTACATGTCGTCCATATAACATAAATGAATAAGCATTAAACCAATTTTTTGACACTGGATCCAAGATGTGTCAGCCTCCAATACTGATGACCTTTACTATACCATGTCGGCCTGCATTGTCGGTGATCAAAGAAATCTTCTATCTTGCCAGTGTCGGTGTCGGTGTAGAGTTTGTGAAGTGCCTGCCAGTACACCATATGAAGCCAGAACCCAAAATCATGTTGCCATCAATGAAAACATAATGAAACCTAACCAATAGAGTGCCAATTTCCAAAAGTCTCCCCCTTTGGCATTAATGGCAACACTCATGTGAAAAATAGTCATGGTTTCAACTGTCGGTTTCATCTTGCCCTACTCCCCCTAACCTGAATATGAAAAATGCTCCAATACTCTAAAATTCTAAAAACTCTGTAACTCCTAATGTATGCAACCCTTCATTATTTTTCATAGGTATACTAATCCCCCTTTGACATCAATGCCCAAAAATTATAAAAAGAATGTCAAAGATTGATAATTGTACATTGAATACCTCCAAAAATGTCTTACCGGAGCTTGACCAATTTCAAGATTTCTGAGTAAGCTTTCTCTAATAACTCCACATAAGTATCCCAGCCAGTTTTGAATGTGTCAGAGATAGATACAAGTCCACTCAGTAAATATGTAAGTGATTCTTTCTCATTAACTTATGTTGGTGTGGGCTTACCAAGCATATACATGCATTCCCTCTTATGTACACCAAGTGAATCCAATCTTGGACTCACCAAACCTCTGAGACTTCTAGCTTTCTGAATGATCTTATCTCTTTCCTTTTCAAGAGCATAAATTTGATTTTCCAAGGTCAAAATTTATCCATCAATAGATGTTGTTAGTGAAGTTAGTCCATCAGAAGAGTTAGCAATATTAGCAATTTTGTCCTATACCTCTTTTATCTTTTCATCTACTTTTGTTGTAAGAATATTTGTATTACAACATACCCTGTATATATTAGTACCTTGTTTCAAAGAATTTTCTATCAAAATTAACTTCTCCTCAATCTTTTTCTTCTATTTGTCAATGATCTGATCAAAAGCAGCTCTCTTAGCCAAAGTGAATTTTTCAAGTGCTAGCCGGTTAGAGATCTGTTGTAATGATTGAAAATCTTTAGAGATCTATTCTGTTATTATCTTAAGCTTGTCAGAAGGGATCACTTCATTCTCAATCTTACATTTCAGGACCAATCTGTGCAAAACTATTATGGATTGATCTATAATCCCTTTGTCTGTGGTTCCCTCCTTCATCAGTTTTTGAGCAACCATCATCATCAATTCTGTGGGAATCATCTTTGTGATGTTTTTCTTTTCCACTAGAGAAGTGTCAATTGTCAATAATGATGTGTCAGCAACTGGTTCCCTACCGGATTCCCCTATTTTCTCTGGTGATTTAACTTTTATTGCCTCCTCACTTGCACCAGTGGCTTCGCCACTTGGTGCAGTTTGTGCAACTGTCGGTTCCTCTATAGGAACAATATCCTCAACCTGTACATTAGTATCTGGAGGACAAGTGTCCTCAATGTTAGTATCCTGTAGAATGTTCTCTATGTTAACCAGTGTCTCTGTATGAGTCTGTACAATTGTGTTAACCGGTGGTTCAATTTCCACTATCTTGATATTCTTCAAAACTAAGGGTGGAGTACCCATAATTCCTTTACCTTTCCCTTCAACTAGTGTATATACAGTATCAGTCTTTGTCTTCGGTGAAGTGAAGAATACTCTATGCTCTCCCAAAAATTTGATCCAACCCTTCTATGTTTCCTTTATTATCTCATTCATCCTTCCTAACATCAGGCTAGTTATTCTATGTTTGTTGTTGAATACCTTCCTATCTATAGCCTCAATTGTCTTCTCCATCTCATCTAGAGTTATAGCGACACATCTAGCTAAAAGTTCTTGCATCTTGATGTGTTTGTCCTCTTGCATTATAGATAACCTTCTAGCATCTAACATGTTGTATAGCTCTACCAGTATTTGATTTTATATTTCAATTAATGCTTTCTTATAGGTGTCTAAATATAGAAGAATTTATTCCTCTGCCTCTCTTTGTTCATCATCTTTAAATGTATCATAATAAGACTTAACATTTTTCAGCATCCCTTCCTTAGTTATTTCATCTACAATTTCAGCACAAGACATAGTCACATTACCAGTTTCTGGTGCCAAATCCATCACTCTTCTTCCTCCTTCTGGTAGTACTGGATGCAGTTGATGGTGTAGCCTTGGGTGCCTGCTTCTGTGCCAGTAATTTGATGGTGACCTCCTAACTGATTGCTTCTTTTCTTCTACCTTAGGTTCTTCCAGTTTCTTCCTCACAACCCTTTTGAATGCTAATGGTATCTCATCTTCAGGTTCAGAATCTGCAGTCAGAGGTTCAATGTGAACTACCAAATCCTTCCTCTTTCTCCCTTTCTCTGGGACAACATCAATGAGTGCCTTAATGTTCTTTGAAACTTCCTATACAAACTTGCTTGCCTTACCTTCTTCTTTATCCCTCTTCTTCTGGTTGAACTCAGTTTCAAGCTCAAGATTTTTTTTGTTGTGTTGTTCCACAAGGTTTTTCTGGTTCATCTATCTCTGCATCAATCATAATTTTTGCATATGCATCAAGAATTAATGTATCCACCTCATATCCCATTTCATCTATCCAAATATTTTGGGGCTTGACTGCCTCCATAAGAGTCACATCCTTCTTAACCATGAAACAAATGTCGGTAGAGTATTTCTCTACAATTTGCTCAGGTATCCTTATACTAGACCTCATAAATTTCTGAAAAGCCTTGAAGTAATCCCATACCTTATCATCTCTAAGACTTCCCAATGTAGCAATTGATTGCTTAAGTTGTCTTCCTACCAGGATGTCAAAATCCCATTGCTTCCTTCTAGAACCAGGGGTATCATTCAAAAAGTATAACATTAAGCATACTAATAGATTTCCATACCGGAAGGTGCCCTTATTCTCACCTTTAATCTTCCCTAAATTGTTCAATAACTCCTCAATCATCCAATCACAAGATCTAACTTGATATTTTCTCTCATCATTCTATATCCTGCCAAAATGCATGAGCTAGAAATTGAATTTAGTCGGTTAAATTGAGTTACCTTGTAGCCTACGATCATGCTACCAAATTTGATGTCGGTATCGCTGATGGTGCTCACCTTCATTGATCTCTTATCTGATGTAGTACCGGTGATCTCCCTTACAAATTCATTTGATACTTTCTTATCCAGATATTGCCCTATTGATGGAAAACTAGTATTTGCCTAAATGGATTCCTTGGTGATTTTATAGGGTCAGTCCAGTCATATGAATTCCCCATGTACTCTTCTTAGTACATATCTGACAATCTCATCCTCTAACTTTGAAATATCCAGAATATCAGTGAACCCTAGATCTTTGATGTATTTATATGTTGGTTTGATTTTACTAGATTCTCCCATGATTTCATTCATATACATCCCCTTGATCTCTGAAGTGCCTAAGTCCTCTATATGATAATGAATATAGGCCCTAACATCTTCCACATATACCACTCCCTCTGGGATGTGAGAAAACACTCCAATCGAATCTTCCTTGGTAGCCACATGTGGATACCATTTAAAAATTGGCCTGGGGCAGTCCTTAAGTTATACTACAGTTCGATTTGCAACAAAAATAGGAGCAGAAGATGATCCTGATTCCATGATTCAAGAAAAATATCTTTAAAATGTTGCCCATGAAAACCTCTAACAAATCCTTCCAAATGCCAATGTGATCGCTCAAGATGAAATCTGATCACCTCTGAATAGCTTCTGATTGCACTAAGTTGCTCTGAATCGCTCTGAATGTTGGGTGAATAACAATGGAGTGTAATCGACCTTTTATCCATCGAGAAAAACCCTAATTTTCCTCTCCAATATCTGGAACATCTTCCAGAAACTCCTTCAGGGGCATATGCAACATCTTCCATGAAATTTTCCTACCCCTAAGGCATCTGCCTTAGTTACCAGATGAGCTCACTGCCAGTACAGGAGCAACCTCTTATGTTGGATAGGTAATCGAGACATTCCCATGTGATGGTTGCTCTTCAGTCTTCCTAACCCATCTCTGAGTATGATCTTGTCAGATTTCACTAACCTTCTCTTTTCCTTCATCATTTGATCCTTCATTGCCAACTGGTGGATTTTTGCTTTTGTAGAACTTAGAAATATGTCCAACTTCATTGCATGCATAACATGTAACATTGTTCTTTTGAATTGCCTTGCTAAAACTGGTGAAATTGCTTGACCTGCACTGATTAGCCATATTTCCAAATTTTCCACAAGCATAGCATTTTACATTCATTTTGTAATCTTTTGTCTTATAAACAACTTTATTGCATTTAGAACATTTATCGAGAGTAGAATCAGGGTTCTGATTTGCTTTGTTTCTACATTGCCTAGCCATGTGACCAAATCTATTGCAAACAAAACATCTACCATTGAATTTATAAGCATTGAATTGCCTTATTGGTGCCTTATGGTTTTGATCTTCATTAGCAGTATCGAAACTCTATCCTTGCTCAAATCCAAGTCCACTGGAATCTCCAATTTGCCTGTCTCTTCAGTAACTCATCAAGTTGTGCTGAGCTAATCTTGAATTTTTCTTTGTACTCACTTGCAAAAGTTAAGCAATCTCTTAGTACTGTCATTTGTCTCTCAATCTCTTGCTCATTGCTCCAGGATTTTACCTAATTAGACCTTAATATCTCATTTTCATGAGTCAACCTACCACATTCTTCAAATTTGTTCTTCAGGGATACAACAAGATTTTCTTCCTTTTTCTTTTTGTCCTCAATATCCTTGGACAACCTCATAGTCATAGTTTGCATTTCATTCTTCATAACCATGTTCTCCTGACTCAATTTCTGACATCGTTCCTTAAGTGCATCTTCATCATCCTAATTTTGTAAAAGTTCCTCCCTCCTAGCTTGAACATATGATAGTCTCTCTTGTAGGACAAGAATAAATTCTTTAGCAAAATTCAACTCATCTTGTAGCTTTAAGTTCTTCAATCTTTCAGCATCATAATCTTTAAATGCCATCTCAAGATGCTTCTCCAAAGCTAGATTCAATGATTCTAGTTTTAGGATCTTCCTCAAGCTGTTAAACTTCCTCCGAGGTACAAGGCTCTGATACCAATTGTTGGAAACCAATAACACTAAGAGGGGGGAGTGAATCAATGTTATACCAGAATAGAAGATTTTAGCCTTAACAAAACATACATACACCAACCGGTATATCGGTATAAATAGAATTGAAAGCAATAATGCAACCAATAATCCAAACACATAAATGAGAACCATAACACACAAATTTATACATGGAAAACCTCAAAGAGTAAAAACCACGGTGGGATTTGTGACCCACAATATCAATTCACTGGCCATATGAACAAATATTACAATATATGATGGGCCTGCACTTGCAGTAAGTCTTACAGCCTAGAGCACATTGCTCATCATAATAGGAGCCTCACTGACTACATAACAATTCAGACAACAATCCAGAGAAGTGTGAACTGCTTAATATAGCATCTTCTATGCCAGAATATAGTTCCAGTTTAAGCTTTGTCTATTCCGATCAAAAGCCTAAACCTCAATACCGGAATAGCCCTTACAATGAATTCCTCACATACATAGTCTCTCTAATATATTTTGCATTACATTACATCCAGATATCCATTCAGCATGTCTATCCTTATTCACTTATTATATTAAAATGATCTAATCAATGTCCCTATATATCCTATACAAATTTATGCCTTATGTCGGCTTACAGGGATATATACAATATCATGTTTACATGTCAGCCATATAACATAGATGAATAAGCATTAAACTAAGTTGTCGATTCTGGATCCAAGATGTATCGGCATCCAATACCGATGACCTTTATTGTAACATGTCAGCCTGCATTGCCAGTGATCAAAGAAATCTTCTATCATGTTGGTGCCGATGTAGAGTCTGTGAAGTGCATGCAGGTACACCATATGAAGTCAGAACCCAAAATCATGTTGCCATCAATGAAAACATAATTGAACCTAACCAATAGAATGTCAATTACCAACAATTATGATGGGTTGTTTGTAGATTTGGGGTTTGACGAATTTGGTCAATCTAGAGCATTATTGCAAGTTTCCTTTAAATGAGGGTTTTGGGGGTGAGCTTTCAAATTTGACCCCGTGGCACAAAATGGACCTCATGGATGGATTCAAGTTGGTTGAGAAATAGAAATTCATATAAAATATGCCCTTGTTTGATCACAGTTGAAAATATTGCAACAATTTTTATGATGGTTGCGACGACCGTCAAATTTGATCTCATTGTCTACAGAAAATTAAAATTAAATTATTTTTTCCAATTGGTGAATTTTTCCAACCTGCAGAAATTAAAAAAATTAAAATTGAAGGGGGTGAAAAGTTTGAAAGGAAAAAAAATTAAAAATATATATATTAATGTGGGGGTGGGGTCGTAACCCCATGCCCCAATGCCCCTGCAGTCTGCAGACCACAGTACTGTAGGTACCGTAGACCTGCGGCCCATAATACTATGGCCGTAGGCTGGTTAGACCCCCCATACTAGCCAGTGGTCCGACTTGTCAACACCAGATCGATGAGGTTTGTAATACCCAGACATGCTCATAGCCCATCGCCGAAGGTAGCCTGCTAGTGAGTCCTTGGGCCCCGACAAGTGGTGGACCCCACGGAGCAACAACAAAATATAAAATTGCCAATTTTTAAATATTTAAAAAATCACCGTATATTATATTAAACCATGGTTTAAAATGATTTCGGGTTCAGAAAAATGTGATGCTTTCCCAAGATATATCTTGTGTCACATTTGATGGGTATGTTGTCTATTCTTTGCATATGGCTTTTATGTGTTAATTTGATTGAAATCTTAATGGGCTATGTAGAAATTGTCATAAAGATGGTTGCAAGTTTTCTTACAATCAGAAGAACAAGAGATCTATAGTAAGACAAACTAATTCTTATAAATTCAATGGTAAATGCTTTGTTTGCAATAAAATTGGTCATATGACGAGTCAATGTAAAAATAAAACAAATCAGAATAATCCATCATTCTCTAGTCAATGTTTCAATTGCAAAAAATATGGTCATAAGTCATTTGAATGAAAAAGTATGGTAAACTAGAGAAATGTGAGATGTTATTCATCAGTTCAGACAATCAGTTATCATTTGTAATCACTTGTAGGATAGTGAGTCCTTCGGGATTGTAGCCCTCTCTTTGTAATTGAGCAATGAGCTCTAGGTAGTATGCCTGAATGCATGTGCATTCCCCTCTGTAATATTATTATACTCTTTATCACATTATTATAATATTGTGGGTCTCAATCCCACCATGGGTTTTCCCTTAACTAGGTTTCCATGTAAAAATATTGGTGTTGTGTTTCTGCACTTACTTTTCTTCATTTGCATAAAGTGGTTGTTAGATCAGGCTATTGAAGTTAAATTTGTTGAACATTGATTCAGCCCCCCCTCTCAGTGTTCCCTTGACTCCATCACACTTTACCTTCCATACATCATATCTCTCCTAGAGAAGAAGTATTGATGGATATTCATTTACCCTCTCCCAAATTTGGTCCTTTTAATGAGAGCACATTGGTGCAAGAAGAGGTTATGAGCACTTCTTTCAAAGATCTCCCTCCTAAAGATGAATCTTTGAAGAATGATGTTTATCCTAAAATGTACCTCCCCATGAGGATAATTTGGTACAAGAGGATATAATCATTAGAAATTTCCTTAATTGTTTCTCTTCTAAAGATGTATCATTAGAGAACAAAGAGATCAATCAAGTCATTACCACTCATGTTTCTAGTTATGAGAAGCCTAAAGCTAAGGAACCTCCCAATATCCTAAAAGTTGTAAAATACTTATGTGAAAGAGATGCTATGGAAAGACAACTAGAACAAAAATATGGTTTCAAAATACATCAAACATTTAATGCTTGTGTCAAAAAGAGAGATCCTAATATTCTTCTCACTTCTCTTTGTTCTCCCTCTCACCCTAAGAAGGATATTGATAAGGATATTGTCAAGAAAATCCATGGTATCTTAGCAAAGATCTCCCTTTGGGAATTGATTCAAGCTTCCCCTTCATACCATAGCTTAATCCAATAAGCCTTTCATAAAGTGGTTCCTCATCCTTCTTCTAAACCAAATGATATCACACTCACAAGATGAATTTCCTTCTATACAGGTTAGAAATAGAAATGATCCCCTTATGATTACTCCTCGCATTTATGAACACAACATAAAAGGTACCTCAATTTATAATGGGTCAACACTTAGCATTTGTCGTGCTGACTTCTTAGACAAGATAAGTTACAATCATTCTTCTATTCAACCCGATCCTCTTTGTGCTCGTGGCTTTGTTAATGTTCCTAAAGAGACACTTGGTATAGTCATATTACCTATCAAAGTAGGATCTGTGACTTTACCTACTCCTATTCATGTCAAGCCCAACCATCTTAATTATAACCTTCTTCTAGGTACACCATGGATTCATGCTATGAAACTAGTCCCTTCTACTCTTCATCGCACAATCAAATTCATATATCACAATGAACTCCACACAATCAAGGCTGATCCTAATCCTTATGACATCGTTCATGATGAAGTAGAATTCCTTTCTCCCTTTAATACTATGATTCCTTCAACAACACAATTTCCTATTAATGATGTTTTTTTAGTAAAGAATTGGGAAACCTTAGGTTTTACATCCCACTTAAACGGGTATAATATCCCTCAATCTACGCATGAAGCCTTGAAGGATCCTTGTGTGTCCTTTATCCAAACTTCTTCTAAATCAAATATCACCTCTCCTTCCAACACATGTCTTGATGATGATGAGGGATCTTTATATTTTGATACCAGGAATGAACCCTCTCCTCTATACATTTCAACATCTATGCATGAACACAATGGATATAGGTTAGGATGTGTGCAAAAAAGTTTTGATGGTCATGTGAAATCTACACCCCAATTTTCCCAAGAAGATCTAGGTTTCAAGAGTCCTCCTTTGTTGACATCCCCTTCCCCATTGTCTAGTGCGTCCATGTCTTCTTACAACTTCTCATCACAACAAGAGAGTATTTTGTATGAGCTTCTTAAATCCAACTTGATTACTTTCCCTTTAAAGAATCAAATAAAGAATAGTAAGAAAAATTCCTAGCCATACCACTAATGAATGTCATGATTTAGTAAATAAAATTCAACAACTTATTGTAACTAGTACCATTCAAATACTATATGGAAATGAGTTGGACTCTCATATTTTTCCTTTTACATAACATTTAAGTTCCTATTATTTTGCTCCTCATTATGTGGCATTGGTAGATTACCTATTGGGAGATCATTTTCATTCGTGATGGTACAATTTCGAGTGCAATCATACTTTGGTAGCAACATAATAGTATTTTTATTCTTGTCTCCATGCTTGGGGAGAAAGAATATAATTTAAATCATCCTTTCTCACTTTCCCTTTGTGAAGTAGGGTCTTTATTAAGGATCTCTTATCAATTATGGAGATGTATATTCCTATTGAGGATCTCCTTCCTCTTATTGGAACAAGTATCTCTTCCTTAGTGTTGAAAGTCTATAATCATTCATCAAATTCTTCTCTTTAGTGAGTTGTATCTTTTATAATGAACCCTTCTATATTGTGATATGCAGATCCCTACTGAGGATCTTTTTCTTATTTTAGAAGAGTGTTTCTTTTATAGATGAGCTCTCTTTGGTGTCCTTGTCTCCATGCTTGGGGGGAAAGAATAATGTTTCAACTCTCTCTTTCTCTCATTTTCCAAAGATTCCCTTCTTCCTTTGTTGATTTGCATCTTTCGTAATTTGGTGTCATTTCTTACGAGTGTGTATGCATTCCTTGTTTGAAATGGTGCATCTTTTATGAAAAATCTCTCCTTAGTGAAAGGGTGCAATCCTAAGAATCCACTTTGGAGAAGGTGTGTATTCTTATTTCTCTTATCATTCTAAGACGTCATCTTTATTAAGAATCTCCTCTACTCTTGGAGGTAGATATCATTATGTAAAGATCTCTTCATCCTTTGTTAATCATGCATCCCTCAAAAGGATCCCTTTACCTTTGTTGAAAGATATCTCTTTTACAATTACCACTTCCTTTCTTAAATAAATGTAGCCTACTTAGGAATCTTTCCATATATCTTGGAATGCATGAATTATTGATTAGCCAATATCTCCTTGGTGTTGAAGGTGAGTATCCTTGTTTGTGTCTTCCTTAAGACATCTACATAGAACTATGTTGACATCTTAAGGGGGGGCATATATGCGGCTTCCTAGTTACATTTTGACTATCGATTATCAATATGGGGTTGTTGCATACTCATGTTTCATCCCTACTTTATCCATCATTCATGGGATTATTGTATCCTCATGCATAATCCTCATTTCATGGGATTTTTGCATCCTCATGTTCATCCTCATTTTATGCATCACTACATGTCTTATATAGGTTTAAGCACACTCAAAAATAGAGAAAAGACTCTTACATGGGGTGCTATACACTTGAAACTAGACATCACTTGAACACATGCACGAGGATGGGTGGAACTAGCTAAAAATAGCTAGAATATTCTTAGTCTCCTCCCCACGTGGATCACCTAGATAAAAACATCTAGGGGTGAGTAGTCCATGTCCTTTCTCATCATTCTTCTCATGAATCACCTGGATAAACACATCTAGCATGTATTCATACTCTCTCTTCTTCTTCTTCTCATGAACTCATAGTTTTGCTATTGATAGTTCATGGATGATGCTTTCTTTTCTCTTTTATGTGATTGCTTGTGTCCATGAGATGACATTTTTCAAGAATGATATTAGTTTTTGAGACATTTTTATATTGACGTCTCTTCAACTAGTTGACTTGAGGTGTTGTTTTTGGTTCTTAGCATTTGTTATGTGTCTTTTTGTGTCTTTTTCCTTTATTTTTCTTTTTGTCTTCACTCGCCTTTTTTGTTTTTGTCTTGTTTTGTTTTCCCTTGCATATGTTTTGAGCAAGTTAAGAATCCTAAGATTGGGGGCTTAGTTCCTCGAAATTGGTGATATTCTATACTCGTGATTTTTCTCCGCATTCTTCATCTTCTTCATCTCTCATTCTTCTATTTTACTGTGAGTATTTGTGTAAGCTCATACTTTCGCTTAAGTTGGGGATAAATGTAGCATCTTAAAAATTTGATAGCATTTGGGGCCCTCACCTTAGCACTATCATCCCCATGCTTCAGTAGTGGACAAAGAAACCACAACCTATCGCTTACTCATCCAACTAATTGCACCACCAAATAAAGTAAACACAAGCATTGGTGGATCTTCTACTATCAATATCACCTGCCCAGTCTGAATCCACATAACCATGAATATCAAAGGAAATCATGTCTCCAACTGAATTACCATGATAATACAAAGAATACTCTGAGGTACCCTTCAAATATTTGAAGACTCTTTTGACTTCATCCCAATGAACTCTACAAGGATTAGACATATATCTAGACATAACTCCCACTGCTTGGGCAATGTCTGGTCTAGTACAGACCATAGCATACATCAAAATTCCAACTGCACTTTGGTAAGGCACCTATCTCATGTCTTGCATCTCCGATGGGATGTACGACAATCTACAACAGATAATTTTGTTCCAACTGTAAAAGGAACACACAATGGTTTATAATCATGCATGTTAAACCTCTGTAACACTAAATTCACATACTTACTCTGGCCTAGCCATATCTTTCTATTCACTCTATCTCTTCTAGTTTCCATCTGAAGAATGTGTTTCACTGCACCAAGATCTTTCATTTCAAATGTAGCAGCAAGCTGAGACTTTAGTTCTGAAGTCATACCTTTCCCTTTACCAATGAATAACATATCATCAACATACAATGCAATGTACAAGAAATGATCACCATCATTTTTATAATAAACATAGTGATCTAATTTAGAACGCTCAAATACCAAACTCAACACATATGTTTCAAATTTCTAGTACCACATCCTAGGACTTTGTTTAAGGCCATACATGGATTTCTTTAATTTATAGACCAAATTACTTTTACCTTTCACCACATAGTGCTCTGGTTATGTCATATAAATATCCTCCTCCAAATCACCATGAAGGAAAGCAGTTTTCACGTCCATTTTCTCAACCTCTAAATCATAAGCAGCAACAATAGAAAGCAAAAATCTAATGGATTTCATTTTGGCAACTAGAGAAAATATCTCACCATAATCACCTTCATCAACCTAAGAGTAGCCTTTTGCAACCAACCTTGCTTTACACTTCTCAATTCTTCCATTTGAACCAATGTTTTTCTTGAACACCCATTTGCAACAAACAGGCTTCCGTCCTTCAAGAAATGGTACAAGATCCCATGTATCATTCTTTTTCAAAGCTGCCATTTCTTCTTCCATAGCAATCTTCTAGGATTTTGCATCATTCATACCTAATTCCTCTTCTACAAATTTTGGTTCATCCACATTAGTATTCAAAGAAAAAATTCATCTCCAATCATCAAGTCAATACCTTTTAGGTGGTTGTCTATATCTTGTAGACGTTCGAACAAGCTGAGTTGGAGGTTCTTCCACCTCTTCTAAAGATTCAGAGCCAGACGAGCTCTCCTCAACCTCTTGCCTATCTAGGGTTCTTGATTCAACTCTTTTAGGTGTAGAAGGAAATTGAATCACATCTTCCTTTTTAGTCTATTTTGGCTGCAATGTAATAGACGAAGACTTAATTTCTGTAAAAATAACACTTCTACTATGAATTACCTTTTGTGCAATTGGGTCCCAAAGCTTGTATCCTTTCACACCATAACTATACCCGATGAAGATACATTTCATAGCCTTGTTCTCCAACTTTGTTCGCTTCTCTTTTGGCACATGTGCATATGCCTCACAACAAAAAACTCTAAGATGTCTCAATGAAGTCTTGTGACCCTACCATGCTTCCATAGGCATTTTATCAACAAGGGCTGATTTAGGAGACCTATTAATTAGGTAGCAAGCAGTGGCAATAGCTTCGGTCCAAAACTTTTGATCTAGACCAACACCACTCAGCATACTCCTAGCCTTCTCCATCAGTGCCCTATTCATTCTTTCTACAACTCCATTCTGTTGTGGAGAATATAGAGTTGTCTTCTATTTGTTAATGCCACAGTCTTTACAGAATCTATCAAAATCATTAGAGAAAAATTCACCACCATTATCAGTCCTCAAACTTTTAATTTTCTTTCCAGTTTGCAACTCAACCATTGCTATAAATTCTTTAAATCGACTAAAAACTTCAGATTTACTCTTTAGAAAATATACCCATCTCCTTTTACTAAAATCATCAATAAATGAAACATGATATGTGGATTTTTTAATTGAAGGAACATCTACAGGACCAAACACATCAAAATGAATAAGATCCAAAATACCACAAGTTTTATTAGAACTCGAGTAAAACTGAACGCGGATTTGTTTTCCATAAATTCAATGTTCACAGAAATCAAAGTCAAGATTACAATCATTCAAACCTTCAACAAGGTTTTTATTTTTCAAGGTCCTTAGACCCTTTTCTCCAATGTGGCCAAGCCTCCGGTGCCATAACATATTCTTTTTTGCAGGTAACTTTGCTTTAGAAGAAAGAGAACCCTTAGGTACCCTAAAGTCATTTCCATCCACTGAAGGTGAAACCCTCAAATCTTCCACAGATTTACTTTTTACATAAGTTCTATTACACTCAACAGTGTATGTGTCTAGCTTATACAAAGTGTCAAACCTGACTCCTCTAGCAATTACCATAGCACCCTTAATCATCTTACATCATGTTTCAGAAAAGACTACCTGCACACCCACGTCTATTAGTTTGTTCACAAATAACAAATTTCATTTGAAACCAGGGATATGCAACACACCATTAATCCTTATAATTTTATCATCAGAAAAGTTGATTCTAACTTTACCTCGACCAACAATGTCTAAATGTGATTCATCACCCAAGTACACCTTACCTCCATTAAATTCTTCATATTCCTAAAACCAATCTCTATTGGTAGTCATATGAAAATATGTACCCGAGTCAATTAACCAGGCATCATTACCTGCATGAGTTGCCAAAGCTGCAATAAATGCATCACCACCTTCCTTTTCAGACTCAAAATCGGAATCAATATTCTTCTTTTTTTTCTTCTTTTCTTATTTACAGTCCTTACAAATGTGAGCTTCTTTACCGCAATTCCAGCAAATGACTTTGGACTTTCTAGGAGATTTTGATCTCCCTCTCGATTTGGACTTATCGTGCTTCTCATTCTTCTTGTCTTTCTCCTTAGGTCTTCCATGAACAGTTAGGGCTTCCTTCACATCTCTTCACTAAGTATGACATCCACCACATCTTCAGACTTAAAATCAACAAAAGTACTACCGATAGCCATAACAAGAGAATCCCACGAATTAGGCAAAGAACAAAGCAAGATCTGACATTTCTCCTCTTCATTCATCTTAACACTGATAGATACTAATTGAGCCACCAACATATTGAATGCTTCCAGGTGGTCTACAACTTATCCACCCTCTTCTATCTTCAAGGAATACAATTTCTTCCTCAAGAAAATCTGATTTAATAAAGATTCCGCTTGATACATTTCACCAAGCTTAGTCCATAGCTTCTTTGCAGTGTTTTCTTCGTGGACATTGATCAGATTAGAGTCTGCTAGACACAGTTTGATTAGACCCTTGGCTTTTCAGTCCATAACATCATATTGAGCCACCGCAGTAGGATTTGAGGGCCTTTGGACATTCACATCAAAAACATCCCATAGATCTCGATCTATTAACAGATCTTCCATTTTTAGCTTTCACATCTCAAAATTTACTCATTTAAATTTCTCCACCTCTATTTTCCCTAATGAACTTGCCATCTGAAAATTCCTGCAACAAGATTAAAAAGTGTCTTCTGCAAAATCTCGCACTCAAATATGGATTAGTTCAAAAAATGCAACAACCCACAACTAAAACCAAAGGTAATCAAGCTCTGATACCATTTGTAAGGAAGTTAAGTAGTAGAACAACTTCTTACACTAACCTTGTGAAGAGGGTAATGCAAAAACTTTTATAGATCATCACAACAGTTATAGAAAATAGAAATAGATATAATAACATTCAAACCATAACACAATGATTTACATGGGAAAAACTCTTTCAGGAGAAAAACTCCACACTCCAAAAGCTGCCCAATATATTATTCAGCAATCAAAAAAATTAAAATATACTTGCAAATCAAGCTCTTCATAGGAGTACTACTAATCAGAGATTCAGAGGTAACTCAATAGCTATAAGACTCTTACACACAACCTCTATCTCATGCACATCATATATAGGAGATACAATATAAGAAACTGTCAAACGGTATTACAAAACCATGGGCTAAAACTGTTGGTATTTTGGTATGGTTTTGTCATTGATGTCAACACCTACTAAAACTCTAGCACTCTAGAGATCCAGCAACATTCACCGACAAGCAAGTGACTTTTGCACAGTCACTGGTATATGGTACACTGACAGGAAATAATGATCACCGGCACTTGGACTGGCATGAAAGATACTTGGTAATGTCAAAGACATTGTTTGGACATCATATGTTGGAAAGTTGTTTATCAGTTTATTCGTATTGGCATATTTGCTTTTACCAGCAAATAGGACCAGGGTTATCCAAGGTTTCACCGGCAGGCTTAACCTTTCCAGATCAGCGTGGCACGTTATGAAGATGATTAATTAATGTTGTAAATGCATTAAGCCAACATGTTCAATCGGTTATTGCATCGAATATTGTATTATTTGTAAAATGATTTTATTGTAATATCTTGTAGAGCCGACCTACTAAAATTGGTCTTAGAGTATGGTATAAATGTAAGATCTTAATTGTAAGATCGAAGTGGGAATGTGAAGAAGGTTTTGTGTGAAGGTATATGTGAGATTAAGCAAAGCTACACACGCAGACATCATTTGAAGATAAAGCTAGGTTTTTGTGAAAGCATATCAGAACTACACCAGTACTGAATCCAGCATAAGAAGATGATATTTTGAGCAGTACATTATTATTGGATTTAACCATCCAACTATAAGTTAGTGTGACTTCCCTTATGTGTTTGAGCAATGAGCTCTAGGCGCTTGGCCTTTCTGCATGTGCAGAGCCCATTTATGTACACTTACTATCTACAGTAGTATCATCTGATTGTGGGTAAGGTTTCCCACCATGGTTTTTCCCCTTATAGGGTTTCCATGTACAAACATTGGTGTTATGTGTTGTGTATGACTTTGTCTTTTAATTTCATGCATTAATCTTCACTGGTATTGCATTTATTAGTTAAATCTGTCCACCAGTATAACAGACTGTCTCACTGGTATTAAGCAGTAAATTGATTAAGTTGTTTTTGGTTAGTATTATTAAGACAAATGATTCACCCCCCCCCCCCCCCTCTCAGTTGTCCCCAGGACCGAACAATTGGTATCAGAGCCTAGTCCTCTTTTGCAAAAGTTTAACAACTTGAGGAGATCTAATGTCTACTAACTATTTTAGGAAGGACAATCCTAAACTTGATGGAACCAACTATGGCATATGGAAGATCAGGATGGAGACACATCTAAATTGCATTGGAAAGGACATTTGGGAGGTAACAAAGAATGGATATACTGCTCCTACTACAAGTCATCCTAATCCACCAAATCTGACTAAGGATGAGGAGAATGATTGCAAGGCAAGAGAAGCACTCTTAAGCGCTCTATCAGATCAGAAAATCATGGGTTTATCATATAGGTCTACTGCTAAAGCTATCTGGGATCACTTGGAAACACTAAATGAAGGAGATTCCACAGTCAAGATTGCAAAACTTGAAAGCTTCCGGGTCAGGCATGAAAGTCTGAAAATGGAAGAAGATGAAAGAATTACTGCTTTTATGGAAAGAGTAAATGAAATTGTTTTGGGTATTAAATGTTGTGGAGGAACCTTAAGTGAAGATGAAATTGTTTCAAAAGTTTTAAGAGGATTGCCACTGGCATATAAAATGAAGGTTATTGCAATAAATGAACTAAGAACAATGCCTAACACTTCAGTAACTAGGGATACATTGATTGGAAAACTATCAGCCTTTGAAATTGAGGAATTTGGTCCTGCTGCTACTATAAAAATAGATTTAGCTTTTAAAGCATCAACATCATCTACACCATCATTTGACAAATCTGATTGGAAAGCCTTTTATGCAAGAGAACTTGAAGAAAGCCGGAGAGAAAATGAAGAACTTGAACAACTTGAAGCACTATTTGCAAGGAAAATGCCTAAAGGTCCAGTTGGAAGTAAGTATGAAGGTAAAGCACCCTTTAAATGTTTTAACTACAATAATATTGGTCATATGGCTTCAAGATGCTCTGATAGACATGCTAGGTTAAGAGAAGAAGCTAGAAGGACATACAAACCTAACCCTGAATATCAAAGATATAAATTCAAGAAGAATAAGGACAAATCTTGTTATGTTTCTGATGAAGGAGTGACTGATGATTCTAATGAGGATCTGGCAGACAATGGATGGGTTTTTGTTTCTATAACAGAAGATCAACCGGCACCTGTAGAGCAACCGGTAGAACAGGCCTTGGCTGCTAGAATTGAAACTAAGGATGAATGGATCATTGATTCTGGATGCTCACATCACATGACTGGTGACAAAAGTAAATTCTTAACTTTTCAGGAGTACAATGGAGGTCTAGTAAGATTTGGAAATGACAAAGCTTGTTCAATCAAAGGTAAGGGTTCAATATCTCTTGATGGTAAGCATAACACTGACAATGTTTACTATGTTGAAGGATTAAAGCATAATCTTTTGAGTGCTGGTCAATTAGTTGAGAAAGGATTTCTGTTACAATTTAAGAATGGTAAATGCAAAATCATGAATAGAACTGGTTTAGAAATTGCAACCGATAATTAGACTAGAGGTAATATCTTTCATTTGAACAACAGTGAAAAGACATGCTTGATTGCACATATTGATGAAAGTTGGTTATGGCATAAGAGACTCTGTCATGTAAATTTTGATTGCATGGTAAAAATCAATACTACTAAGGCAGTTAGAGATTTACCTAAAATTGTGAAACCTCACAACACAGTATGTAAGGAATGTCAATTTGGAAAATAGGCTAGAGCTAGTTTCAAAAGTATTCCAAAAAAATCAAATAATGCTCTTGATTTAATTCATACTGATTTATGTGGTCCAGCTAGAACTAAAAGTTTGCAAGGTGATAGATATTTCATGCTAATCATTGATGAATACTCTAGAATGTGCTGGGTTACTTTTCTCAAAGAAAAATCAGAAGCACTTGGAAAGTTCAAACTATTCAAAGCAATGGTTGAAAATGAAACTGGTAAGAAAATCAAATGTTTAAGATCAGATCAAGGAGGTGAGTTTACATCTAAGAAATTCAATACCTACTGTGAAGTAAATGGAATTAGAAGACAACTATCAGCACCCCGGACACCACAACAGAATGGAGTTGTAGAAAGAAAGAATAGAACTATCTTGGATGTAGCAAGAAGTATGTTATCTGAATCAAATCTACCACATGTATATTGGAGAGAAGTAGTAACTACAACAGTCTATACATTCAACAAAGTTCACATCAAAGGTGAAACTAGTAAGACCCCTCATGAACTATGGTTTGGTATTACTCCTACTCTTAAATATTTCAGAGTTTTTGGAAGTAAATGCTATATTAGAAGAGATGAGTATATTGGTAAATTTCATCCTAGAAGTGATGAAGGAATATTTTTAGGTTATTCATCTAAGAGTAAAGCATATAGATGTTTTAACAAGAGATTGCAGAAAATTGTTGAAAGCACAAATGTAAAGATTGATGAACAATTCAAAGGAACTTCAAGGTATATGGATTATGAACTAGCAACATAAATTCTAACAAATGAACCTAAACTGAATCCACTAGTACAAAGTGAAGATCCAGTTACACCGGTATCATCTGAAAATTCCACAGTAACTGAGGAACAACAGCAAACAAAGACACCCCGGTATGTAAGATTGAATCATTCTGAAAATCAGATAATAGGAAACAAATATAGAGGAGTTAGGACAAGAGGAAGATTGGCAAATGAAGAGGTATGTCTTATTTCTCAAATTGAACCATCATCAATTAATGAGGCATGTGAAGATAAATTTTGGATTAAAGCTATGGAAGAAGAATTAGAACAGATTGAAAAGAATGAGACATGGACATTAGTTCCCCGACCTAAAGATAAAAATGTTATTGGAACCAAATGGGTATTTAGAAACAAACTTAATGAAAATGGTGAAGTAATCAGAAACAAAGCAAGACTAGTGTGTAAGGGATATTCTCAGAAAGAAGGAATTGATTACAATGAAACCTTTGCACCGGTAGCTAGAATTGAGGTAGTTAGATTATTCTTGGCTTTTTCAGCTCATAAGAACTATAAAGTATATCACATGGATATTAAATGTACATTTTTGAATGGAATTCTTGAAGAAGAAGTTTACATTGAACAACCTAATGGATTTTCTTTGACAGAAGACAAAAATAAGGTTTGCAGGTGAAGGAAAGCTTTATATGGGTTAAAGCAAGCTCCAAGAGCTTGGTATGCAAGATTAGATAAGTATCTTTTGAAGATTAGTTTTTCTAAAGGAAATGCAGACAGTAATTTATACTATAAAATAACTAATGATGACATTTTGGTTATAGAAGTTTTTGTTGATGATATAATTTTTGGAGGAGAAGATGGATTATGTAAGGATTTCTCTATCAAAATGCAGCAAGAATTTGAAATGTCTATGATTGGAGAAGTAAAATTCTTTTTAGGATTGCAGATCTCACACACTGATAAAGGTATATTCTTAAGTCAATCCAAGTATTTAAAGGAGTTACTAAAGAAATTTGGGATGGAGAACTCTAAACCAGTAAGCACACCTATGACTACAAATGACAAATTATCACTAAGAGATGAATCAACACCTGTTAATCCAACTAGGTACAAATCTATGATAGGAGGTTTACTGTATTTAACACAAACAAGACCAAATATTATGAATGCAGTATGTATTGTTTCAAGATTTCAAAGTAATCCTAGAGAAAATCATGAATCAGCAATAAAAAGGATTTTCCGGTACTTACAAGGCACCACAAATCTTGGCTTATGGTATCCTAGAGATGAAAACTTTGAATTATGTGCATACACAGATGCAAATTGGGCAGGATATGTAGATGACAGGAAAAGCACCACCGGTGGAGCATTTTTCCTTAGAAGCAGATTAATTTCTTGGTTAAGTAAGAAACATAGTTGCACAACTTTATCAACAACAGAATCAAAATATGTTGCAGCAGCAACAAATTGTACACAGGTATTATGGCTTAAACAAATGTTACAAGACATAAAGGTAGATTGCAAAGAACCTATGACTATCTACTGTGATAACACTGCAGCAATTGACATATCAAAGAATCCGGTACAACATTCTAAAACTAAACATGTTTCTATCAAACTGAACTTTCTGAAAGAAAATGTTGAAGCAAAAATAGTCAAAATGGTTTATGTGAATGCTAAAGAGCAGATTGTAGATATTTTCACTAAACCTCTACCTAAGGAGACTTTTGAGTATCTAAGAGATCAGCTTGGGGTCATACCCCCACCGGTAGACACTTAGACAGTTAATGATTGTCATCAACCGGCAGAACAAATAGAAGAAATCTTTTACTCCGGCTTTGATGAGGAAGCTACTTCTCAGGGGGAGTAGTTGGTATATTGTAAATTTGATTAGTATTTTGTATATGGAGTTGGTTTTGTAACTTTGGCATTTGATGTCAAAGGGGGAGAGATATATGCAAAAACACATTATCATTTGGGGAGAGATATCTATGGTGAAAAATTGGTATAGAGATTATTACTCTCAAGGGGAGAGATTTGGGGAGATTATTGGTTTTCATATTTGGCATTTCTGTTTTTGGCACTTTGATGGTTTTTCCATCTTGTGTTGCCATCAATGCCAAAGGGGGAGATTGTTGGTATTTTGGTATGGTTTTGTCATTGATGTCAACACCTACTAAAACTCTAGCACTCTGGAGATCTAGCAGCATTCACCGACAAGCAAGTGACTTTTGCACAGTCATTGGTATATGGTACACCGGCAGGAAATAATGATCACCGACGCTTGGAATGGCATGAAAGATACTTGGTAATGTTGAAGACATTGTTTGGACATCATATGTTGGAAAGTTGTTTATCAGTTTATTCGTATTGGCATATTTGCTTTTACCGGCAAATAGGACTAGGGTTATCCAGGGTTTCACTGGCAGGCTTAACCTTTCCAGATCAGCGTGGCATGTTATGAAGATGATTAATTAATGTTGTAAATGCATTAAGCCGACATGTTCAATCGGTTATTGCATTGAATATTGTATTATTTGTAAAATGATTTTATTGTAATATCTTGTAGAGTCGACCTACTAAAATTGGTCTTAGGGTATGGTATAAATGTAAGATCTTAATTGTAAGATCAAAGTGGGAATGTGAAGAAGGTTTTGTGTGAAGGTATATGCAAGATTAAGCAGAGCTACACATGCAGACATCATTTGAAGATAAAGCTAGGTTTTTGTGAAAGCATATCAGAACTACACCAGTATTGAATCCAGCATAAGAAGATGCTATTTTGAGCAGTACATTATTATTGGATTTAACCATCCAACTGTAAGTCAGTGTGACTTCCCTTATGTGTTTGAGCAATGAGCTCTAGGCGCTTGGCCTTTCTGCATGTGCAGACCCCATTTATGTACACTTACTATCTGCAGTAGTATCAACTGATTGTGGGTAAGGTTTCCCACCGTGGTTTTTCCCCTTACAGGGTTTCCACATACAAACATTGGTGTTATGTGTTGTGTATGACTTTGTCTTTTAATTTCATGCATTAATCTTCACCGGTATTGCATTTGTCAGTTAAATCTGTCCACCAGTATAATAGACTGTCTCACTGGTATTAAGCAGTAAATTGATTAAGTTGTTTTTGGTTAGTATTATTAAGACAACTGATTCACCCCCCCCTCTCAGTTGTCCCCGAGACCCAACAAAAACCACCCAATAAGGTGTAGCCAACCTTATCTCCCTTCTAGATACCCTATGACATGTCGCTCCCTTTTTACAACTCTTTTATGTGTCCGATGTATTTTATATTTCCTATTTCAGGAGTACAAACTTACCGAGGCCATAACTTGAGAACCGTGTGTCCTATTGATGAACTGTTTGAAGCACCGGAAAGCTCACGAAGTGCTCTATTTCCTAGTACATCGCTACATCATTTAAGCCCACTTTTCAAGGCATTTTGGGGCCTCTAATGTTCTTAAAATCAAATTTAAACCTTTCATTGGACCCTTCCAATATGAAAATTTTAATATCTTCAACTAGCTGTGATCTTGCGACGTAACTTTACTGGAATGCTTATCTAGCCAACCAGAAGCTTCAGGGAGAATTTCACACCATTTCGTGCTCAAATGAAAACTTACTATAAATAGTAACCTCATGTAAATGCAAGGTTGAGACACCATTTTCCCAACACCTAGGAAGTGATGTGTGACCACACGTTGATTCAAATAAAAATGCTTGATATGTCACCAAAATTCTCGATATGGTGATGTCGTCAAAATTGTTGATATGAAGCCTTGGATACGAAGAATTGATTCGATATGAAAAGTCGATATGAAGCCGGTGTCGATATGAGACTGATATGAAATTGATGTCGATATGCCACCTCGGGAGATAAATTGACAAAATTTATGATTTTCGAGGCAGTGTTGCGATGCATGATGATTTTTGGAACTTTTGGAAGATTTAAATTTTTTTTAATTTTTTAATTTTTTTGGAATTTTTAAATTTTTTTTTTGGGAATTTTTAAATTTTTTGATATTTATCTGCCGATAAAATTTATTAGAAAGAATAGTGAAAAATGGTGAAGAGATGATGTGGACATAGGGCGTACATGCCCCACACATCCACCAAGGCAGCACAGTCTCCTGCGTTAGCATGTGCTATATTAACCCTCAAGGGATCGTTTCCACTTCATTTGTGCACTTGGCATTTGGAGAGTGGAGCTTTGAGAGGAGAAAAGAAATGGATCTCCCCTATCACAAACATTGATTTGAGCGAGTTTGGTGCTACCAACGACTAGCAGAGTATGACCGACTAGTAAGTTCAAATTTCTAGCCCTCTTTTGTGAATTTTTAGCTAGATTTTCATGTTTTTAGGCTATATTTTTCAAATTTTCGCTCGCATGCGAGGGGTTTTTTCATTTTTTATTTATTTTTAATGCTTTAGCGTATTTATTCCATTTCTAAGCGTATTTGTCATACGACATAGTGCATTTATCGATTTAATTAGTACATTTGTTAAGTTGTACAACACATTTGCCAAGTTGTACAGCGCATTTGTCGACTATTTTAGTGCATTTGTGACTTGAATTTTTTGAAAATTTTAAAATTTTGACATGTGCAAATTTGATTTTTGGGTTCGTTGTGATGTTTTGCACCTTTTTCATATGTTGATATGCATTGATTGTGTCCGTTGAGATGCACGATGTCGAAAAGTCAGTTTATGGTCGGTATGATTTGTTGTTCGATATGGTTCAAATTTGATATGGGCCTCATTGGTATAGATCTTGATTGTCGATATGATTCAATAGTTGGGATGAGTCAAACTGATTATCGATATGGGTCAAAGGTCGATATGAGTCAAACTTATCGATATGGGTCAATACTTGATTGTTGATATGGGTCAAACTTGTCGATATGGGTCAAACTTGATTGTCGATATGGGTTAATAGGTCGATATGAGTCAAATTGATTGTCGATATGGGTCAAACTTGATTGTCGATATGGGTTAATAGGTCGACATGAGTCAAATTGATTGTTGACATGGGTCAAAATTGTCGATATGGGTCAAAGGTCGATATGAGTCAAATTGATTGTCGATATGGGTCAAGCTTGTCGATACGGGTCAAATTGATTGGTTCAACTAATTGTGATATGATACTTGATTTTGATACGATTCTTGATTTCGATATGAGACTTGATTTCTATATGATTCTTGATTTTGATATGAGACTTGATTTCGATATGATTCTTGATTTTGATATGATTCTTGATTTCGATATGAGACTTGATTTTGATAGATAGGTTAAGTTGGAGCCACTTAGTTGTCAAGAGTGTTTGATTTGGAACTCTTTGTGTGATATCAGGACTGTCATCACTTTGGTAGGTGCCCCTTTTTGATTGACTATTGATATTTGATTGCTTAGAATAGGTGGAACTAATATGGTGTTCCTGTATTGATATAGGTAGACTTAGGTGTTATACAGCTTCAGGAGAGATACCCGAAGACACCCTCCCTGTGAGGTCGATTGATAGATGATGATTGAGTGGCACTCAAGGTGTGTAGATTGATACACCTCCTACTCATGCCTTCCTACCAGAAGAACAGATCACTTCTGATGGCCTTAGCTGAGAGATGACACAATGAGCATACCACCTTTCACTTTCTGACAGGAGAGATCACATTCACTCCTGAGGATGCCTATCAGATTCTCTGGATTTTGATCACTAGCAAGCTAGTAGTATATGATGTGGAGGATATTGGAGGGACTGATGCATTGTGGGATGATTTTTGTGATCCCCACATTGCTGGATATTCAGTGGGTTGGCAAGATATGGTGGACAGATATGCCCCACTTCCATGAGTTATAGCTAGATTGGTTAGTGGTTTCCTCCTTCCTAATAGGAGATCACATGGGTTGTCAGTTGGATGGAGCTGTGTGCTTTGGTGGATGGTATGAGAGGGGAGTTATTATGCATTGGGGATATATGTTTTGGCCCACCTTTATCATGAGCTACACTAGATAGTATGGAAAGGATTGGGGGTCTAGTCTAGCAGTAGGGTGCACATTGCTTTAGATTTGGGCTTGGGAGCATATGGCTATTATACACCCCATTGTTCAAAGATCTCGACCAGCTGGTCACCCCTATCTTTACATGTATAGACAAGAAACCCCTCAGCCTATGCTCGGGAAGCTAGAGTATTGGAGGTGTGTTTTGGATGACATGGATGCAGTGGTTTGGCCCCATATTTGGATTGTGAGCCATGACCTAAGGATGCCAAGAGGTTCATGTTTGGTTACAAAGAATATATCTAATTGGGCAGACGCCCCTATGTGGTAGAGAGATTCCTCTTCTCTAGAGTATATGGACAGTTTGGTTGGCCACAAACAATGCCACAAAGGACAACCTTATATGCGAGAGTGTACAAGGAGAGAGAAGAGTGAGGGCCACCATTCGATTATGCCACAACCTATGCAAAGTTCCACTCTCTTCCTTTTAATGTTTGGGATATGAGGCCAATCGTGACTGATGCAGGCATTCACAAGGATTATGCCCTATATATGACGAGCCATAATTTCCCTTGATTGACAAGGCCAGGAGAGCTAGTACCACCACAAGAGGAGGTAGATGATGATGATGATGGTGGTGATGGAGGACGAAGAGGGGTTCGACAAGGCTGAGGTGTGGAGAGAGGGAGGAGGCACCGAGGGGAGATTGGGGAGTAGGCTGAGGTAGAGGATAGTTGGGCTGAGGTGGGGATGGTGGTGGAGGTGATGGTGGAGATAGGAGGGGAGGAGTATCCAGTGGCCAGGGGGTGAGGGGTAGGGGCAGTGGTTGGTGATAGATGCTAGGTTGAGGTGGGCCTGTACATCCAGAGGCCATGGAAAAAGTTGGAGGTGGGGATGACGAGGAGAGATTTGATGATGGATCTGATGAGGAGACAGAGTCCGAGGTGCTCGGTGGTGGGAGAGTAGGATTGGGTGGCATGGGCTTTGAGGATGATGAGGAGGAGGAGGAGGATGTTCAGTCTTTGGTATGATGGAGGAGGATAAAGATTCCCCCATCAACCATAGGATAGGTGAGCTCCTCACAGGTATCAGCAACATAGGTTCTGCAGCCACCATGGGCTCCCTCGGTTCGAAATATGTAGATATGTGGTGACTAATCTATTGGATAATAAGAAAAGATTGGATGAATGTGTATGGTGGATTTAGACCATCTTGGGTGAACCACATTAAATCTCTTTGTTATCTGTGCTATGCATTTATTCTTTATCTTTTGTTTTTGTATCTACATATAATTGTTAATTTGTATTTGCTCTGGATCTGCCTAAACCCTAACAATTGGTATTAGAGTCACGTATTTCTGTAAATTGGCAGGGACTTTTAGTTTTGAGTGGTAGCAATGAATGAAACCAAACTCAAGGTCGAGAAGTTTGATGCTTAGAATTATCAGTTATGGAAAATACAAATGGAGAATTACTTGTATCAAAAGGATCTATGGCGGCCACTGGAAGGAAAATCAAAGAAACTGACCGTGATGTCAGATGAAGATTGGGATATTCTAGAAAAAAAAGGCGCTGGGAACCAGTCAGTTGTGTCTCGCACTGTTTGTAGCATTTAATATATCAAAAGCAACAATGACTTTAGATCTAATGGTGGCACTGGCTAAACTGTATGAGAAACCCTTAGCTTTGAATAAGGTATTTCTTATGAAGCGTTTGTTTAATATGAAAATGAGTGAGGGAGGATATATAGTAGATCATTTAAATGAATTTAATATAGTTACCAACCAATTGACTTCTGTAAATGTTAACTTTGATGAAGAGGTTAGGGATCTCTTAATTTTATGTTCTTTGCCAGAAAGTTGGAATAACTTGGTTATGGTTGTAAGTAACTCTGTCTCTGGTTCAAATACTTTGAAATTTGATGATGTTGTTGGTGATACCCTAAGTGAGGAAATGCGACAAAAAAGCATAGGTAAGACTTCAACATCATCACGAACTATTTTGAATGTTGAGAATAGGGGAAGATCAAAGGAAAAAGGAAAAGGCTCTGGGCGTGAGAAGTCATAAGGGAAGCCAAATAAAGGTCGCTCTCAATCCAAAGGAAGAAAAGTTTGCTAGTACTGTGGAAAGCCAGGACATTTAAAGAAATATTGTTGGTCTCGAAAAAACAAACAAGGAGACGTAAATGAAGATGATAGTAAGGAAGCTAATTTTGTAAGTAATACTTTACAAGATGTCTTGATCCCATGTTTAGATAATGTTAATGATTCTTGGGTAATAGATTCAAGGGCTTCATTTCATGCTAGACCCCATAGAAATTATTTTCTAGATTATGTTCAAGGTGATTTTGGACAGGTATATCTAGGTGATGATGAGCCCTATTGTATTGTTGGGAAAGGCAAGATAAAAATCAAGTTGCAGAATGGAAATGACTAGTTGTTGCAAGAGGTAAGACATGCTCCTAATTTAAGAAGAAATCTAATTTCTGCAGGACAACTGGGCAGTGAAGGCTGCATACTTACCTTTACAGACAATATAAGGATGGTCACTAAAGGTGCATTAGTAGTAGCTAAAGGTACAAAGGTAGGCACATTGTATTTATGAATTGATAATACTTATTCTACCTTAGCTGCTATAGAAGAAGTTGTTGCAGGGATAGCTACAATAGATGTTGCAAGGATAGATTAAAAATTGTGGCACCATAGACTCTGGCACATGAGTGAGAAAGGGATGAAAATCCTTCACTCTAAAAATTTGTTGCTAGGATTGAAGCAGATTGATTTAGAATTTTGTGAAAATTGTGTTTATGGTAAAAAAAAAAAAGAGTCAGATTTCTTAAGGTTGGAAAAGAGAAGAAGAGTGAGAAATTAGAGCTTGTGCATTTAGATGTATGGGGACTGGCTCAGGTATCATCTCTTGGTGGCTTTTGTTATTATGTTATTTTTATAGATGATGCAACCGGAAAAACATAGGTATATTTCCTAAAATAGAAATCAGATGTTTTTGAAACGTTTAAGAAATGGAAAGCTTTGGTTGAGAATGAGACAGGAAAAAGGTTGAAGGGTCTCAAATTTGATAACAAAGGTGAGTATTGCAGCAAAGCATTTGACAATTATTGTTCTTTCAATGGAATCTGAAGGCAAAAGACAGTTCTAGAAACCCCACAAGAAAATGGCGTGTCTGAGAGAATGAATAGGACAATCATGGAGCGTGCTAGGAGCATGAGATTGTATACTATGCTTCCCCTACATTTTTGGGCAGATGTTGTACATACTGTTGTTTATTTGATAAATAGAGGAACTTCAAACCCTTTGGATGGTGGCATTCCAGAGGAGGCATGGATAGGTAAAAAGGTAAATTATTCTTTCTGAAAACCTCTGGTTGTGAAGCTTTTGTCCATGTTGATAAAGAAAATAGAACCAAGCTTGATGCTAAATCTAAAAAATGTAGCTTCATTGGATATGGTATGGATGACTTTGGTTATTGATTATGGGATTTTGAAAATCAAAAAATAATTTGAAGTAGAGATGTTATATTCAATGAGAGGGTCATGTATAAAGAAAAAATGCAGGAAAAGAAGCATGAACGGGTCGAAAAAGAATATGTGGTACTAGACAAGGTTCCAGAAAATACAATGCCATTGGTACCTGATGCACAACAACAACAAAATATCCCACAAACTCTTGCAAGTGTTAGACACTCTACAAGGTTAAGTAGATCTCCTAAAATATTTTCTGCTTCCTTGTATTCTATTTTATTAACTGATTCTGGTGAACTAGAAGGATATGAAGAAGCAATGCAGGTGGATTCCAAACAACAGTAGGAGCTAGGCATGAAAGAGGAAATGGATTCCTTGATGAAGAATCGGACTTGAGATTTAGTTCCATTACCTACAAGAAAAAGAGCCTTGCCAAATAAATGGGTTTATAGGCTAAAGGAGGAGGATGGAGGACAAAAAAGCTATAAGGCCAAACTCGTGGTTAAAGGTTTTGCACAAAAAAAAGGGTATAGATTTTGATGAAATATTTTCTCCAGTTGTAAAAATGACTTCTATTAGAACTGTTCTAAGTCTTGTGGTTGCAGAAGACTTGCATCTTGAATAGCTAGATGTTAAAACAACTTTTCTCCATGGGGATTTGGAGTAGGAAATCTACATGAAACAACCAAAGGGATATGAGGTCAAAGGTAAGCAGGACTTAGTGTGCAAATTGAAGAAGAGTATGTATGGCCTGAAGCAAGCACCCTGACAATGGTATTTGAAATTTGATAGTTTCATGGCTGAACAAGGTTACCACAGTCATCACTCTAATCATTGTGTTTATTTTAAGAGATTGGATAACGACAGTTATATTATCCTATTACTTTATGTTGATGACATGCTTGTTGTTGGGTCTAACATGCAGCGTATAAATGAACTTAAACAAAAACTAGCAAAGTCATTTGCAATAAAGGATTTGGGTGCAACTAAGAAAATCCTTGGTATAAGGATTTCATAGGACAGAAAAAATAGAAGTTTAACTTTGTCCCAAAGTGGGTATATAAACAATGTGTTGACCAGATTTAACATGCAAAATGCAAAAGTAGTTAGTACTCCTTAGGCTAGTCATTAAACTGACTAAGGAGATGTGTCTAAAGACATAGGAAGAGGTAAATAAAATGTCTAAAATCTCATATTCATCAGTTACTGGAAGTTTGATGTATGCGATGGTATGCACAAGGCCAGATATTGCACACGTAGTGGGAGTTGTGAGCAAGTATATGAACAATCCAGAATGGAACATTGGAATGTTGTCAAATGGATTATCAAGTATTTGAGAGGTACTACTAGCAAGGCATTATGTTTCCAAGGATCAAATGATGGTCTACGTGGATATGTTGACTCTAATCTAGCAAGTGATATTGATACGAGGAGCACTACAGGGTATGTTTTCACTATAGGGGGAACTGCAGTTAGTTTGATTTGTTGGAAATATGCCTCAAATTCTCCTGACCAGTGTTTGGGTTGATCGGTGTAACTTACCCCGATGGAAAAGCTTGTGGGAAAGTATCGGGTTGTGGACTTTTCCTATCAGTGTAACTCTGGTCGATAAACATGTTGCGGACAAGTATCGGGTTAGGTCTACCCGATGTATCCTCCTTGTTTGGTTATTGGGAAGCAGTGTTCGGATCCTCTTTTGTGGTCATCGGGTTAACATCGCCTATCAAGTTTGCCATATTGAAGTCTTGTCGATGTCCCGATGTATCCTGCTTGATATTGTCCTGATTACCCAATGAAGTCACCTTCACGTGCTTCGTCTATCGGAGGAGCACAATTGGAGTCTGGCCAATGACCCGATGAAGTCACCTTTGGTGATTGGGTTGTCATCAGCTATCAGTGGAACAAGTTGGAAGCTACACCGATGTCCAATAAGTTTGAATTCTTCTTACTTGGAGTGCATCGTTCATCGGGGAAACAGTTCAAGGTATGTGTCAATGACCCGATGAAGCTACTTTAGGTGATCGGGGTAACTTTGCAGTACTGTTGTCGATGGCTGATACGACCGATCTGTTTGGAACCTTCTTCCTGTGATCATTTAATGGGTGAGCAAGTTTTTAATGTTCTCTTACTGGTTTTTACATCAGATTTGATATTCCTTTTATTTTTTAAATGCAATACAACAAAATTTCCACCAAATGAAAATTTCTTTGAAAACCGCCAAATCGGGTATACCTGAAACAATGCCAAAAGTAACACAACTTTAGATATTATTCATAAATATGAGAATAAAAATTTCAAGAAAAATTTTGGCAGCATAATGGCCTATAAAATGACACTTACAGATCTGCAAAATATTTTTACAAAATATCTCCAAAGATGGAGTTCAATACAAAGCTCAACGGGCTCCAAAACAACACAAAAATAGCTCGGAAACACCAAAATCACTATCAAACTCAGATAGCAAAAGAATCACAACCCAACACACTTATTCCACTCTATTATAATAGCAAAATGGCTACAATACATCAGCAACCAAACTGATACATAAAACTTAACTGAAAACATAAACCCTTGTTGAAACACACTTGCGAACACACCCAAAACACACACAAATCTGCACTATTTGGCACAAAGGCAAACTTTGCATGAGATTGCAAATGGAAGAGCCTAAAACTCCCATCCTTAGCCTTCCTAGAAACTTGCAAACTCCTATCTTTGGGTCTCCTTCTCCATAGGTTTAGCAGCCTCTGAAGAACAACAAAGCAATGAGCAAAAATCAAGTCCAAGAATGAGCCCAAAATGTTTCCAAACCCTCTAAAAAGAGTGCATAACCCTAACTCACGACCAAGAGGGTAGAATAATTATATTTTCAATGATATTTAATTCCTCTCATCCCATTGGTTGCCAAAATTTAGATACTTTTCCCAAAAATTTATTTAAAACACCTCACCGCCATAGGAAAAGTTGTTAATTTGAATTGTTTTGAAAAGGGGACATGACAATGTTTGGGATGATCAGATGATTGCCACTATACTGCTATGGCAAGATGCACAAAGTTTAATCTCCATGAATTGGAAACCAAGGTGGGGCCCAACAAATAAGAGCTTCAATCCGAGAGATTAGTGAGGTCATGCTAAGGTGTCAGGGCAGGGACCCTGAAGGCAATCAGAGGGTACCATGTGGCAGAGCGCAGAAAGAGATCAAGGAAGATCAGAGGATCAGGATTGCTTTTTGGTTGTCTTCCCGATGACCCAATGGAATTGCCTTCGGTGATTGGGGTATCATTGGAGATCGGGAGAACTGGTTGTTTGCTACACCAATACCCGATGAGGTCACCTTCGATGATCAGGTTGACTAGATGAAAGTTACGCCGAAGTCCGATGAAGTAGTCTACTGCTGATCAGATATCAGGGTAACTTTTCAGTGCTAGTTCCGATGGCCGATGGGGAAGTATCCGACTATGGATGGTCACTTGGACTGAAGTCTAGAAGACTAGTAGGAGGACACTTGGAATTTTTCTGTCGGTGTATTTGAATACAAATCGACCCAACTTCGGGATGAATGTGGGATAATATGTTTTCCATGACTTCATGAATGTATAGGTTGTTACTCGGCAGTTATGTTCCAAGGCCGTTATACAAACTGACAAAGGAATGTTTGGTTGGACAAATGGTGGTTGCCTAAGATGTAACTGATGAGTAGAGCGAAGAAGGGTCTGCATGAAGACTGTGTGGAGGTGATGGTTTTATAAGTAGCCTAGTCGATGTGTCTTCATGTAGCAAGAATAGAGTTCTGAGATCAGAGTCTAGAAAAGAGGATTTAATAACTTTATTGTAATCGTGTTGTTTACTGAATAAAGTGATCTCTCTTTGGTGGTGGGTTTTTTACCCATAAGGGTTTTCCCATGTATATCTCGTGTCTTTCTCTAGTGCTATTCTGTCTGGTTCATCTTAATCTTCTATATGTGTTTATTTTAATGTACTATAAACTGAAATTGAAATACTTCCTTGCTTTCTAATCCCCTTAGAATTGATGATAGGAGAGCGTTTTCCGCACATGGCTTTCCTTACAAGTAGTATCAGAGCCATTTAGTTGTGTTATCCTTGTTGGGTAGGGTTGGCTCTTTGTGTCAATTTTGTTTTCAGTGGGAGTCTGGCAGAGTATCATGTTTGCAAATTGAGATGGCACACACTTCTGGACGAGTGGAGATTGAGAAGTTCAATGGTTCAAACTTTGAGTTGTGGAAACTCAAGATGGAAGATTTTCTAGTTGATCGAGATATGTGGGTTGCTATGTCTAGACAAAAACCTTTAGGAATGAAGCAAGAAGACTGGGATCTTGCAAATAGAAAAGCCAGAGGATTGATCAGACTCTGTTTGGAAGACTCTGTTCTTTTAAATGTTCATGAGGAAAAGACTGCACATTTTCTGTGGAAGAAACTTGGAGATATTTATCAAGGGAAATATCTGGTAAACAAGTTGTTCCTAAGGAAGAAGTTGTATTCCTTGAAGATGGACGAGGGTACATCTGTTGTAGATCATCTGAATGTTTTCAACATGATGGTTGCTCAGCTAACTTCCATGGGAGTCAAGATTGATGATGAGGATCGATGTATGTTTCTGTTATGTTCTCTGCCTGACACATGGGATCATCTAGTAATGGCCATTGGGAGTACAACAACCACTTTCAAGATGGAAGAACTGGTTGCTTTGTTGCTATCAGAAGAAACACAAAGGAAATCTTCTGAGATGGTCAAGGAGGCCCTTGCTATTCGTGGCAAGATAAAGGACAAGAAGTCTAAATCCAAGTCAGAGGAAAGTTCTACTCCTGGAAAGAAGTCCAAAGTGAAGTGTTGGAACTATGGGCAGGTTGATCACATTCGGAAGGATTGCAAAGTGAAGAAGAAGAAAGAAAACAAGAGTTCTTCATATTCTAGGTCCTCATAGAATGAGGATGGAGATGCCTTCCAAGCTATTTTGGCAAGACAAACATCTGGTGGTGTCTAGTTCAATCACGATGCCATATGAGACTAGGTACCATGGGTCTTTGGCAGTGATGCAGATTCATCATTTGATGGTGAATATTCTTCATGTGACTGAAGATGCTGACATCTTGAGGATCCATAAAGGGGTCCTTGGTAGAGATGTTGTTTATGTCATATTTTGACATGTTTTCCTTAGTTAGGATGTGTTATATTATGTCTGGTTACACTCTTGAGATGCATTTAGAGTTTTTGACATAGTATGGTTATGTTCATACAAAGCACGTAATCTCTTTGGAAGAGATGTTTTAGATCATGTTTGTCATGTTTATATTCTTGACTTTGTAGTTGGAAGTTTGACAATGATCTAGTTTTTTTTGTTTCTGTATTTTGAGTACATTGATCATGTTGTTTGATACTTCATGCTAATGTGGTTATGCATTTGGAGGTTGGCATGTGTTGATCAGTTAGAGGTGCTCATGGATACATGGAAACAGAGATGGTGCTATCTTTCTCTTGTGGCTAGAGATGTATGTGTTGGAATGATTAATAGGTTCAACTGAGATGCATTCATCTGTTATAACACAGTTGACATTTAAGAGGTGGGTATAGAAGGGCATCATATAGGATACTATGAAGACTTGCTTGCAGGTTCTCTGTTTCCAGTCAGTATTGGGAAATCTCTTCATACAAATATTTATTCACTTCTATGTGATGTTGTAAATGATTATTTTCAACTTTGACATTACCTATGTAGTGGGAGCTTCTTGGTGTGTATTGCATGTGAAGCTTGAGACTGTGAGTAACAAGTTGTACATGTTAGTGTTCTAAAATTCATTTTGGTATACCTTAAGGGTATGTATAATTGGATGTGATAGCACTTGTTGTGGGTGCTATTCTAGCTACATCTATAACAAATGTTTGTACATTCAGTTAGTTTTTGGATTATGAGTTTTGTGTGCTTGGGAGACAGAGTTGTAGTTTTCTCAGTGGATAGCTTCTATGTATATACAGTGGCAGTGGCATGGTAAAAGGTGGAAGTGTTCATGAATGAGATGAAACTGCTCTACATAGGTGCACATGTTAATTTCTTTTTCTTGATGGTTTCTGATCGAGTGGTATATCAACATTGATGGGCTTTAGAGTCCATGGTTCTTAGTGTAATCTGTAATTGTTCGGCATGGTAGATAGGTCTAGTAAATTCCTCGGCAAGTGGGACATTGTTGGAAATATGCCTTGAATTCTCCTAACCAGTGTTTGGGTTGATCAGTGTAACTTACCCCGATGGAACAGCTTGTGGGAAGGTATCGGGTTGTGGACTTTTCCTATCGGTTTAACTATAGTCGATGAACATGTTGCGGACAATTATAAGGTTAGGTCTACTCGATGTATCCTCCTTGTTTGGTTATTGAGAAGGAGTGTTCGGATCCGCTTTTATGGTAATCGGGTTAACATCGCCTATCGGTTAGCCATATTAAAGTCCTGTCGATGTCCTGATGTAGCCTGCTGGATATTGTCCCAATCACCCGATGAAGTTGCCTTCATGTGCTTCATCTATTGGAGGAGCACTATTGGAGTCTGGCCAATGACTCGATGAAGTCACCTTTGGCGATCAGGTTGAGGAAGCTACGCCGATGTCTGATGAGTTTGACTTCGTCTGACTTGGAGTGCATCGCTCATCGGGGAAATAGTTCAGGGTATATGTTGATGACCCGATGAAGCTGCTTTAGGTGATCAAGGTAACTTTGCAGTACTATTGTTGATGGTCGATAGGGCCGATCTATTTGGAACCTTCTTTTTGTGATTGTTTAATGGGTGAGCAAGTCCAGGATGATTGGACGATTGTCGCTATACTGCTATGGCAAGATGCACAAAGTTTATCCTTCGTGACTTGGTGACCAAGGTGGGGCCTGACAAAGAAGAGCTTAATTTTGGGTAGTTAGTGAGGTCGTGCTAAGGTGTCATGGTAGGGACCGTGGAGCCAATGAAGGGGTACCACATGGCGGAGTGCATAAAGAGATCAAGGAAGATTAGATGATCGAGATTGATGTTTGGTTGTCTTCCCGTTGACCCTATGGAATTACCTTTGGTGATCTAGGTATCATCAGAGATCGGGAGAACTGGTTGTTTGCTACACCGGTACCTGATGAGGTCTCCTTCGGCAATTGGGTTGACTAGATGAAAGTTGCACCAAAGTCCGATGAAGTTGTCTATTGCTGATCAGATATCAGGGCAACTTTTTAGTGCTGGTTCTGATGGCCGATGGGGAAGTATCTGACTACAGATGGTCACTCGGATTGAAGCCCAAAAGACTACTAGGCAGACACTTGGAATGTTTCTATCGGTGTATTTGAATATGAGCTGACCCGTCTTTCGGACGAAAGCAGGATAATATATTTTCCATGAGTTCATGAATGGACAGGTTGTTACTAGGTGGTTACGTTCCAAGCCCGTTATACAAACTAACAAAGGAATGTTTGGTTAGACAAATGGTTGTTGCCTGAGATGTAACCGATGAGTAGAGAGAAAAGGGGTGTGCATGAAGGCTATGTGGAGGTGATGGTTTTATAAGTAGCCTAGTCGATGTGTCTGCATGTAGTGAGAACAGAGTTTTGAGATTAGATTTCAAAAAAGAGGATTTGATAACTTTATTGTAATCGTGTTGTTTAACTAATAAAGTGATCTCTCTTTGGTGGTGGGTTTTTTACCTATAAGGGTTTTCCCACATATATCTGGTGTCTTTCTCTGGTGCTATTTTGTCTCGTTCATCTTAATCTTTTGTTTGTGTTTATTTTAATGTACTGCAAACTAAAATTGAAATACTTCCTTGCTTGCTAATCCCCTTAGAATTGATGATAGGAGAGCATTTTCCGGGCATGGCTTTCCTTACAAGATTTCTAGACTACAAAATGTTGTTGCGCTTTCAACCAAAAGAGATGAGTATGTAGCTCCTACTAAAGCTAGCAAGGAGATTATTTGGTTACAACATTTTCTAGAGGAGTTGGGCCAGATACAGGAGGCTAGCCCATTGTATACTAATAGCTAGAGTGTCATTCATATTGCAAGGAATTCTTCTCTTCATTCGAGGATAAAATACATTTAGCTTAGGTACCACTTCATACGGTTTGTTTTGGAGGATGGTCAGTTACATCTTGAGAAGATTCATACAAGTGATAATCCTACAGATATGTTCATGAAGGTAGTCCCATGAGAGAAGTTGATTTCCTCCTCAGTTTCTCTTGGCCTTCTTGGCTGAAAATTGTGGAATTAAGGAACAACCAATTCCAGGAGTTTTATCTAGTGGGAGCTGCAAATTTAGCAGTATTGTCTAGGATCAGTCTCCAAGGGGGAGATTGTTTGGTGTGGAACCTGATCAGTCTCCAAGTAGGAGATTGTTGATATGTTGCGACTAATCAGGAAAGTATTGTACACTCATCATGTATCCTCATCGAGGTTCAGGGCTGATTCGGGCCCTGAGAAGGGGTTTGAGGGTGGTATCCCCTGAGAGTAGGGGTTCGGGGGTGTAGCCCCCAACTTAGCAGGAGTTTAGAGTTTTTTGTTGTTGAAAAAACTGACTTTGAGTTTCGCCCTAAAAAGTAATTATTATAAGCGGCTAGAATGTAAAGGCATTGTAATGATGTTGTACTAGTTTACTGGATAATAAGAAAAGATTAGACGACTGTGTTTGGTGGATGTAGCCCATTTTGGGTGAACCACATTAAATCTCTATGTTATCTGTGTTATGGATTTTTTTTTCATCTTTTGTGTTTGTATCAGCATATAATTGTTAATTTGTATTTGCTTTAGATCTGTCTAAACCCTAATAGATTATAGTCCCCTTGCACCAGCAACAAGTACAGATAGCAAGGTTACAGTCCTTAGTGCAATGCCTTCAGACTCAGTTAGTACAAGAATAGGGATAGATCACATAGCTGCAACCACATGTCATGTAGTTGATAGCTGTGAGGGATACATAGAGAGCGATGAGGCCGTGTAGAGGAGACAGTATAGACATTACAATAGGAAGCTACACAGGGTGTCACAGGGGATACCATTAGGAGTCTCATTGATTAGACAAAGTGGGCTGCATATTATAGTACTCTGTACTTTCAAGTCGTGCCCCTAGATCGATGTGCCCCTAGCTATGTTTCCAGTTCTCAGTGCAGGGGCTCCCAGAGATGAGGATCTAATGAGGGTGTAATGGGTTCTAGGAGAGATCCTCCGAGTGGTGGTGCAAGTACAGGGGCCAGACAGTCAGATTCAGGAGGCAGCCACTCTTAGCCTCCTTCGTGATGATGATGTTGTACCCTCGATGTATTCTATTGATTATATACACACATCATTGTATCTTTGATGATTCCCTTGATATATACATTGTTGTATTTTGATTGATTTGATATGATACACATTGATCTATTGATAGATGTTTGATGTCTCTTGATTCATGTACTTTGTTATTGATGTGATATCCAGGGAATTTGGACATTTATTGTTTCACTAATGATTCATTCTAACTTATATCTTTGATTTTCCTTTGGATCAGCATGGGTCACACATGTGCATGATGATATGATGCTAGATATGCTTCTATATGTTATGGATGCCTTTATTTTGATGAGCTATATGCATGATCCATATGAATTTTTCTTTGTAGATGATTGTCTATGTGATGTGTGTGATGATGTGATTTTATGACACTATGATCGATATGTTTTGAAGGTGATATGCTTAAGATGTTTTGATGATCATTTTTAATTATATGTTTTGTAGGTGATATGCTTACATGTGATGAATGTATGCCTTTTATTGTGGTACTAAATGCAATGCATGAATGTACATGGATGAATATGTGAATGCATTTAACATGTTTTTGTCCTTTTTGTTTGCAGTTGATGATGTCGTTTAACATGCAAAATGTTTTTGATATGATATGGAAATGTTCATGTATGTGAAAGTATTTTGTTATGAAATGATAATGAAAATGATATGAGATGTATCTTGAAAATGAGATGTAAAATGAAAATGACAATGATAATGATATGAGATGTATCTTGAAAATGATAATGATGTGAAAATGCAACTAATGCAATGCTTAATATGGTAATGCAACTAATGCACTCGTAAAATGATATGAAAATGTACATGTAACTAAATGTGATTGGAACATGATATGAAATGAGCTATGGGAAAGCAATTATAATGCAATATAATGCAACTTTAACATGATATGATAATGATAATGATAATGTAATCTAATGAAACCTTAACATGACATGATAATACACATGAAGATGCAACTAAATGTAGATTACAATGATAATGATAATGCAACTTATGCAAAGCTTAATATGCATTCTTGTTCTCCATTTTGCCATCTATTTTGATCAAATTTCCAATGCTTCCCCCTTTTTTTCATAATCAAGCCTTGATTTGTTGAATGTTGATACACACATCATGACATAATTGAACCATAATAACCTGAGTATAACTTACATGGATTTTGATATTGCAAGACAACACAAGCATTGAGGTATAATTGAACCAAGATGACCTGAGTATTGCTTGCATAAAATGGAGAAGAGTTAACCTTAATCGAATACCAATCTGAGATGTCCTCAGTGATATGTTGCCTGATCATGTCGTAAGACAAACTTGCATAGTAGAAGGCTTCACTCCCAAATAGCAGACAAAGAAAACATCACATTCCTTCCTTGCTTCTCTAGTCTTTGAGACATCCTTGAGTTGCTTAAGAGATATGATAAGAAAAAATTAACAACCATAAGTAAGCATGTATGCTATCTGAAGTGTATTCGTGTCAAATAAAACATCTTGCAAATAGATCTTGTGTTCAGTTGAAATCAGTTCAAGTCCTTGATGTCTATCCTTGATGGTTGCGCTCTCATTTTGTTATGTTCATTGTTGGTTGTTCTGATCCCTGTTGTCTTACTACATGTTTGGTCTGGTATCTAAACCCACAAGGCAAAATGCCTCTAGTGAGGTCAAGATTGGCCCCTTGCTACCAATAATACTTTGATATGGATATGTACACTAATCACCAAGCCATGGTGGGATATGATTTAGATAACTAATTCAGATAATCAAAGACAATGACTACGCTAAGTATGTCTGAGATAACACTGCGTGTACAAGTGTTATGCGATGACTATTGGTTTAGATCAGATGGAACCAAAGATATGATACACGTATTAATAGATAGAGGAGCTGCACTATCACAAATAGCGCTTGTTGCCAGGTTTTCACCACCTGTTTTTATTGCACTTTTTGATTTGTTTTTAATTTTTTTATATTTTTTTATTTTTTTAATGCCACAAGGTGCCTGTTTACTAGGTTTTCACCCTAGTGATGATTTTTTTGATATTTTTATGCTTTTTTGCTTGATCTGTGCATTGGATGACTCAAGTGCAGAATTTCTTCAAATGGATGTTATTGGTTGGCTCATCAAGAACACCCCCTGCTAAATTTGATAACTGATATGATCCTGATCTATAAGCTGATATGATGACAAAGGGTCCTAACTAGTTAGGTTCAAATTTCCCCTTCTTTTCCTGATCTTGTTGATTTCGGGAATTTTCTTTTAGGACTAGATCACCAATTTTGAATGTCCTTGGTATAACCTTGTGATTGTAGCTTCAACACATTCAATGTTGATATTCCTTGAGGTGACAAAGGCATGTTGTCGATGTTCGTCTAGCAGATCTAGCTCTTGTAGTCTGTTGACACGATACTCTTCATCTGAAATGAGGCCTTTCAATGATACCCTAAGTGATGGAATTTCTACCTAAATACGTAGGATAGCTTCTAATCCATACACAAATGAGTATGGTTTAGCTCCTGTGGGTGTGAAAATACTTGTTCCTATATGCCCAAAGTGTAGGATTAAGCTGGACATGCCAATCTTTACTAGCATCATTCACCATCTTCTTGAGGATCTTCAGGATTGTTTTGTTTGAGGCCTCTACTTGGCATTCCCTAGTGGATAATATGGTGTTGAAAAGAGATGTTGGATATAGAATAGCTCATAAAGTTCTTGCACATCTTGATTCTTGAAAGGTCTTCCATTATCTGTGATAATAGAACTAGGAATGCCATACCGATAAATGAAGTAATTCAAGATAAAAGAGGATATTTTCTTACCGGTAATAGTAGTCAAAGGGACAGCCTCAATCCACTTTGTGAAGTACTCAAAAGTTGTGATGATAAACTTGTGTCCATTTGATGAGGAAGGATAAATATTTCCTATGAGGTCAAGTCCCCATTGGCATAAAGGCCATGATGTGGTGAATGGTTGCAGCTCTTGTGTCGGTGCATGTATAAGATTGCCATAAATCTAGTACTTAGGCCATTTTCTAGCAAACTGATATGATTCTTTCTCCATTGTCGGCCAACAATATCCCATCCTTATAATTTTCTTGGCATGAGTAGGACCACTTGAATGTGTGCCACAAATACCTCTGTGGAGCTCATATAAGGTAGAGTCAGATTTGTTACGATCGAGGCACTGAATAAGAGTACCATCAAGGTCTCAGCAGTATAGTGTGTCAGTGGTTAAGGTATAGCGAGTTACCTGATGAATGAAGTTGAGTTTCTAATTACGAGATAGTTCTGGTGGAAGGGTATTGTCTTTTAGGTAGGTCTAGATCTTTCCATAGAGGGGTGAATCAGAACCCTCTAGGGTACAAATGTCTTGGGATTCTGAATTGTCATAGGTGGGGGAAAATAATTGCTCCACCAGGAATTTAGAATGATTTTGTTTGTTTGGAATTTGTAGGAGCAAGGAAATGGTGGTCATTGCGTTTGTAGCTCTATTATCTAGCCTTGGAATTTGCTCAAATGTGATATGTACAAAGTATTTCTTAAAATCATCCACCATGTGTTTGTAGGGCATCAACTTATCATCCTTCATGTGATAGTCATCATTGATCTAATTGATAACTAATTGAGAGTCCCCATAGACTTTCAATTATGTGATTTTCCACTCTACGACTACTTTGATACCTCTCACTAGAGCTTCATACTGAACGATATTATTCATCCATGGGAACATCAACCTATAGGATCTTGGAATTATGTGTCCTTCTGGAATGATGAACAAAATGTCAACACCTAATACATGTTGTGTATAGGACCCATTAAAGTATAGGATCCATTGCTTTGGTCATCTGTATCTGGAAATTCCACATGTACTAGGTGTTTGTTTGGTAGTGGTGCTTTGGCTAGCTAATCTTCTATTGCTTGTCCTTTGATAACCCTTTGTTCTATGTATTGAATGTCGAACTCACTTAGGATCATGACTCATTTAGCTAACCTCCCTGTGAGAGCGGCTTTGCTGAGTAAGTACTATCTTCGCCACTAGCTTGATAGTATGAGCTAACATATAGTGTCACAACTTTTGGGAAGTGAATACCACAGCTAAACAATATTTTTTAATGAAGTTGTAATTGAGTTCATAGCCATTTCATGTCCTAATAATGTAATAAATGGCTCTTTCCTTTCCCGTTGAGTCTTCCTATTCTAGTAATGCCCCCAATGACACTTTTGTTGTTGATATGTATAGAATGAGTGGCTTGCCTGCTATTGGTGGCACCAAAATAGGTGGATTCATGAGATATTGCTTGAGCTGATGTAATAATTTTACACACTTGTCCTCCCATATGAAAGGTACATTTTTATGAAATAGATGGTTGAATGGGAGACATTTTTCCACCAATTGAGCAATGAACCTTCTGATAGATTGTAGCTTGCCTTGAAGAGATCGTAGCTAACAAATGTTCCTTGGAAGTGGCATTTCCATGATAGTTTGAAACTTTGCAGGATCCACCTTGATGCCTTTTTCTGATACAATGTAGCCCAAGATTTTTCCGGATGTGAAGTCGAAAACACACTTTTTAGGGATTAATCTGACATTGATTTTTTGTAGTCTCTGAAAGATTTTATCAAGAATGTCCAGGTGTCCCTCTCTTGTGAATTATTTGGCTAGCAAGTTATATACATAATCCTCCATAAAAGTATGCATCATGTCATGGAAGATTGTTTTCATTTCTCTTTGATAGGCCACACCAATATTTTTCAAACCAAAAGGCATGGAATTCCAGTAGTATGTACCCATTGGACATGTGAATGTCATTTTATCTTGATCCTATGGAGCTTCTTTATTTGGTTGTAACCTGAAAAACCATCCACGAGTGATAGCATTGCGTACCCTACCATGAGATCCATAATTGTATCGATGCTTGGTAGACAAAAGTCATCTTTTGGACAAGTTGTGTTGAGGTTGTTGGCATTTGACTGAACTGGTAAAGATTGTCAGTGATATGCAACCGGTAAAGGATTGATTGGTGAATGTGATGAAGAGATTGAGATTCATGTTTGATGACTAAGTCTTATGTTTTCATTGATGGAAACAATGTTTTTGTAGTCATCTAAGTCTTGGAAGCCAACCGGTAAGGTATAACCGGTACAAAAGACAATTTAACAGAGAACCGATAATTTGGATGTCAACCGGTAAACAGAGATAGAGTTGCATTATGACAATAGGTACAGGTGATTCATGAAGAGTTGTATGATGCAACTTTAAAGAAATGATGGAGATAGGTATTTGGAACTATGTTCATGACCGCATTGGCAGATTCAACTGGACAAGTGATATTTGATGTACAGGGCAGGCATTCTGATGAACACTTAACCAGTAGTGATAAAGTCACTATGATCGGTAAACCAACAGGTTTTGTCTTGTTTCTGGTTTGTTATGTCAATGGCTAAAATAAGTTCAGCGTGCAATGTTAGTTAGTCTAGATTAATTGAACCTAGGAAATTGTTCCAAGGTTGTTAGCCAACTAAGTTGATGTCTATAAAAACTCTGATGAGTTATGAATGCATGTATGAGATCAAAGATGAATATTGAGATTCTGATTGTGTGGTGATTAGTGAAGCTTTGTATTGATGTGTTGTTGAAGTTTTGGAGGAACTGAAGCAGATTTTATCAAACATAGAAGTTTTATATGAAGATCATTTGAATTGTTGTTATCCTAATAGTTACAGTAACAAAATCCCTTAATTGGGTATGTCTTGACAAGCCTTAATCTGTAAAACCCTTAATAGGGTAGCTCAACATCTGAGTTTAAATCCTCTTGCGAGGTTGATCCTAATAGGTCAAAGCTCCTAATAGGGCTAATCATATTAAATCCCTTAATCGAGTGACTTCTAACAGGGTCTGCTCCTAACCAAGCATATTTGTAAGACCTTTTAACCGATCAAGATTTGTATTCTACAGATAGTGAATCCTGTGGGTATTAACTCCCACCGTTGTTTTTCCCTTTTGGGTTTCCTTGTATAAATATCTTGTGTTATGTGGAATTTTTTTTATTGGGCATTATCTTATGTGGGGATATTCCTCTTATGCTTGTTAAGTTTTAAGTTGTTTTAGTTGGTGATCAGATTCATATTGTTTTGGCTTGCACTGATTCAACCCCCCCCCCCCTCTCAGTGCCTTATAAGTTTATAAATTGGTATCAGAGCCAAACTTATTTGAGGCTTAACCAATTGAGAAGGATTCCTAAGGAAGACATGGGGATATGAGTTATAGAGATATGTCTAATAAACTTGCAGAAACTGAGGAAGCCCTAGAAACATTAAGAGGCAAGTATAAAGCTTCACTTGCTAAGAGATGGGAGCTAACTGAACAACTTTTGGAGATTTTTGAGAGCAATTCTTATGATGAAGCAAACATAGGTGCATTGGTTGATGAAGTGGAGAAATTGAATGATGAGAAGGCTAACTTGAGGAGAGAGCTAGAGGACCTACCATCCAGATGAGTCATGAACTTGAAGCAAGGAGGGACGTAGAAGACAAGATCTAAGACAAAGAACATGAGATCTTTAAGTTAAATCAGGAAAATGTCACTCTATATGTATATTAGCATCAGGAGAAAGAAGAAAAAGAAGAAATAAAGGCAGAACTGGATATGGCAATGTCTCTTAGAGAGACTCTTATGAAAAGGAATGAATACCTTACACAAGAACTTGCTAATGCTAATGAGAGGCTTGCAAAGTTTAACAAAATTTCTACCATGCTTCATGAATAGATCCAATATCAAAGGATGAAAGGTCATACAACTGGATTGGGATACAATACATTTGAGAAATGTGAGCCTTCAGGTACAAAGGACAACATGGAAGAAGGTAAATCTGCACCTAAAATTCAGAAATCCATTGATAAGAAATCCTATAAGCATGTTTGTTTCAATTGTCATAATATGGGACATACTGCTAATGTTTGTAGAAGCAGATATGATATTACTAATGGTTATAGACCTAATACATATCAAGGATATAAGCTTAGAACCTTTAATGGTTATTATTACACTTACAACATGTATGGACATAGATCTATTGAGTGTAGGTATGGAGAAAATAATCTAGCACCTCACGTGAGTCAAAGGTCTGTTAGTGGTTGGCAAAGAACCTTTAATGACCGAAGAAGTCCTAATTGGTAGAGACCCTATTCTAACCGGTCTAGCCCTTATGAGATGGAAAAGAGGATGTATGTGGTTTGCACAATTTGTCATAACTACAGTCATGTATCTATGAACTTTAGAAGAAGGAATGGTAGAGGCAATGTTGGACCTTGGAGAGCATCTGGTATGGCTTGTTATCATTTTCATAAATTGAGACATATTGCAAAGTTTTGTGGAGCTAAGGTGAACCTACCGGTGAATCAACCTATTGACCAAAAAGGGAAGATGAAAGTTGATGTGGAGACTAGAGCTGAAATGAACAAAATCTGGAAAAGGAAGGATAATGAGAAAACTAAAGACAAACCATCGGAAGATCCTAATTCTTCACCTAGTGTGGAGAACCCTTCATCGGAAAACTAAGATGTTAAAAAGCTTAGGGGGAGCTTAATGTGAGATCTATTTCAGAACCCCCTGAAGGACCATAAGGTATGATAAATCTACATACTTTGATGTATTTTGATATTAAGAAGTGATTTTATGATCAAACTATTAGGTTTGATGTGTTATGAGAACTGATAGTGTGTTAAAAGATATTTTAGGGTTTTACCAGTAATAAAATTTAATGTGGTAAATAATGGGGAAATAAAAATAACTTTTTGAATATCATTTGTCATATTGCATTCTTGTGAGCACGTGGAGAGAAAATAGATCAAAGTAGAGCTTGTGTATGCAACATTTGAGCAGATTGACAGAGATTTGAAGTGATTTGTGATCGACAATCAGTGAGAAAGTTTCTTCGGTGTTTGGAACCCTAGTGCAGAAGTGGTAAAAGGTATTTATCCAGAAATCTTGTTATCTTCTTATCTTTCTGAATCATTGAAGATGGACACCCCACATCTAGTTGATGTTACCGATAGACCCCGTCTTGAATTTAGGAGGCACCCATTTAAGTCTAAGGAAACTGATCCCGTTGGAGCTCTATCCGGAGTTCCTTATGGTGTCTTACATGTTGAAGATGATATATCTTTCCATCATTGCAAACTAGAGGATCTTGGTATGGTTGCTATTTTTTATCAATATAGAGCATTGTGTGATAAGAATGGTATTTTGAAGGAACAATTCAAAAGGGTTACTGAGAAAGGGTTTCACCATGCCCTTAACACCATTGATGATTTTTTTGATGCACTTGTGAGATATATTCTTAGCATAATTCATGATTAGTTTATGTGGCTCGACCGACAACATAAGATTTATAAGGAAGCTATTCACGCAGTCACTGGATTTTGTGCCACCAGTGAGGTTCCTCTACTCAGATCCATTCCTAAGAATGATGTGGAAAATTTAACAGGATCTAAATGGGATGGAAGAGCAATGACGGTGAATAATATCAATGATTCGGTAGTATAATATGCCTGAATGGTTATTGGCTACCGAATCTATTACTCCAGCAGGATAAACAACATCCTTGTTGCTGCTATTCACACTGCCCACCGGATGATAAAAGAGGATGTTGATGATGTTGAACCTAGAATCCATCAAGAAGGATATGAGGTTAAGGTTCAAGTTTGGACAACTAATTCTTGGTCTATTCTTTTATTTTCAAAATTATTTTTTTGGTATTGGTGATATCCAATGGATAGATGGCACTCCAACATTGGTGCAAATGAAGAATTGTATAAGAATGCTTGGTAATTATTTTGGCAAGATTGCATGGGGATATTTTAAGGAATTTCAAAAGAAAATGCATGCAAGGGAAAGGATATCAACAGAGATTGTCAACCGGTATGAAAACACAATTTTCTTTATGGTTGATACAGATACATGTATGATGGAGGCAGTTGAGCCCCGGACTACATGGGTTATGCCCATGGGATATGAAGTGGACAAGGATCTTCTGATTTCATATGTTGATCATTTTCTTTCCCAACCAATAGATACAACAACATAACATTTTGGAACTTGCAAGAAGAAATCCCTTTCAGTGCATTCAGAACTTAACAAACTGGTAATAGCAAAGAAAGGTAGAAAAGAAGTTGAAGCATTTACAAAGCAAGCAAGATTCACAAAGGAAGCCATTGCTAAAGCAAGAGAAAAGCATGTTGATCAACAGGCTAGAACATCAAGTGCTCCCACCAGTACCTCCACCCGTATGAAGACAAGGGATGGAAAGGAGAGTTTTGTAGAGAAAGAAAAACCAGTAGCTGTTAAGAAGGAAAAACCATCAAAGATTCAATTCCGGAGAAAAGGTAAGATTGTTGAACCACCTACTGCATCGGTTAAGACTAGTAAAAGGAAAAAGAAACAAGAACATAAATCGGTAGATGTTGATGAAGAAGAGACTGAGTCTGAAGGAGAAAAGAATTCCCTAAGGGCCAGTCGCAAAAGGACAAAGGGTGTTGGTACTTCAACTGTGAAATCTTCAAAGAAACCAATAACCAAGCTCACACCTCTTGAAAATTTAATAATAAACATTAAAGAGTATGGTTTATTGACTGGTGTGAAGAAACTCTATGAAATTTTTAATGAAGATGAACAAAGGAAGATTGAGGATGCAGTTGTTGACATAATGAATAAATACAACAAGGCCCTTGTTGAATTGCAAGGGAAAATTCCAAATTTATTGTATAGTATAATTGATGCTAGATGGTAGGAAACCATGAAACAAGATAGAGAATGCATCAAATATTTTCTGAAAAACTTGCAACCTGAAGCTACTAAGGAAGAGTTAGATGAAATTTTTGCCAAGGCAAAGTCATCTTTTAGGTCGAAGAAAAGGTTGACAAGAATGTTAATTGGTGAGACCCAATCAGTCCATGAGGAGAATAAACAAATTTTGAAGAAGGTATCGGGTCTGATTCTGGATGAAGAGGAAGAAGTTAAGGAAGATGAACTGGAGAGGCTTAAGGTTGAAGATATTCCTAAAGGATTCAAGACAGTTGTCATCCCTGATGAAGATACTGGTAATAATAATGATGCTGATGCAACTAATAATGTTGATATACAGGTTGATGATGTGCAGGATGTGGATGTTGATGTTCAAATGTTTGAGCAACATGAACAAGAACAGAGATACGAAGAAATGAAATATGAAGGAGAAAAGAAGGATGAGGAGCCACTGGTAGTAACTCAAATTGTTACTACACAGCCCCTACTAGGACAGGAAACTGAAAAGGATAAAGAAAGTGAAAATAAAGAGGAAGTGATAGAAGATAAGCCTGACAATGAAGAGAAGAAGATAGAAGAAAAGAAAGAGGACAAGGTAGAAGAGAAAACTGAAGAAAAGAAAATAAAGGGTCCTGTGCCTAAAGTGACACCTCTGTCACTTGACTCCAAAAAGAAAATTGTAGATGAAGATGATGATGATGCTATAAGCATCAAAGGACCACTAGACATGGACAATTTGAGCTTAACTGAGTTTATGGGGATTGCAACTGCCATGCAATCTCGGGCCAACAAGAAGAGGATGAAAGAGTAGTAGAAGGAGGTAGAAACAATAAAGAATGTTGTTGAGATTTTGTCTAGTCTCCTATCGGAGACTGATAGAGATAATTTTATTACTCCTATTGATAAGCTTGGACAAATTGTTTCTGATGTTGAAGAGAAAATGAAATCATTTGAGGATGCAACTTATGTCAGTGTTGAGAAATATTACAAGAAGAAGAGAACAGAGCACTTCATGACTGAAATTGATAAAGGGAAAGTTGCTCTTATTATCAATAAGGACTGTTTAAAAGAGACACTTGAAACCGGAGGTAAAATCCTCTCAACTGTTTCTAAATTTTCATAGTTTTCTGTTGATTTGAAGAATAAGAAGGAGGAAGTTGAGCAAGACCTTGAATTTCTTAGTGAGTCATTCAAGCCCCTTAATGACTCTTCTATCAATTTTGGAAGATTGGTTATTGAACTTAAACATAAGCTGAAATCTTATGAAAATGAGCAGGTTAAGAGGATCATATCACTGCAGGAATTACAGATAGGGTTGATACCGAAGGTGGAAATCTTGCAGAGAGCTTATAAAGAAACTGAAGCCATCCTTGCAACACTAGAGATGAGTACCATAGATTCCATGGAGGAGCTTGTTGGACAAATAAAGACACATGTGGAGATTACCGGAACTATTTTGAAGACATGGCATAATGATTTGAAACAATTAAAGTCTCATTTTAGTGATGCTTTTTCTAAGAGTGCATTGTAAATACATTCATATATGCTAATGCAATTTTGATACACATTTTGATATAACATGTATTTATCTTTCATGTATTTACTCCTTTGTTTGGCATTGTTGTCAAAGGGGGAGTAATAGTTGAAGAGCCAGTCAAAATTTTGTATGTAAAAGTAAAGGGAGAGTAGTAGTATAAGTCTTTTAAGTCTTTTAATTTTTGTAATAGCATGCAATTACTAAGGGGGAGTGTATGTGTAGAGTCAATTTTTGTATTGCACACTTAGTTGACAAAAAATCTATTAAGTGTTACCATCAATGCCAAAGGGGGAGAATGTTGGCATTTGACTGAACCGGTAAAGACTGTTGGTGATATGCAATCGATAAATGATTGGTTGGTGAATGTGATGAAGAGATTGAGATTCATGTTTGATGAATAAGTATTGTGTTGTCATTAATGGCAAGTCATCTAAGTCTTGGAAACCAACGGTAAGGTATAGCTGGTACAGAAGATAGTTTAACAGAGAACCAGTAATTTGAACTTCAACCGGTAAATAGAGACAAAGTTGCATTCTGACAATCGGTACAGGTGATTCATTAAGAATTGGATGATTTGGTTTTAAAGAAATGATGAAGACAAGTATTTTGAGATATGTTCATGACAGCATTGGCAGATTCAACTAGACAAGGGAGATTTGATGTACAGGGTAGGCATTCTAATGAACACTTAACCAGTAGTGATAAAGTCACTATGATCGGTAAACCGGCAAATATTTTGTCTTGTTTTTGGTTTGTTATGTTGATGGTCGACATAAGTTCGACATGCAATGTTAGTTTGTCTAGATTAATTCAACCTAGGAAATTGTTCCATGGTTGTTAGCTGACTAAGTTTATGTCTATAAAAAGTGTGATGAGTTATGAATGCATGTATGAGATCGAAGATGAATATTGAGATTCTGATTGTGCGGTGATTAATGAAGCTCTGTATAGAGGTGTTGTTGAATTTTTGGAGGAACTAAAGAGGATCTTATCAGACACAAAAGTGTTATATGAAGATCATTTGAACTATTGTTATTAGAATAGTTACAACAGCAAAATCCCTTAACTGGGTAGGTCCTGACAGACCTTAATTTGTAAATCCCCTAATAGGGTAGCTCAACATCTAAGTTTTAATCTTCTTGTGAGGTTTATCCTAATAGGTCAAATCTCCTAACAGGGCTCATCATATTAAATCCCTTACCTGAGTGACTCCTAATAGGGTCTGCTCCTAACCGGGCATATTTGTAAGACCTTAACTGGTCAAGATCTCTATTCTACAGATAGTGAATCTTTTGGGTATTAACTCCCACTGTGGTTTTTCCCTTTTGGGTTTTCATGTATAAATATCTTGTGTTATGTGGAATTTTTTTTATTGGGGATTATCCTATGTGGTGATATTCCTCTTATGCTTGTTAAGTTTTAAGTTGTTCTAGTTGGTGATCAAATTCATATTGTTTTTGCTTGCACTGATTCAACCCCCCCCTCTCAATGATTTTTAAGTTTATCAGAGGTCCCTAAATTCGGTACATATTCAAATGCTTTTGTCTAACATGGAGACTAGTACAATGTTGGAAATCCATTCTACATAATCTATAGGTCAGATAAAACTGGCATCTAGTAGTTTCTTTAGTTCAACTTTGACTAGCAATGCCACATGTGGATTCAAGTTTTTGAGTTTTTCTTTAACGGGCTTAGCTCCTGGAGTGATTGATAAGTGATGCATAATGAGGTCCGTATCAACTCTCGGTATATCTGCATAAGACCAAGAAAATTTGATTTGTTTTTCCTTTCAAAATTTGATGAAGTCGGGTCTTTCTTGTTCTATTAATGATTCTGCCAGATGTATGGTTCTCGCTACTGCTTAAGTGCCAATATTTATTGATTGAGTTGGCTCAATAAAAATTGGTGATCTTTCCTGATAATATTTAGGAAGAGTGTCAAGTCTCTCATCCTCAGGCATCTCAAAAAAAATTTCACCATCAGATACGTCCTTTGTTTTTACTTTTTTATGATCTAATACTACCATTGAATGGTTTTCATCATTAGATTAATTTTTTATTTTATTCATTTTGTGACTAAAAGACTTGGCACTCCCCTGTTTGAGAGCTTTGTTATGAGATTCACTAGTGGAGCATGTTTTTGGTTTGACTGAGCAAAGGTATTGGACATTAGCATCATTGTTTTGAAATGTTGGTATATCAATGTGTTTAGGTTGTTCCCAGTCTATAAGTTAAGGATATATGAGAGGTAGGGGATCGTTTGGTGGATCAAGGTCTACCACTATAAGAGTCATGATGGAGATGTTGTCATAGTTGTCATTGGATGTATCAAATTCTATGACAGTATCAAGGTCTTTGATGGTACTCTCTTCGAATTTGTGTGTTTCGTATTGATGTTGCTCATTCTCACTAGCCTCATAGATATGTAGTGGCCCAAATTCAAATGATCTAGACCTCGAACCTTGACCATCATGGGGTATAGGCATATATGTGTGGATTGTATCTACCTCAATATCATCAATGACAACAAAGCAAGCATCCCATTCATATTCATTTGAGTATGTTTCAGAATCACTTTCTAAGGCTACACTATTGTATCTGATAGGAATTTTGTATGGCGAGAAGAGTTCATTGTATAATTGATACAAGTTTTGTTGCTTGTGTTGATTCATGTTATGTTCTTTCTTGTACTCTTTGGATTTGTTCATAAACAGTCTCCTCCCTTTGAATGGCAAGTTCTTCTTGTTGTGTTCCATATTTGGCTTGATCGGGTCCTGTTATTGCTTGCATGTGATGTATCTATTTATAGAAAGCCTCCTCTCTTTGAATAGTGAGTTCCTCTTGTTGTTTATCATATTCTTCATTCTTTTGTTCTTTGTTTGTCCTTTTAGCTGCTTGGTGTATCACTTCTTACCATGATTCCTCGTTATGTGTCACATTTCTTCTCCATCGTGGATTTTGATGATCTCATTTTTGAACAGGTTGAATATGCTGACCATACCCTAGTCCAAATTTATCTTTGGTAAGTTGTGAATGGGGTTGAATTGGTCCTATGATGACTTCTTGATGCTTTCCAATAGGTCCCTTTCCTTTGTATCCAATTCTCTACATGATCCTAAATTCATTACCATATTGTTGTGTGGGGATGGCAACCTCTAGAGCAGTAGCTCTTGTCTCTTCTTCATCTTTATATATCCAGTTGAGGATATCTTTGTCTTTTGATTCTTCTGTGATTGTGCCCCTTGGATAAATTTGCCATCAAATGTTTTGGTGGGTTGTGCTACTTTATGCCTTGATGTTGAAGGTTGTCCATGAGACCTTGGTGAAGTCAGCAACTTTGATAGTTATAGGGGTTCAAAAGAGTATTCCCCCATGCCTTGGTCTTTTATCTTTATCTTCTTTCCAAAGTTTATAGACAAAGATGAGTTTTTTTTTCTAATTACTAGATGATGAGGAAGCTTGGGCCTCCCTGTTATGTGGTACTAGAACATTTTGAGCTGCCCTCGTAGTATTGCAATACTGAAAGGGATTGGTATCTGCTGATATTAAGATCTCTTGTCCATTGTAAGGGAACTTGAGACATTGATGATATGTAGAAGGTACCGCTTGCATTTTGTGGATCCAAGGATGACCCAAGAGTATGTTATATGCCAAGTCTATGTCTAAGACTTGGCAAGTTATATCCTTTTGCATAGGTCCTAGTTGAATGGGTAGCACCACTATTCCTTCTGATGACCTTTCTTCTTCATCATATGCCTTGATAGTGATTTTATTTTTGGGATCAATAGCTTTTTTTGAGAAGCCCAATGCACAGATAACTTTTAAGATACATATATTTAGGCCAGGTCCTCCATCTATTAGCACATATTTTACCCAGTGTCTATAGACAAGAACTTCGATGTGGAGTGGCGTGTTGTATGGATGACTCAAAGAGACGTCATCATGCTCTGAAAAAGATAGGTTATGAGGCACTTTCATATGTGCCACCATGTCTTAGAATCGATTAACATCCAAGTTGTTTGGAATTGTAGTATCCATAAGATCTTGTTCCAAAATGTTCTCATGTGTTGCTGAGATTTTGAGCAACTCTAATATCGATAATTGGGCAGGTGTCTTTTGCAATTGGTCTACCACATTGTATTGAGTTTTAGGAAGAGTTGTTTCTTTAGATGTGCTCCCCCTCAAGACATATTTTTGTGCCCTTATTGTCACACATGTTCTTGTTTATCCTATATTTTTATGACATTCATGTTAGGATAACTGGTGAACAACTGTGAGGGGGAGGTGAATCAGTTGTTAACAGATTATATCAATCAAACCACTTAATAACCTTTAACCAGAGCATATAAACATTAAGAACCAAAATAGCAGAAACAAATACTAGTAAACAATACAACTTAATAATAAAACAGATAATCAACACAATGCAACCATACCACATAACACCATTATAGCAGAAACAAATACTAGTAAAAAACATGGTGGGAAGCCTACCCACAGTCAGATGATACTTCTGTAGAAAGTATGTGATACAATGAGGGGCCTGCACATGCAGGAAGGAACACTGCCTAGAGTGTACTACTCATAATAAAAGAGTCTCACTGACTACAAAGAGGTTATCACCACCTCGAGATAATTGGACAGCAATCCAAAAGAATGAACTACCAAAGATAGCATCTACCATGCCTGATTACAGTCTCGGTTAAGCTCAATACTGGAGGCCTTTGACCTCTTCTTTAAACCCAATTCGATCCTCAATGATCTATTGGTATATGTGCATTATGTGATGACATGATGATAATGTATGTTGTCATTGATGTCAATATGCTAGAAGTATGAACCGGTATATATTGAAGTAAGTAAACTGGTGAGTGAACCGATATGATGGTGTGAACTAGTATATGCAAAAATTGAATTGATATATAGAAGTATGAACTGATATATGCAAAGTTTGTATCGGGTTTCATTTGATATGACTACCGGTTGGTAGTCTCAGCTTCAGGGTTTCTGGTTGTTGTATTCCAAGTTTGTGTGACTCGACCGAAGACATCTTGTGATGAGTTAGCATTGAAATGAAGATCAGATCGCGTTACCATGTCAACCTTGTGCGCGTGAAGGATTTCCTTGAGGATGTTGCATGAAGAGTGATTCTATCTACCTCAGGAATGTGCAAAATCTTAGTAAATGGTGGAGAGCACGTGATAGGTTATCAGCTTCCAGAAGTGATGAAGAACGAACGATGGAGAATGTCTTGAGATTTGTTCAAGATTGTTTTATCCTATGTAACATGATTAAACGGTCAGGATTGGACCGACTGTATTGTTAACCTAGATGCTTAGGGTTTTAGGTTTTGGCCACCAACCTGATTGTTGTCTATAAGGTCGATGATGGTTTTCATTTGAAGTTGTTGGCAAATGAATGTATGTGAGGTGCTTTCTTTCTAGACCGAAGAAGTGAGTAGAGATTTGCAAAGTGTGATTGCAGATGTAAAGGAACTGAAGTGGATCTTCCTTGGCATTAAGTGTTGTTATCAGATTAGTGTATTACGTGTTGACTTCTAACCATTTCAGTAGTTGGAAAATCCCTTTACTGGGTAGCTTTAACAGGCTTTTTGTAAATCCTTTAACAGAGTGACTCAAAATCATTGAGTTCTACAAATCCTCTTACAAGGTAACCTTTAACAGGGTATTTAGCCATCCCTTAACCGAGTAATCCCTAGTAGGACCGGTTCCTAGTAGAACCTATTGTAAAATCTTTAACTGAACTAAGCTCCTAACAGAGCGAACTTCAGAAGAGTTCAAGAACAGTTTGTGGGTATTCATCCCCACCGTGGTTTTTCCCAGTTGGGTTTCCATGTGAAAATCAGTGTGTTATGTGTGATGCTTTTTCATGTGATGTTTTAGTGTTTTATTGTTAAGCGATAATGCAAGTTGATCCAATGGTCATTGTATTTCTGATGTATTACTTGTTTAAACATATGGGTGAAAGTTAAGAAGAGATGTTAGGTTTTGAGAAGATCTAGATGCTACCAGTTTATGTCTTTTCACTATCACTGTGTTTCGCCGGAATTGCCTTGATTTAGATCGGTGATGTTGTTTACCAGTTAGTATAGCCTTTGTAGTATAAGTTGTTTAAGAGGTTTTTGTCTGTACTGATTCACCCCCCCCCCTCTCAGTACCTATTGGGTATTTACTATTCATTATTATTCATCAATTGGTATCAGAGCATCCTACAGGTCCTCTGTGTTATAAGCTTAACCGCTTGAGGAAAAGATCCTATTCTAATGATTAAGAGGGAAGGTCCTAAGTTCAACAGAGATGACTTTAAGATATGGAAGGACAGAATGAAGATCTACATTAAAAGCATGGGTGCTCAACACTGGAACTATGTTGAGCATACTTATGTTGTCCCTACCGGTACTCTCACCGATGATCAAAGAAGAGAAATTCAGGAGAATGGGCAAGTTATGGAAGCTCTTATCAACAGTCTATCTGATATTGAGTTTATTGATGTTCAAGACAAGGACACACCTAAGGAAATATGGGATACTCTGGAGAATATCTATGGCAATGATGAGCATGGGAAGCAAGCTAAGGAAGAAAGCCTTAGAGGTAAATTTGAGGATATGAGGATGGTTGAAGGTGAAACCATTCAGCAGTATGGCATTAGGATTAAAACTGTTGTTGGAGACATCAAGAGTGCAGGAGGCACAATAGATGATTCCACTATTGTTAGCAAATTTTTGAGATCCTCGTTACCGGTCTATGCAATAAGGGTTGTTGCTATTCAGGAGTTGAGATCTATCGACAAGACAAAGGTATCCCTTGACTCCATCATTGTTAATTTGACTACATATGAGCTAAACAATTATGATGGTAGTGTTCAGAAGACTGAATCAACCTTTAAAGCATCTGTTGCACTATCCAGAAAAGGAAAAGAGGTTGGTACCAGCTATGAACCTAGACAAAGAAGAGATATGGATGATGAGGAGATCTTGATGGAGTTTGAAGCTCTTCTTGCCAAGAGACTTCCTAAGGGAACTGGGAAATATAGAGGTAAGCTCCTTTTGAAATGCTTTTCTTGCAATAAGGTAGGACTGTTAGGATTCCCAAAGATACTGAGAGAGGGGGTGAATCAGTATATAACTAGTTATATAGTTTTCTGAACTTATTATATAAAAATCAATTCAAAACTGTGTACCGATAAACCAAAATTAATGCACTAAATAAGAACAACAACCACAACATGAAAGACACACCATAACGCAATATTTTTAATGAGGAAACCCGGTGTGGGAAAAACCTCGGTGGGGTTTATGACCCACAATATTCACTTACTGGCCAATAAGAGAATATTACTATTACAATAGGGGCCTGCACATGCAGGAAGGCCAAGTGCCTAGAGCTCACTTCTCAGTTACAAAAGAAGTCTCACTAACTTACATAAATGGATTATACAAATCCAATTTCATGTACTTATTCAGTACCAATTTAAGCTCTGCAATAATCATAAACCCTTATCCAAAATCTGCCTTACAATTTGCACATTAGGTCTGCAATAATCTTTCGTGTCCGCTACCTATCCTATTTCTAAAATGATCTACAAGCTCTCATACTTATATGAGTCTTATTACAATCCGCCATGTTGTCTTACAAAATGATTTTACAATTAAATATAAAATACAATTAAACAAAATTATTGTCGGTCATGGTGTCGGTAATCAATCTTTTCGGTGTCGGTGAACTGTATGCTAGTGTAGAGTTTGTCGGTGCTGGTGCCTGCCGGTATCATATGATTGTAAGGTTGCCATCAATGAAAATACCTTCAATCACCTACAATTTCTCATTGGAGTGTGCATTTTCCAACAAGGACACATTGCTATCAACTGTCCTAATAGTGATAATAAGGACAAACCAAAGAAGTTCAAAAAGTTCAAAGGAGGAAATAGGAGAAACTATTTTGTTGTAGTTGATGAAGATGTCACTAATGATGAATAAGAAGATGAAGAAAGCAAAGACATAGTGTTTGTAGAAGTTAAGGAAGATGTGTCAAACAAGAAGGCTCTTGTCTCACGCTTTGATAATTCTAATGAGTGGATTATTGATAGTGGATGTTCTCACCACATGACTGGTGACTGAAAGAAGTTTCTATCTCTAGAAGAGTATGATGGAGGTGTAGTCCGATTTGGTAATGATGCACCATGTATGGTAAAAGGAAAATGGTCCATCTCTCTAAATGGAAAAAGCAGTGTTGATAATGTGTATTGGGTAGAAGGTCTCAAGCATAACCTTTTGAGTGTTGCCCAGCTGAATGATAAAGGAATCACTCTAGAATTCAAGGATGGAGTGTACAAAATAAAAGGAAAGAGTGGTGAACTAATGGCCACCAATATGCAGACCAAAGGTAACTTGTTTCAGTTAAATACAAATATCAGTCAATGTCTAATGGTTAAGTTTGATGTTAGTTGGATATGGCATAGGAGACCCTGTCATGTAAATTTTGATAATATTGTGAAGGCCAGTAAGATCAAGGTAGTTAGAGGATTTCCTGCGCTAAACAAACCGGAGAATCCTTCATGCAAAGAATGTCAACTGGGGAAAATGTCTTTGTCAACCTTCAAAGGTAAATCTTTCACAACAGATAATTTACTTGATCTTGTACATACTGATTTGTGTGGTCTTGTGAAAACTAGGAGTGTTCAGGGAGATAGGTATGTTGGTATTTTGGTATGGTTTTGTCATTGATGTCAACACCTATTGAATACACCTACTTTGGAGATCCAGCAACATTCACTAGCAATCAATAATCTATGCAACAGTTATTGGTATATGGTTAACCGGCAGGATATAATGTTCACCGGTACCTGGAATGAGATGGAAGACAATTGGTAATGTCGAAGACATCATGTGGACACTTTACTTTGAAGTAATAATCATTGGTATATTCATATTTGCATATTTGCTTTTACCGGCAAATAGGTCCAGGTTATCTAGGGTTACACCAGTAGGTTTATCTTTTCCAGATCAACATGGCACGCTATGGAGATGATTTATTATTGTTGTAAATGCATTAAGCCGACATGTTTAATCGGTTATTGCATCAGATATTATATTATTTGTAAAATGTTTTTATTGTAATATCTTGTAGAGCCGACCTACTAAAATTGGTCTTAGGGTATGGTATAAATGTAAGATCTTATTTGTAAGATCAAGTGTTGAATGTGAAAAATATTTAAGTGAAGGTATATGCAAGATCAAGCAGAGGCATACACGAAGACATCATTTGAAGGTGAAGTTAGGTTTTTGTAGAAGCATATCAGCATTACACTGGTATTGAATCTAGCATATGAAGATGTGATTTTGTGCAGTACATTCTTATTGGATTTAACCATCCAACTATAGTCAGTGTGACTCCCATTTGTGATTGAGCAGTGAGCTCTAGGTTGTTGGCCTTTCTGCATGTGCAGACCCCTTTTGTACACTTACTATCTGCAGTAGTATCATCTGATTGTGGGCAAGGTTTCCCACCGTGGTTTTTCCCCTTACAGGGTTTCCATGTACAAATATTGGTGTCATGTGTTATGGATGACTTTATGTTTATGTTTCATGCATTAATCCTTACCGGTATAACAATTTACTATTAACATTGTCTACCGACATACTTAACTAGTTCATCGGTATTAAGCATTAAGTCAGTTAATAAGTTTTTGGTTTGAATTTATTAGACAACTAATTCAACCCCCCCCCCCTCTCAGTTGTCTTCGAGACCTAACAATTAGTATCAGAGCCTAGTCCTCTTTTTGCAAAAGTTTAACAACTTGAGGAGATCCAATGTCTACTAATTATTTCAGGAAGGACAGTCCTAAACTTGATGGAACCAACTATGGGATATGGAAGATTAGAATGGAGACACATCTGAATTGCATCGGTAAAGACATCTAGGAAATTACTAAGAATGGTTATACTGCTGTTGTAGCTGGTCAGACTGCTCCAACTACCTTAGCCAAAGATGAAGAAAATGATTGCAAAGCAAGAGAAGCACTCTTGAGTGCATTATCAGATCAACAAATCATGGGATTATCTAATAGGTCTACTACTAAAGTTATTTGGGATCATTTGGAAACACTGAATGAAGGAGATTCAATAGTCAAAATTGTAAAACTTGAAAGCTTCCGAGTCAGGTATGAATATCTGAAAATGGAAGAAGATGAAAGGATTTCTGCTTTTATGGAAAGAGTAAATGAAATTGTTTTGGCTATCAAATGTTGTGGAGGAACCTTGAGTGAGGATGAGATTGTTTCAAAAATCTTAAGAGGTTTTCCATCAACATATAAAATGAAGGTTACTGCTATAAATGAGTTGAGAACAATACCTAATACATCAGTAACTAGGGATACATTGATTGGAAAACTTTTAGCTTTTGAAATTGAGGAATTTGGTCCTTTTGCTACTATAAAGATTGATTTGGCCTTTAAAGCATCAACATCATCTGCTCCATCTTTTGACAAATCAAACTGGAGAGCCTTTTATGCAAGAGAACTTGAAGAAACCAGGAAGGAGAATGAAGAGCTTGAGGAACTTGAAGCACTATTTGCAAGGAAAATGCCAAAAGGTCCAATTGGAAGTAAGTATGAAGGTAAAGCACCTTTTAAATGTTTTAATTGCAATAAGATTGGTCATATGGCTTCAAGATGCCCTGATAGACATGCTAGACTAAGAGAAGAAGCTAAAAGAACATACAAGCCTAATCCTGAATAACAGAGATACAAATTTAAGAACAAAGATAAATCTTGTTACATTGCTGATGAAGGTGTGACTGATGATTCTGATGAGGATCCAACAGACAATGGATGGGTTTTTGTTGCTATAACAGAAGATCAACTGGCACCTACTGCTCAACCGGTAGAACAAGCCCTAGCAGCTAAAGTTGAATCAAAGGATGAATGGATTATTGACTCAGGATGCTCACATCATATGACTGGAGACAAAGGTAAATTCTTGAACTTTCAAGAATACAATGGAGGTTTAGTAAGATTTGGAGATGACAAAGCCTGTTCAATCAAAGGTAAGGGTTCAATATCTCTTGATGGTAAACATAACAATGACAATGTCTACTATGTTGAAGGATTAAAGCATAATCTTTTAAGTGTTAGTCAATTAGTTGAGAAAGGTTTTCAGTTACAATTTAAAAATGGAAAATGCAAAATCATGAATAGAACTAGTTTGGAAATTGCAACCGGTAATCAGACTAGAGGTAATATCTTTCATTTGAATAATAGTGAAAAGGCATGCTTAATTGCACATATAGATAAAAGTTGGTTATGGCATAAAAGACTATGTCATGTAAATTTTGATTGCATGGTAAAAATCAGTACTTCTAAGGCAGTTAGAGATCTACCTAAAATTGTGAAACCTCAGAATACAATTTGCAAGGAATGTCAATTTGGAAAACAAGTTAGAGCTAGTCTCAAAAGTATTCTAGAAAAATCCAATAATGCTCTTGATTTAATTCACACTGATTTATGTGGTCCAGCTAGAACTAAAAGCTTACAAGGTGATAGATATTTCATGCTAATTATTGATGATTATTCTAGACTGTGTTGGGTTACTTTTCTCAGAGAAAAATTAGAAACACTTGGGAAGTTCAAACTGTAGACACCTAAAAATGGTCAATGCTTGCGGAATCATACTTTAACATTTGCGCATTGCCTCATTTTAGGTTTTTGCGTCGCATTAACATTTCTTCCATGTTGCGCACTTGGTTTTTATCATTTGTGAGTGTCGAGTCATTCTTCTGCATTCTTCAATCATCTCGCTCTCAAATTTGGTCTTGTTGACAACGCTATCCAGTCATGATTTTGATCGATTTTATCCTATCACATCAATGTGCGTGCTCATTTGTCATCATTTTGGACATCGTCAATCCTAATTAGGGTTTTGTCCTCTTATCAATATTGTCATCGATTGATTTGTCATCGATCGTTGTCATCTTGTCATCTTGCAATCTATTTTGTCATCGATCATAGTCATTTTTAATCTTGTCATCTTGCAATCTAGTTTGCCATCAATCGTTGTCTGTCTCAATTATGTCAATTTGGATCAATTAGTCATTGTTCCTCATCAATTGGCACATTTATCAATCAAATTATTTATCAATAAAGTCATTTGTCAATTCAAAATCATGATCAAATCGACATCAAATCAATTTTATATCAAGACCTAATTGTCGTCCTTGCATTCCTTTAACCTTGTTTGTCATTTTCTCTCCATTTTCTTCCTCTAGGTTAAATAATTTATTTATTTATCCTAGGTCTTCGTGTCACAATTAAATGTTTAATTTAATTGGATAACTAATTATTCCTCTTTTTGTGAATTAATTAATAAATGACAAATTATTAATTGATTTACCTAATTTCCTAATGTTTCATCAATTTCTAAATTCCCTCTTTGTGAATTAATTAATAAATCAGAAATTATTAATTAATTCACTAATTTCCTAATTTCCTCATTTTCTAATTTGCTAAATTCACTTTCCACCTAATTAACTTGTCTCTAGTTCTCCCTATTTTTGTGCTTCATGCGTCATACTCTTGACATAGTAAGATGTCATAAGGTTCTAGTTTTCTAAGATTTGCATTGGCAATATGTCATAATTCATGACATAGAAGGTGTCATAACCTTCTTCTTTTGACTCCATTTTTCCATTTTGAAATCAATTGCCTAAATATCCATTTCATGCTAATTTGATCCTATCTCCAATTTATCTACAAATTGGATGATCTTCATCAATCAAAGCTAATTGGTAATTACATTGTCGAAATAATCACTTTGTCAAAACAATCACATTTCAAGTACTCTTGATCAACCATCTTGTCTACTTGCTTTCAATCATGTGTGTGCACTTGCAGGTGAGATCCACAACAAAAACTATTTGAAGAGGAAAGAAGAACAATGGAGCCGCATGAAGGAAGCATTCAGATCTACATATGGTTTGCATAGTATTTAATCTTTTTGAATGTTTCAATCTTTATGTCTCTATTGAATGTGTTTAGGATAGATCATTACATTTAAGCTTTCGTGATTGAGCTAATAAGTAGTTTTTATATTGTTTGTGATGATTTCCGAATTCCTAGCTACATTAATTGGTGAATCCAACGTGAAAATGCTTGGATCTAATATTTTTTTGAATGTTTTGTGAAGTTGCAGATTTTTCTTCTAAAAAACAAACAGTCATAATCAACTGATCACGTTAAAAATTTCGTGCAGAATTAAAATAAACGATTTCTGGGTATATTAGATCACGTTTTTACCTTTCTAGATCATCTTACGATTTGTGATTTGGATAAATATTGAGGAAGTTATGATATTTTTAATTATGCTGTTGTAAATGGTCAAAATTTTCAAAAACAAAATCATGCAATCTTCATCTAGATTAATTTAGCTTGGCAAATTAATCATGCATTCATGTAAATTTTATCTAGATTAATCTAGGGTGGTAAATTTGATAAATTTCACATAGATTAATCTAAGGGGACAAAGAATCACAACTTTTATGGATTAATTTTGATGGTGATTCATTTCTCTTGATTCTCTAACATTGTTGGTAGCTTTGTGGTGAAACGCTTGACAAAGAATTATTTCACAAACTACTAATGAATTGTTTGCAGGTTCGCTAGTCAAAGACCAAACAAATCAAACTCCTAACTTAGTGATTTTGCAGGTTGCCTTATATTCCAACCAAAATTTGTGTTTGTGATTTTTAATTAGGCACCTAGTATGTTTGCTAAGTAGGATGGAATGAACATGTGTTCACTTTGCTTGTCGCGTTTGACATTGGAGTAGGAGAGTATGCTCTCATCCTTCTTAGGGTGATCAGAAATCTAGATCTTTGATACCATTCTCATGTTTTGATTGTTTATTACCTTTAGAGGGCCTGCCTTCCCAACCATTTGCTTTCTTTTGCAAGCAAGTGATAATTGTGAGAAGGGAACAACCCAAAGTGAGCACAGCTAGAGTACCTTGGCATTCTAACTCACTATAAATAAATACCTGATGGGCGAAAGCTTTGAAGGAAGGGTTACTTGGGAAGTGATGACCCTTGGACTCTTTCTCATATCAACATCTAAGTAGGGCCTCATGGTCTAAATCATGCTTGCGCGACTACATTTGTTTGTATCTTGGTGGGCTTAATGTCTCAATCACACTTGCGTGACATCAAGGAGTAACACTTAACAAAAATCCTTACTAAACACCTTGTTTGTAGAGGCCAAAAACCCTTCTAGTTGCTTGAGAAGGACAAGTTCGGATACTTGGAAGAGATACTAAGTTCGCCATGGGGAGATTTCCATGGGGACTGATGCTTGGCTACCCTGAGAAGTGAGTGCCATGGAGGGGAGCCCGTGGGGTCAAGCATCTATGTATTCTCCTTGAATCCCATAATGAGTCTACCTCTCAAGTACCTACTGTCCTTGCCTACCATAAGAAATGTGTGAATGAGCATGATTTTCTTGAGTCTAAGTTGAAATATCTTGTCTTCTTTGTTTGTCAAAAGTTGAGTTGTGTCTCATTTCAAAAACAAGACAAAATTGATTCAAAACAAGGTTAAACACAAGAACATTTCATCCAACAAAGTTCAAAACACCTTCAAACATGGTTGTCAAATATTTTTCAAAGTCTTGTCTTAACATTTATGTCACTTACATTTAGGTTCATCCTAGGTTTGCATTTTGCAAAGTCATTGTCAACTACCAAGGTTAGGTTTCACCTAAGTCATACTCCTTTGCATATAAATAAGGGTCATTCATTTGCATATGTCCTCTTGTATTAAAGTCATACCATTGTCATACATTCATATTTGCATACCCTAAGTTTCCTCATTAAGCCTAAGTCATTATCATATCATATTAAGGTCATTTGCATAGTAATTGTCCCTTAGCATATAGTGTCAAAACTAAGTTTTGTCATACTTGAGTAATCCAAATCTTTGATAAACCCTAATTCATTGTTGAGAAGTCTAGATCTTATCAAACTTTTGTCTTTTGTCATTATTGTCATTTGGTCAAACCTAGCTTAGTATCCAAGCATATAGGGGAGACTTTGTCATTTGTCCTTTTGTCACTTGGTCCTTTTGTCCTTTGAGGTCTAGACATCATTTCAATTTCCTAAGGGTCTCTTTTAGATTTGCATTTCAAAAAGTTTGTCAAAATCTTCAAAAACAACCAAAAACATAGGTTGCATTCTTGCCATAGATTTCATTCTCATTCATTTAGTTTGCATTTAGTTGCATATCATACATTATCCTTGAACAATTCCAAAAATATTGCATTTGCATAGTGACATGTCTATTGAAACAAGATTTCAAGCACTAATGATGCAACAAAGTTTGACGTATCAACCGACAATGCAATCAAATTTTAATCCAAGGCAATCACAATTCTATCCAACCCAACAACAAGGCAATATCGATCAAACTTTTTATGATGAAACAAATCTCCAAATACAAAAACTAGAGGAGAAACTAGCTCAAGAAGAGGAGATATTGGAACAAAGAGTGAAAAACATTGAGAAGAATAGATCACAAATGTCCAAAATGTTTCAAAAATTTCTAGGTTGAAATCTAAAGATTGAGCCAATTGATGTAAGGTCTCTTCTTGAACGATCAGACATACCAGCTCTCCTCTCCCAAATAGAGATGATGAAACAATTTCAGGAAAAGAGACAACATCAATTTCAACATTATGTGCCTCCACAACAAGAACAAGAAGGTGTTTACTATCAATCACATGTTCAACTGTAAAGCGGAAAAATCGAACCCTAGTCGTTCTCCCCTCCCCAACTCCAAGGAAAGAGAAGGGAGAGTCACTAGGGTTGATGGTTTTCACTTAGGAGAGACTTTACATTCAAAAGAGGGGTTGAAACCCACAAGATCCAATCCCACGCAATGCAAGATTGGATTCTATATGAGTTTCAAGGGTTATGATAGCAAGGATACCCTCTTTTGTAAAGAAATGTAGATAGAAAGATTGAACTAGGAATGCATGTAAAGTGGGAAATATTCACTTATAAACAGAGATAGGGATATGATATGAAGCTGCGGACCTGGAATTAGCAGTAAAATGTCGAGACGGTGCTGTTCTGCAAATTTGAGCAAAAGTTGACGGGACGATGGCGCCCGGCGTGCACACGGTCCTCCGAAAAATCCGCGAAACGAAGGTGGATCTATTCGTCTCTACACAAGGATTCCAGATCTTCAATTACAGCCGCGTACCTGCAACCTACACATAGAAAAGAGAGGACGATTGGGGGGTTAGGGATGAGGGGTTTGCCTTTAGGTCAAACCCCGGTTTTGGAATTAACCAAGAAATGAGAAATGCTGTAAATGTAATGTAAAACAAGTACTAATACCTTGTTGTAAGGATGTTTGTATCCTTATATGCGAAGGTATAGATGTTGTTGTATGTTGTATGTTGTATGTTGTAGTATGTGATCTCCTCTTCAATGGTTGAATCCTTGCCTTCAATGCAACACTTAGCCTTGAATGGAGACTTAGAATGATCAATTGCTTGAAGGAATGCTTGAATGCTTGAATGCTTGAATGTTTGAATATCGTTTTCGCGCCTTTTCCATCTTTTTTCATCTACCAAAATGGGAGAGGAAATGTGGTTTATATACTTGTCAATTAGGGTTAAAAGACTGATTTTCCCGACCTTAGGCCGACCAGGAAATGTTATTTTCCAATTTGCAAACAAAAAGGCCCGAAGTCCCATAGGAGACCGGGCCCAAAATAGGGCCAGGGACCAGGGCGCTAGACGCCATCGTCCTGGGGGACCAGGGCGCTGGGCGCCCTAGTCCTGAAGGACCAGGGCATTGGGCGCTCTGGTCCCACCTTCCGGGACAGCAGGGTGCAAGGAGGATCAGGCCAGGGTGCTGGAAAAATGCAGTTTTTGGTGTCGTGAGCAAGTTTCGGGGTCTCCATTCAGGTTCAGTGTTGCATCGCCATCGTGAAGACCCAAATGCAGTCGAAATTGCAAGTGTCGCAATTTTAGGATGCTACATCAACCATCACAACCAATTGTTCAACAGTTCCAACATTTCCAACAGACACAACCAATGGTCCAACATATACAACCAACACAACCAATGGTCCAATTTCAACAATATGTCCAACCAACTATACAATGTCCACAAATGGTTCAACCAATGGTGGAATATCAACAAGTTCAATCAACATATCAATGTGAACAACCACAACCAAACATTCAAAAACAAAGGTTGCAACCCACACCAAGCCAAATTTTGAACATGTCAAACCAATTTGATCAACATCTAGTTCAAAATCAAAACATGACATCAAACCAAGACCAACTCCTTGCCAAACAAGTTCAAATTCCAGATACAACTATGTCAAAACCTCGAAAGAAAGGTGGCTTTATTGCAATGATCTTAAGGAAACTACCAAGTGAGTTCTTTGAGGAAGATCAAGATAATACAATTATGTCTAGCAATGCCTCATCCCCCCACAAGCAAATTGACTCTCCAGTGGCATCTATCCCTACACCTTTAGAAGTTTCACAAGAACCTTCCATATTGTCCTCCTCAAACAATACACTCAAGGATGCAATTATCCAAGGGCTATCCATAATTGATTGCCAAAATAATCCAATTCATGATGCACATCCTTGTCATGTTTCAGAAATACAAGACCCAATGCCACCATGCACTTTATTGCCATTACCTGTTTTAGAGGACCCCATTTGAAGTCCCTCTTCCTCATGTTCAAGCATTGATTCCTTGCTAGAATCCATCACAAATGTTCAAAGTGCATTTCCTTCATGCCAAAGCATTGATCCCTTGTCAGAATCTCCCATGCATATCCAAAGTCTAACCCCATGTCAAGAGGATAAATTAGAGCATGAAGAAATGAGTCCTAAAGAAGATCAAGATCAAGATCTTGAAACCTTATCATCCCATCCAATTGTTGACCAAGATCCCATGTTCCCAGACACTCACGATGATTCCATTATTCCTGTCCATTCTATCCAAGAACACAATGTCCTTTCAAATCCCATTGACATTCCACTTCCTGAGAAAGATCAAGATATCCTTTCCATCCTTTATGATGATCCCATTAAAAGTCAAGAGAAAAGCACCTTTAAAGAGGATTCCAATGATCTTCCTCCTTGTCAAGATCAAATTATTCCTTTAAATCTTCCACAAGATCCTTTTGTTCCTCCATCTCCTTGTCTTAATGCTCCATATCCACTCCAAGATCATATTTCTTGTGATGATCCCATTATTCCTCCCATTCCATCTCTTGAAGAGCCTGTCATTGAACCATGTCCACTACACAATCCTAGTCCCCCTCATGATCCTAATCCCCCTCATGATCCTAATCCCCCTCATGATTCTAACATGTCAGTGCAAGATGTTCATGAACCCTCGACATGCACAATGGGTTCTTCCACTTTGGTGCAATCCAATCCACTTCAAGATCTCATTATTTCTCTCATATCATATCCACCTCATAATGGACTCGTGTCTTCTTCCCAAAGAAAAGAGTATCCTACAAGTCAAGATATTCATAAAGGCAAAGGAGTAGATCTCCATAAGCAAGAATCCCTTCATGTTAAAGAAGATCTTAAGGGTCATGTTTACACAACTCGCTCTCAAGATGTTGGTATCCCTCCATCAAAATCGAAACATATACCTTCCCCATCATCTCTCCCATCCATCTTAGGTCCTTATATCCCTTCATCCTCTATGCAAGGTCAACAAAGGCATACATCCTTGAGTAAATTTCATCCATCCAAAAGAACTCCATTTCATTCATATCCATCCATGCATTCCTTTCCCCTTCCAAGCAATTTGGATGCCAAGTATAAAAGTCATAAGTCTAGCAATCCACATGTATTCAAGGATCAACATGTCCAATATAATCGACATGTCAAAACAAAGAACAAATTGATCTATAAAGAAAAAGAAATATCCAAAAGGCCACAAAGGCCCATTGCTCAAAAACAAATTTCAAAATATATATGGGTTCCTAAATCCCTTGTGCTAGCAATGCACTCCAAGGAACCACAAAAGCATGAAAAATCAAAAACCATGTGGATCCCTGAGCGGCTCCTTGAAGCACAAGAGCCTAAAGAAACATCAAAATTGGCATCTACAATTGCTATTCCTCCATCCAAACATTCCAAGTCTATTCCTCCATCACCTTCTTCATCCATTTTGGGCCCTTATGTCCCAAAATCCATAGCCTTTCCTCCATCCAAATCTCACAATCTGAGATCCATTTTTCCTCCATCAGTCCACCACCCCTCAAGGTGTGTGCCAATGTCGATCTTGCCTTCATTTCCATCCACTAAAGCCCAATTCTTCCAATACCCTATCCATTATCCAATGCATATTTTCCATCCTTCAATCCCTTTGATCCGATCCTTTGCATAAATCCTTGCCTTAGTTTCATCTCATTTTCCATGTCCTTATCCTACCAATGTCTTTGAGCATACTTTTAAAGGTCATGGTCCATTTTTTTTCAAGGCTACTATCCAATCAAAAAGATGCTTGAGTCCTTCTTCCATCCCCTATCATGTGTCCATCTTCTATTGAAAAAGTCAAAATGAAAAAAAAAAAAAAGTGAAAAAAAAAAAGACAAAAGAAAAAAAGTAAAGCAAAAATAATTCGTCCACTGGTGAAAACCTGGCAAACAGGCACCTTGGGCAAGTACCATGATGAAAACCTGGCAAACAGGAATCATGCGTAATCTATGAACTTCTTGCACACCACACTTGGGGGCAGGTTTCCTCTTTCATATCCTTTTGTCCTTCATTCTTCCATTATCCTATCGAACCCCTGTCATTACCCTCCATTATCCTATTGTCCCTCATATCCATTTCCTCTTTCCACCTTTGGTCTTGACAAGGCTAAGGATCGTCATGAGCATCATGCATCTTGTTTGTAGCTTTTAGTCCATCATATCTTTTGGTATTTATCCATTTTCTTATTACAACCTTTCATCCATACTCCCTGTCTTATTGCAACTTTCTGCCACTATCCCTTATCCTATCCTGACCTTCAGTCCATGTCCCTTATCCATTCTTGGTCTTTCTTATCCTATCCATATCTTATCACTATCCATACATTCTTTTTCATTCTTTGATCTTGATCTGACATAAGGACGTGAAATGGAAAACCTATTTTCAAAAACCTCTTAACATGTCCCTCATGCCATGTCACTGCTTTACATTGTCATATCTAGTCTCTTGTCCCATCACGCAATAGCCCTTGAAAATTGCATCCGTATTGTCTCCATGATAAAAGGCCTTTGTCTTCCCTCTATCCACCAACATTTTAGAAAGCCTATTTATTCACCTATCATATTCCTTGCCTTGCTAGACACTAGGGGCAAAAATCATAAAAAATCATAAAAATTGAAAAAATGTCCTGAAAAAAAAAAATCTCTAAAAATCAAATAATGTCCTGAAAAAATCATTAAAAAAAAAAAAAATTGAAAAATGTCCTGAAAAAATTGTAAAAAATCGAAAAGGAAAACAAAAACATAAACAAATCCCCTCTGTGTATAGACAGCTCATTGAGTATACATCCAACGACTCACAATCCAATGCTACACTTTAATGAAATCATGCATAAACAGATGAACTTTTTCAATCAAACCAAACATTCAAACTGATCACAATTGTCATATTAATCGAACGTTACCATCAATATCATTTGTCCTTGTCTCTAATATCATGGGTCTTATACAGGGTGTGGTATACTCGAAACCAGACTGTGTCCTGTCTTAGACGGGGTACCGCATGTTGTGAAACCAGACAGCGTGATCGTCCTATCAGCACTTTCAACTTTTGACAATGAAGATCAAGATGTTTGTTTGATTTGTTGGAATTTGTGCATCTTATCTTTTTATTGATTTATCTTTGGCTTCGGTCATGTTCCTATGTTGCTCGATGATGTCACTGAGTGATTTAGAGTGGCCGGGATGGTCCATGGTCCTTTTCTTTTTTGTTGTGATTGTTGTTTGTCTGTGATGTGTCTGTCTTTTGCAAAAAGGGTTGCATTTCAGCTCCGGCCTTCAATGCCATGATGCTACGCATCCATTTTGCTACATAAAAATAAAGGTTCTCACCTACAAAGTGAATTACTGAAAGCAAGTTTTTCTTCGTCTCTAACTGTTTTCTGTCTCATTTCTTCTTACTAACATTTCTTCCGTTAGTCTTGGCAGTCCATTCGAACCTATCATTTTCTGTCATTTTTATCGATCAATTGGCCTCTTTTGTGCATGTTTCCGGCCAATTCCTCGAGGGGGCATGCATATGTCACTGTCATTGTCTGGGGCATTTTTATTATTGTTCTTTGAAACAACGCTTAGAATCGCATTGTCTCAAAGAGGGGCAAAATGTAGACACCTAAAAATGGTCAACGCTTGCGGAATCATACTTTAACATTTGCGCATTGCCTCATTTTAGGTTTTTGCGTCGCATTAACATTTCTTCCATTTTGCGCACTTGGTTTTTATCATTTGCGAGTGTCGAGTCATTCTTCTGCATTCTTCAATCATCTCGCTCTCAAATTTGGTCTTGTCGACAACGCTATCCAGTCATGATTTTGATCGATTTTATCCTATCACATCAATGTGCGTGCTCATTTGTCATCATTTTGGACATCGTCAATCCTAATTAGGGTTTTGTCCTCTTATCAATATTGTCATCGATTGATTTGTCATCGATCGTTGTCATCTTGTCATCTTGCAATCTATTTTGTCATCGATCATAGTCATTTTTAATCTTGTCATCTTGCAATCTAGTTTGCCATCAATCGTTGTCTGTCTCAATTATGTCAATTTGGATCAATTAGTCATTGTTCCTCGTCAATTGGCACATTTATCAAACAAATTATTTATCAATCAAGTCATTTGTCAATTCAAAATCATGATCAAATCGACATCAAATCAATTTTATATCAAGACCTAATTGTCGTCCTTGCATTCCTTTAACCTTGTTTGTCATTTTCTCTCCATTTTCTTCCTCTAGGTTAAATAATTTATTTATTTATCCTAGGTCTTCGTGTCACAATTAAATGTTTAATTTAATTGGATAACTAATTATTCCTCTTTTTGTGAATTAATTAATAAATGTCAAATTATTAATTGATTTACCTAATTTCCTAATGTTTCATCAATTTCTAAATTCCCTCTTTGTGAATTAATTAATAAATCAGAAATTATTAATTAATTCACTAATTTCCTAATTTCCTCATTTTCTAATTTGCTAAATTCACTTTCCACCTAATTAACTTGTTTCTAGTTCTCCCTATTTTTGTGCTTCATGCGTCATACTCTTGACATAGTAAGATGTCATAAGGTTCTAGTTTTCTAAGATTTGCATTGGCAATATGTCATAATTCATGACATAGAAGGTGTCATAACCTTCTTCTTTTGACTCAATTTTGCCATTTTGAAATCAATTGCCTAAATATCCATTTCATGCTAATTTGATCCTATCTCCAATTTATCTATAAATTGGATGATCTTCATCAATCAAAGCTAATTGGTAATTACATTGTCGAAATAATCACTTTGTCAAAACAATCACAGTTTGAGTACTCTTGATCAACCATCTTGTCTACTTTATTTCAATCATGTGTGTGCACTTGTAGGTGAGATCCACAACAAAAACTATTTGAAGAGGAAAGAAGAACAATGGAGCCGCATGAAGGAAGCATTCAGATCTGCATATGGTTTGCATAGTATTTAATCTTTTTGAATGTTTCAATCTTTATGTCTCTATTGAATGTGTTTAGGATAGATCATTACATTTAAGCTTTCATGATTGAGCTAATAAGTAGTTTTTATATTGTTTGTGATGATTTCCGAATTCCTAGCTACACAAACTATTCAAAGTAATGGTTGAAAATGAAACCGGTAAGAAAATAAAATGTTTAAGATTAGATCAAGGAGGAGAAATCACATCTAAAGATTTTAATACATTCTGTGAAGTGAATGGAATCAAAAGACAGTTATCAGCACCTCAGACACCACAACATAATGGAGTTGTTGAAAGGAAAAACAGAATTATCTTGGATGCAGCAAGAAGTATGTTATCAGAAGCAAATCTACCACATGTGTACTAGAGAGAGGCAGTAAGCACTGTTGTCTATACATTCAAGAAAGTTCACATCAAAGGTGAAACCAGTAAGACCCCTCATGAACTATGGTTTGGTAATATTCCTACTCTTAAGTATTTGAAAATTTTTGGAAGTAAATGTTATATTAGAGAGATGAGTATATTGGCAAATGTGATCCTAGAAGTGATGAAGGAATATTTCTTGGTTATTCATCTGAGAGAAAGGCATATAGATGTTTTAATAAAAGATTACAGAAAATTGTTGAGAGTACAAATGTAAAGATTGATGAACAATTCAGAGGAACTTCAAGGTATATAGACTCTGAACTAGAAACAAAAGTTATGACAAATGAACTGAATCCACCGATAGAATGATGATCCAGTTACTCCGGTATCATCAGAGGATTCCACAGTAATTGAAGAACAACAACAGACTAAGACACCCCGATATGTAAGACTGAATCATTCTGAAGATCAGATAATTGGAAACAAATTTAAAGGAGTTATGACAAGAGGAAGATTGGAAAATGAAGAGGTATGTCTTATTTCTCAAATTGAACCATTATCTATCAATGAGGCATGTGAAGATAAATTTTGGATTAAAGCTATGGAAGAAGAATTAGGACAAATTGAGAAAAATAATACTTGGACATTAGTTCCCCGGCCTAAAGATAAAAATGTAATTGGAACCAAATGGGTATTTAGAAACAAACTTAATGAAGATGGTAAGGTTGTCAGAAATAAAGCAAGACTAGTGTGTAAGGGATATTCTCAGAAAGAAGGAGTTGATTACAATGAAACCTTTGCATCGGTAGCTAGAATTGAGGTAGTTAGATTATTCTTGGCTTTTGCAACTCACAAGGATTACAAAGTTTATGAAATGGATATTAAATGTGCATTTCTGAATGGAGATCTTGAAGAGGAAGTTTATATTGAACAGCGTGATGGATTTTCTTTGATAGATGACAATGATATGGTTTGCAGATTAAGAAAAGCTATGTATGGATTAAAACAAGCCCCAAGAGCTTGGTATGCAAGATTGGTTTTACTAAAGGAAATGCAGATAGCAATTTATATTACAAAGTAACTAATGATGACATCTTGATTATTGAAGTATTTGTTGATGATATAATCTTTGGAGGAGAAGATGGATTATGTAAAGAATTTTCTCTTGAAATGCAACAAGAATTTGAAATGTCTATGATTGGAGAAATAAAATTCTTTTTAGGATTGCAGATTTTACAGTCTGATAAAGGTATATTTTTGAGTCAATCTAAGTACTTGAAAGAACTACTTAAGAAATTTGGGATGGAGAACTCTAAATTGGTAAGCACACCTATGACTACAAATGACAAATTATCTCAAAGGGATGAATCTGCACCTGTTAATCCAACTAGATGCAAATCTATGATAGGAGGTTTACTATATTTGACACAAACCAGACTTGATATTATGAATGCATTATGTATAGTTTCTAGATTTCAAAGTAATCCTAGGGAAAATCATGACTCGGCAGTGAAAATAATTTTTCGGTACTTACAAGGCACAACAAATCTTGGATTATGGTATCCTAAAGATGAAAATTTTGATCTATGTGCATATACATATGCAAATTGGGTAGGAGATGTGGATGATAGAAAGCACCACTGGAGGAGCATTCTTTCTTGGAAAGAGATTAGTTTCTTGGTTAAGTAAGAAATAGAGTTGTACATCTTTATCAACAGTAGAATCAGAATATGTTGTAGCAGCAACAAACTATACATAGGTACTTTGGCTTAAGTAAATGTTGAAAGACATAAAGGTAAAATGCAAGGAACCTATTACTATATACTATGATAACACTACAGCAATTGATATATCTAAAAATCTCGTATTACATTCTAAAACAAAACATGTTTCTATCAAACTGAATTTTCTCAAGGAAAAAGTTGAAGAAAAAGAGATAAAACTGGTTTATGTGAATACTAAAGAACAGCTTGCAGATATTTTTACAAAACCTTTGCCTAAGGAAACTTTTGAGTATCTCAGAGATCAGCTCGGAGTCATACCACCACTAGTACAGACTTAGATAGTTGATGATTGTCATCAACTGGCAGAATTAAATGGACAAATCTTTATTCCAGTATTTGATGAGGAAGCTACTTCTCAAGAGGAGTAGTTGGTATATTGAATTGGTTGGTATTTTGTATGAACTTGACTTTTTGTGACTTTGGCATTTGATGTCAAAGGGGGAGAGATATCTATGGAAAAACACATTATCTTTTAGTAAAAGAGATTTTTAGGGTAGAAATTTTGAAAAATACATCTAAGGAGAAATTGGTATTGTTACTCCCAAGGGGAGAAATGGAGATATTATTTGGCATTTTTGTTTTGGCACTGTGATGGTTTTTCCATCTTGTGTTGCCATCAATGCCAAAGGGGGATATTGTTGGTATTTTGGTATGGTTTTGTCATTGATGTCAACACCTACTGAATACACCTACTTTGGAGATCCAGCAACATTCACTGGCAAGCAGTAATCTGTGCAACAGTTACTGGTATATGGTTAACTGGCAGGATATAATGTTCACCGATACCTGGAATGACATGGAAGACACTTGGTAATGTCCAAGACATCATGTGGACACTTTACTTTGAAGTAATAATCATTGGTATATTCATATTTGCATATTTGCTTTTACCGACAAATAGGTCCAGGTTATCTAGGGTTACACCGGCAGGTTTATCTTTTCCAGATCAGCATTGCACGCTATGGAGATGATTTATTATTGTTGTAAATGCATTAAGCCAACATGTTTAATCAGTTATTGCATCGGATATTATATTATTTGTAAAATGTTTTTATTGTAATATCTTGTAGAGTCGACCTACTAAAATTGTTCTTAGGGTATGGTATAAATGTAAGATCTTATTTGTAAGATCAAGTGTGGAATGCAAAAAAATATTTAAGTGAAGGTATATGCGAGATCAAGCAGAGGCATACACGAAGACATCATTTGAAGGTGAAGTTAGGTTTTTGTAGAAGCATATCAACATTACACCGGTACTGAATCTAGCATATGAAGATGCGATTTTGTGCAATACATTCTTATTGGATTTAACCATCCAACTGTAGTCAGTGTGACTCCCATTTGTGATTGAGCAGTGAGCTTTAGGCTGTTGGCCTTTCTGCATGTGCAGACCCCTTTTGTACACTTACTATCTGCAGTAGTATCATCTGATTGTGGGCAAGGTTTCCCACCGTGGTTTTTCCCCTTACAGGGTTTCCACGTACAAATATTGGTGTCATGTGTTATGGATGACTTTATGTTTATGTTTCATGCATTAATCCTTACCAGTATAACAATTTACTATTAACACTGTCTACTGGCATACTTAACTGGTTCACCGGTATTAAACATTAAGTCAGTTAATAAGTTTTTGGTTTGAATTTATTAGACAACTGATTCACCCGCCCCCCCCCCCCCTCAGTTGTCTCCGGGACCTAACAAGGTACTTTATGATTCTTACTGATGATTGCTCTAGAATGATGTGGGTCACATTCTTGAAAGACAAGTCTGAAGCTTTTGGAAAGCGGTAAGAGGATTAAATGCCTTAGAACTGACCAGGGAGGTGAGTTCACTTTTAGTGAGTTCAATAAGTACTATGAAGAGAACAATGTCAAGAGGAAACCGTCTGCCCCCCGAACTCCACAACAAAATGCCTTAGCAAAAAGGAACAATCGGACTCTACTTGAAGCAACCAGAACGATGTTGATTCAAGGGAAGGTTGCTCACACTTTTTGGAGAGAAGTGGTGAGCACTGCAGTCTACACTATGAACCGGGTACTTATCAAGAAAGGTAAGGATAAAACTCCTTATGAGTATTGGACAAGTAAGACTCCAGTAGTTAGCTACTTTAGAGTATTTGGTAGCAAGTGTTATATCAAGAGAAGTGAACACCAAAGCAAGTTTCATGCAAAATGTGATGAGGGAATATTCCTAGGGTATTCCACCAAGAGAAAAGCTCTCAAGTGTTTTAACAATGGGACTCAGAGAATTGTTGAAAGTATCAATGTTAGAGTTGATGAGACCTCTGAGAAAACTGAGGAAACCGACAGCGACCAAGTGGTAGATGAACTGGGTGTAACCTTCTGGGAACCGGTTGCAAAACAACCAAGTATAAGTAACAGTGCTCCTACACTAGTAGATGTTGATGTAGATGAAGATGAAGATGAGGATAAAGAGGAAAAACAAGAGGGATCAGCCAAGATCATTCCTAGGTATGTAAAGCTACATCATGATCCAAAGCAAATCATAGGGGATAAGGATTAAGGAATACTTACAAGAAGAAAGGTCAGAGAAAATTCTTGCATGATTTTTGAATTTGAGCCCAAAACATTTAAAGAGGCACACAAAGATGAAGACTAGATTAAGGCTATGGAAGAGGAACTTGACCAGATAGAAAAGAATGGTACACGGTCTTTGGTACCCAGACCTGAGAACAAAAATGTTATTGGCACCAAATGGGTTTTTAGAAACAAGTTGAATGAAGATGGCACAATGGTAAGAAACACAACAAGATTGGTATGTAAGGGATATGCTCAAGAAGAAGGAGAAGAATATGGAGAAACCTTTGCTCCAGTAGCTAGATTGGAAGGAGTTTGAATGGTTCTTGCATATGCAGCCTTCAAGGATTCAAAGTGTATCAGATGGATGTAAAATCTGCATTCCTGAATGGAATACTTGAAGAAGAAGTGTATATAGAGCAACCAGATGGTTTTTCCCTATCAGAAGATAGTGATATGGTGTGTAGGCTACATAAAGCCTTGTATGGATTAAACCAAGCACCTAGAGCATGGTATTAACGTTTGCACTCCCATCTCGTAAATATTGGATTCGAAAGAACAAGTGAAGATAGCAATATCTATCTGAAGTCAGAAGGAGATCAAATTCTGATATGTGAAGTGTTTGTTAATGACATAATTTTTGGTGGAGATGATAAGATAGCCATGCATTTGTAGATGAAATGAAGAAGGAATTTGAGATGTCACTAATCGGAGAGATTAAGTTCTTCATTGGACTACAGATTCAACAAATAAAAGATGGAATCTTTATCACTTAGTCCAAGTATGTCAAAGAGGTGTTGAAGACCTTTGGCATGGAAGAAAGCAAACTGGTTAGTACACCAATGATGACCAGTTGTAAATTGTCAAAAGAAGATGACTCACCGTTGGTGAATGAGAAGGATTACAGGTCAATGATTGATAAGTTGCACTATGTAGTACACAACAGACCGGACATAGCACATGCAGTGGGCATTGCTGCATGTTTCCAGAAAAGTCCAAGAGAATCCCACTTGGTAGCAGTCAAATGGATTCTTAAATATTTGAAGGGAACTATGGATTATGGATTATGGTATCCATACAATAATGATTTCAATCTCAAAGTGTTTACCGATGCCGATTGGCCTGGTAATGTGGACGATCGGAAGAGCACAACCGGTGGTGCATTCTTTCTCAGTGGTAGACTAGTCTCATGGATGAGCAAAAAGCAGAGTTGTATCTCTTAGTCCACAGCAGAAGCAAAATATGTAGTAGCATTTATGAACTGCACATAGACAATTTGGATGAAGCATGTATTAAGTGGATTCAAAGTCCTTGTATCTGAACCGGTGAGTATATTTTGTGATAACACAAGTGCAATTAATATTTCCAATAATCCATTATTGCACACTAGAACCAAGCACTTCAAGCTCAAGTATCATTTCTTGAGGGAGAAAGTTCAGAACAAAGAGGTTATATTGGAACATGTGTCCAGTAAGGAGTAGTTAGCAAATATATTCACCAAGCCTCTACCGAAGGCTACATTTACCTATTTAAGAGGTGAATTAGGGGTGTTTCCCCTTCGAGAGGTGAACTAAAGGTATGTGCTCCACATCAGTCAGGTATTGCCTTGTCAAATCTTTTCAGGCTTGATGTGTTGAAGGATGCTACTCCTTAGGGGGAGCAGCATAGTGGAACATTGAAGCTTTTGCCTTCACTTTGGCACTGTTGTCAAAGGGGGAGAAGATGTGAAGTAGAGAAGATATCTACAGTATTGAAGACATATGTGAAGCAGAGAAGTATATGGAAGAAGATGTAGAGATATCTTTGTGTATTGCCATCAATGCCAAAGGGGGAGATTGTTGGCATATGTGCATTATGTGATGACATGATGATAATGTATGTTGTCATTGATGTCAATATCCTAGAATTAAGAACAACTTGTGGGTATTCATCCCCACCGTGGTTTTTCCCAGTTGGGTTTCCACGTGAAAATCAGTGTGTTATGTGTGATGCTTTTTCATGTGATGTTTTAGTGTTTTCTATTAAGTGGTAATGCAAGTTGATCCAATGGTCATTGTATTTATGATGTATTACTTGTTTAAGCATATGGGTGAAAGTTGAGAAGATATGTTAGGTTTAGAGAAGATCTAGATGCTACCGGTTTATGTCTTTTCACTATCACTGTGTTTTACCGGTATTGCCTTGATTTAGATCGATGATGTTGTTTATCAGTTAGTACAGTCTTTGCAGTATAAGTTGTTTAAGAGGTTTTTGTCTGTATTGATTCACCCCCCCCCTTTCAGTACCTATTGGGTATTTACTATTCATCATTATTCATCATGATCAACCAAAACTCCTTCGCATATGATATTACATTTCCATTCCCATACTATGATCTACAATGAGATCTTACATCAATTTATACCAACCCTAATGCCTAAACCAATTAGGTCGGCCACCTAAAAGATATTACAATAATATCATTACATACATCCATATTATAATGATATGCCATGTCGGCTTGAGACCAAAACAATAATAACCAGTCCATAAATCATCCCAGTAACGTGTAGAGAACACGTTAACATGATACCAGTCCATAACCTAGATAGGTACTGGACCTAATTTGGGTCCACCATGCCAAAATGGTGTATTCAATTAGTTGAGGCATGATCAAAGAACATCTTCAACATCCTAAAATCCATCTATAAGCCACACCAACACCACTTATGCATCTTGTCCAAGATTCTCAATAAAAGCTCTGTCGATAAGGGTTTACAAGAGTGTATGATAGAATCGATCACCAATTCAATACCAAATGACCAAAACATACTCCAGGGACATGTAACACATAAAATAAAACATACTTCATTGATCCAAACATGCTGGAAGTATCCAATAGATAGTCCCTTCTGTCGATAACACTAGATCTTTTGTCGGTAACCAAAACCTGTCTGTCGGTAACCAACCATAACATCTAGTGTTGACATCATTGATGAAACATAAATGTAATATAGAATAAATTTTTCCATAATGCCAACAATTCACTTGGTTGTCATATGTTGATATGTGATTAATGGCGTTGTCGTAGATGTGGTTTATGCAGGCTCCTTTGTTGTTCGATGTTGTTACTCCTCCCTTGTCATAATTAGGAAGGGGATCTTTGAATGCCTCATGGTCACCATTGGTCTTATGGCCATCAACTGTTATATCACCCTTGTCTATCATGTCTTGAACTAGGTTTTTCAATCTTAGGTAATCATTTGTGGGATGCCCCTTATTTCGATGATAATCATAATAGTGTGAGTCATTCCACCATGATGGTTTGCCTTCGGGTTCAAAGTTGCTTATGTTTGGAAATGTGATGAGTTTGTTTGCCAAGATCTTTCGAAATTTAGATTCTAGGGTTTGTCCCAATGGTGTAAATGTTCTCTGATATTGGGGAGGTGGAGTGTTGGTGTTACTCCCTTGATTGTTGTTGCTCCCTTGATAGGGAGTGCAATGATAGTTGTTAGTGCCTTGATTGTCATTTCTTTCAGTTATTGGGTGGTGTGCCACCTGATAAATTTATCACTAGTTTCTTGGATTTTACATTGTTGGCATCAAGCACACCATCAATAACAACATTCTTATTCCTAGTCCAAAACTTAGACTTGTCCAATTTTTTGTTGTATTGATTGTTATAGGTGTTGTTGTTTGATGAACTAGCACCTTCCTTAGAGAATTTCAAGGTTCCCTTCTTGATTGAGGCTTCTTCTACTTGAATTTCATTCTTGATAACTTTTGGAAAGTAGGTAGACATTGTATTTTGAGTTGATAACTCATTTCATCATTCAAATTGTCTATTAAAATTTCCATTTTCTCTTTTTCAAGCACATCACATGGGTATCTTTAGACCATGTGCCTCCATCTTTGTAAGAACACCATGAAAGTTTCATTGTTATTTTGTTTTGTATTGCATATGTCAAGCATGGTGACATCATGTTAGATATTATAAGAGTATTGTGAAATGAATTTGTTCACTAACTCATCAAATGACCTGATAGGAGGTGTGAGTTTTGAAAGCCACTCCATTGTTTGTCCTCTCAAACTTCTTGAGAATAGCCTCATCATGTAAGTCTCATTATGGGAAAACTCTAAGCTCATAGGGAAACATTCCCTAACGTGATCACGAGGATCACTCTTACCATTGTATTTGTCATACTTTGGTATATTCGAGTTAGGTGGAAAGGGCACCATGTTTAGTCTTATATCAAAAGGATAAGGAAAAATGTCCTCCAAAGAGTACCTTGTCGTGGACCCTTGTTGCATATCTTGTATATGTCATTGGAGTGCTTAGAGTTGTTGTGTGATGTTGGCTAAGGGAACATTTCCTTTGTTGAACCTTAGATGATTGGAATCCTCTTATTCACTAATGTTGTCGTGATTATGGGTACGTCTCGGTTGTGGGTGTTGTCTTGGTCATGGGTGTCATCTCCTCCCAAGTGCTCTTGATTATGAGTATTGAATGTGTAGGTCCTTGCCCTTGTTCTTGGGATTCTTTCATTGGTATTCCTTGAATTCTCCATTTCAAAATCCTCAGGAATCTTGACTCGTTTACTATTTAGCATGAGGAGGTATTTTTGTTTGTCTGATTCTATAAGCCCTTCCATGAGCTTGTGGAAGGTGGAACTTTGTTTGCATTGTTGGATAAGATCCTCGATGATCTCCTCTTCCCCCATGTGCATGTATTCATAAAAAGGATTGGACTCCCTACGACTCATGCTTGATTCTAGTTGTGGGTCCTTGTTTTTTCCGAGATTGAGTGATAGCGGGCATTAATATACTTTTAAATAAGTGAGCTCTTCTTCTCTTTGCGGGGTTGATATTTCTTCTTCTCTTATTGGAGTTGATGGCTTGGGTTGAGCTTCGTTGTAAGTGATGCAAATGTTTGGAAAGAAGGAAGGATTGATTATTCCTCCTTTGTTGAGACATTGGTTGAATGTTGACTTCTGAGTAAAAGCCCTACTTCTCAAAGGCTCTTCCTCAAACTCGTTGGTTTTTCCTTAAAGATATAATCGCATGTGACATAAAAAGATGCGATGTGATACAAAGAGTTGACGGTTAATGTAGAGAAACTTTCTTCTCTTGATAAGCTCCCTAAGACTAGGTTGTCTCTATTGGGAATTGACACTAATTGGATTTATATGTTGTCATTGATGGCAACAAGATTCTCTAGAAGGCATGTACTAGCAAAGATTGGTATTAGAGGCATACATTAGCAAATACCAACATTAGAGTAATCAAGGTCATCACCGACACCGACACTGACATCCAACACTTTAGTGAAGCCGACATCAGTTTGGGATCTCAAAGGTTTTATTTGTAAAATCATTTTGTAATTATTGTATAGAGCTAACATTGTATATCTTTTGTATTGTAAGCTGACATAAGGCATATTGTTTGTAATGGGTATATAAGTTGGTTTATTAGGTCATTTTGATAAATGACAAGGAAGTAGAATAAGTGATGCAAAGGATATGCATGTGGGTCATTTGTATGCGAAAGTTATATCATGCAATGATCAATAGATAGTTTCTAAAGCATTCTTGGAGGAAAGGAGATATTGGTAAAAGGTTTTAGGGTTTTATGAACTGGTACATAATAGAGCTATAACCGGAACTCTTTTTGGCATTGCAGATGGATTTTGTGAGTTCACCATTACTATTTTATCTTAGCAGAAGCTTGCAGTCAATGAGACTCTTTTGTGTTGAGAAGTGTGCTTTAGGCAGTGTGCCATTCTGGATGTGTAGGCCCCTATGCTATATAATATCTTTCATATGGCCAGTGAATTGATATTGTGGGTCACAAATCCCACCGTAGTTTTTCCTCTTTGAGGTTTTCCACGTATAAAATTCAGTGTCTTATGGTATTCATTCATGTGGATAGTTTATTTACTTCATGTGTTATGTTTCTTCATTTACTGGTTTATATGTGTATGTTGTACTAAGGTAAAATCTTATAATACTAGCAGAATACTGATTCACCCCCCCTCTCAGTGTTCTTGGATTCCTTGTATTTCAACAATTGGTATTAGATTGATTCCTGAATATATGATTGGAAAAGAAGCAAGCTCTTCCGACAAGCTTAAGGTATTGACAGAGCACATCTCTGAAAAACATTTAATCATTACAATGAATTTCCGACCGATAAGCGCTTGAAAGATTTACTTTGGCTAAGAAAGCTGCTTTTGACTAGATTATTGAGACAAAAAAGAGGAAGGTTGGAGAGAAACTTATACTTATTGAAAATTCTTTGAAACAATGTACTAACATCTACAGGGTCTATTGTAATATAGAAATTCTTACAACAAATGTAGATAAGAGGATAAAGGAGTTATAAGAAAAGATTGCCAATATTTCTAATTCTTTTGATGGACTAACTTCACTTACAACATCTATTGATGGACAAATTTTGACTTTGGAGAACCAAATTTTTTCTTTTGAAAAGGAAAGAGACAAGATTATTTGGAGACCAAGGAGTCTCAAAGGTTTGGTGAGTCCAAAATTGGATTCACTTGGTGTACATAAGAGGGAATGCATGGATATGCTTGCGAGGCCCACACTTGCAAAAGTCACTGAGAAAGAAACACTTGCACATTTACTGAGTCGACTTGTATCCATATTTGAAACATTCAAAATCGGTTGGGATACCTATATACAGTTGCTAGAGAAAGCTTATCTAGAAATCTTGAAATTGGTCAAGCTCCGGTAAAGTAATTTGCAACAATTCTTTCAATTCTTTCATCGGTCTTTGGCATTGATGCTAAAGGGGGAGTATATGTATGTGAAAAATATGTATATGTATATAATAATCCTAGGGGGAGGATATCAGACAAAGAGTATATTGCAAACATAGTCAATCAGCTCAGGGGGAGCATGTTTTTGTTGAATCGGCAAGGAATCCATTTTTCACATGAGTGTTGCCATCAATGCCAAAGGGGGAGATTGTTGGAAGTTGACACTCATTGGATTCATATGTTGTCATTGATGGTAACAAGATTATCTAGAAGGCATGTACTAGTAGATATCAGCATTAGAGGCATACACCAATAGATACCGGCATTGGAGTAATCATGGTCATCACCGGCACTGGCATCCAACACTTCAGTGAAGCCGACATCAGTTTGGGATCTGAAAGGTTTTATTTGTAAAATCATTTTGTAATTATTGTATAGAGCCGACATCTTTTGTATTGTAAGCTGACATAAGACATATTGTTTGTAATGGGTATATAAGTAAGTTTATAAGGTCATTTTGATATATGACAAGGAAGTAGAATAAGTGATGCGAAGGATATGCATGTAGGTCATTTGTATGTGAAATTTATATCATGCAATGATCAGTAGATGGTTTGTAAAGAATTCTTGGAGGAAAGGAGATACTGGTAAAAGGGTTTAGGTTTTTATGAACCAGTACATAACAGAGCTATAACCGGAACTCTTTTTGGCATTGCACATGCATTTTGTGAGTTCACCATTACTATTTTATCTCAGCAGAAGCTTGTAGTTAGTGAGACTCTTTGGTGTTGAGCAGCATGCCTTCCTACATGTGCAAGTCCCCATGCTATATAATATCTTTCATATGGCTAGTGAATTGTTATTGTTGGTCACAAATCCCACCATGGTTTTTCCTATTTGGGGTTTTCTATGTATAAAATTCAGTGTGTTATGGTGTTCATTCATGTGGCTGGTTTATTTACTTCATGTTATATGTTTCTTCATTTACCAGTTTATATGTGTATGTTGTAATAAGGTAAAATATTATAATACCGACAGAACATTGATTCACCCCCCCCTCCTCAGTATTCTGGGATTCCTTGTATTCCAACAGTCTCTTCTTAGACTTAGTCTTTTGATGAAGACTTCTTCTTCTCAAAATACGGGGAGTGGTCATACAAATGATCAAAATGTTGATATTGTTGATTGATATGCATACTTCATTTTGATACTCAAGCTTAATAGTCTAAATAGAGGTTTTGTTCAATAGGCCTCTATGACAAAGTACGTCAAATGATATGGATCAAGTTTCCCGATGTGGAAACCAAATTTGACAAACTTGAATACCTAGCTAGGTATTGTTGTTGAGATAGTTTGGATGATAACTTGTGATCAATTGGTCTGATACTCCTCTAGTCTTGTTGGATGAAAGTATTGCCTAAAGATAGTTGAAAAGTTGATAACCACCTCCAAAGGTACTTTCTTGGATTTGAAAATCTCCTCCACCTATGATTTCTCTTTGTTTGAACTGATTTTTTAGTTGATTGGTTGATATTTTTGCAAGATGTTTTAACATTTGTGACAAGATTACATAGCACACATGAAGACAATGGTCATCCTAATGCTAAAAATTTAGTGTATGTTCTTTGAGGATGCGTTCAAATCCCTGATGTTTTCATTGGTTTGGATACAAATAAGACACACCAATTAGACTCTTTATTCAAGGGTCATTGACAATACCATAGCCCACAGGTCGATACTCCTTCAACTCAAATAGTCATGTCACCCCCTAGAGGGTGCCCATTTTTTTGCCTTTTTCCAGAAATTAACCCAAAGAGGATTGCTCCTCAATTGTGTAGTTATCTTGGGAGATATATGGTGAGTGATCTTGAGGGAGGATTCTTCCCCACCCTTGCACTATTATATTTTCAATGTATGGGGACTGACTCAGATCAAAGTTTCTACTTCTCAGGTTCATAGTAAAGGTTCCGTTTGGCATGGAAAATGATAAAATCAATTAAGAGACTTCCCAACCTTTACAATAAAGGATTTTTTGCATCACAAGGATACTATGGGAAGGCTATCAAATACACACTGCTGTTGGAGGGGATATTCATCAACCTCCACATTTTATTATAGTGGGTTGGTAAACTTGGCTTTAGTCATTGCCCACTTGGGTCATACCCTTCTCACTAGCCTTCTCAAGGCTTAGGGAAGGCAAGCCCTCTAAAGGTTTTAAATTCTTGAAAGTAAATAAAGCATGAAAAAAAGTGGGTTTAGATTTTTGGTCACCTAATTAAGGGGCGAGCATATACATACCACTCAAGACAAAGCATACAATATTCTTTTTACCTTCCAAAGAAATGATTATCTAAGTCCTAATTGGAGATGTTGATCCAATCAAACATGGTGTTTATTTTAGTCCCACATAGCAATTGTTTTCTAACTAGGAAAGTGAAATCCCGGTCAACAAATTAAAAGCATGTTGCTATAAAGTAAATCAATTTTGCAAAAAAGAACAAGTTGATTGTTCTTTTTAACTTTCAAAAAAAGATTGATTGTGAATTTTACCTTTGCAAGAAAATGAAAGATTTGTTGTTCCTTTTAAGCCCAAATTTGAAGTGTTTTTGCTCCTAACTTGCAAGACAACAATGTTTGATTTGTGATTCTTTTTACCTTTGCAAGTGATGTTCTTTTTATAGCCCAAAAGACAACTTTGATTTATTTTAAAACACCAAAATGAAATTGTGAGGTTATTTTTACTAAAAAGGAAATATGATTTCTTTTTACCCAACTTTGAAAAAGAGAAAGAAATCAAAAATCCTAATTTAACTTCTCCAACCTGCAATAAACTGTTAGAAACCTGCAAAAAAAAAGTTAGTGAAAATCCCAATCACTTGGTGGGCTAGACGAGCCTAATTTTGCAACCAAGATTACATTTTTTTTGCCACTGTGACAAATGCACTAAAACAGAGTGCAAATGCGCTAAACTGTCCAGAATCAGAAAAAGATAGAAGATGCAAATGTACTAAAACAGAGAGTGAATGCACTACGTCGTACTACAAATGTGATATAACAGTGATCATATGCACTATAATAGAGAACAAACACGTTATAAGAGATACCAAATTCCTTGAAGCATACCACATATGTGCTAAAAGATTCAGGAAAATTTATTGGGCCGACCTATGCAAAAATGTTAAAATTTTGATCAAATTATGGGTTTAGCCCCACTGTGGGTGCCAAAAAAAATGCACTTGATTTGCTAGAGGCCTGCAAGACAACAAATAAACATCAAATGTACCCATGAAACATTACATTAATAAATTTAAATGAAGAAAACATGTTCATCAAATCAAATTACTCAAAACTATCTCATGGTCCTCTATCTCCAAGGATCCTCAAGATTCAAGGTGGCTTTCATCTTGGAAGAGCACTTTATCTTTTAGATGTCAACCTAAAGAATGAGAGATGAAGAATGATCTAAGATCAAATTTTATGTTTCTAAGATCCTAGTGATTAGGTGAAAAACTATTGATATGATATGGATGAAGAACTATGATAGATGATATGTAAGCTGGAGATGTATTTCCAAATTGAAAGATTAAGTGATGTAATTAAGCTAAGATGAAGATGAGATATGAGAATGCTATGGAATTGATATGAAATTAAGCTAAATGATAATCTAAAACATGATATAATCTAAACTATGATGCATTTAGGATGGCGTAGATGCTTGAGGGTGAACAATTGGAGCTCCTTAATAACCTGCACAACAAAATAACTATAATATGGTTACAAAAGATGATGGATGCTAAGATTGAAGAAACGGGATCTATTTATAGAGAAAATAGAGAAATGGATGGCCAATATTGAGCAATCTTAACAAGGGCTAGGGTTGAAAGTTATCAATCCATGAGGGGAATTCAATCCAATCCTAAGTTGAAAAATGTCACCTTTGAAATGGCTTGAGAGGATGCTAAGAAAGAATTAGATGCTAAGTACGCATTAGGGATGACATTATTGGATAATGCTATTATCCAAGGGAGCATGATATTGTCCAAGAGGTAAACTCTTGTGCAAAGTTGAGGGATGGCCAAAGGGACAACCATCATGGGCTAGGATAATGTCTTGTAAGAGGCATTAAATGCTCTTTGAAGACTTTGGAGGTTAACTTGTTGAAAGTTAGATAACCTTACAAGTTTGGAAGACTCAACAAGTTAGCTTGTTGAAGAAGGTAAATTCTTCAACACATTTTGAAGACTTTCCCCAAATTTGGAGAAGTGACTCCACCATATTTAGGGATGTGACATTATTAGACTGGTTCTAGAAGAATATTAGCATGCTAATGGAAAATGTAGGAGAATGCAAGTGGGTGGACTATTCACAAATAAATAATGATTTATTTAAATGCAAATGGATTTTAATCAAATGTAAATTCCATTAAAAGGGAAAAGGGGTTTTAATTAAATAAATAAGATTTATTCAAGTAAATGGCTAAAGGGTACTTAATCAAACCTTGGTTTAATTAATAGGTTAGGCTAGAAGAAAAGGATTTTAATCAAATCTTTAATTTGATTAATAGGCTGATTGGGAGAATAGGGATATTAATTAAACCTTAGTCTAATTAATAGATGAATAATTGATGATTAAATAAATAAAATTCATTTAATTAGCTATGCAATTTTTAGGTGTCTGCAACTATAAATAGTAACCTCATGTAAATGCAAGGTTGAGACACCATTTTCCCAACACCTAGGAATCATGGAAGTCCTTCTGTCAAAACATCCAATTCTAATATATATGAAAGTGGAGAATTGTAAGAATATGCACCCATATTGATTTACCACATTCCAAGCTTTGTCTGATACTCTCTTCTTCTGAAGAACTTTAGCAAACAAACACATATAATGGAAAAACAAAGCATCATTGACTCTCATGAAATATTGCAAAGAGTTCTTGAGAGTAAACTGTGTGAAATATTGATATACATGAATTTGAATCCTATCTCATGTGGTTGATAGCCCTAGACAATGCCTCATCGAGGCTACTACATATACTAGGTATGAAGTCATATATAACTTCAAAGTGGTAGGAACTTTAGTTAACTACTCACACAAAGCATTGGCTATCTTTTTACCCCTATCTTTTTACCCCAATAGATCATCTTCTTATTTTGTTGGATAATATGGATGTATTTATACATCTACATATGATATGTATCTGAAATAGGAAGTACTTTTACTCTACTGAGAAGAGTAATCAAATCATTCACCTCTTCAATGAAGTCACTTAGATGAATAGTCTCAGGCCATCTTGCAATAGTAGGCCTTCAGGTCTTTAGCCAATTATCATTGATATTTCTCTTGCACTTATATGAATTATTCTCATAGTATGTCAGTGTTGACCACATGTAAATATTGGCATATTTATCTATATGTGGACACTTCAAAATAGTGTCAAATAAATCCTTATCCAATTTGATGAGTCTTCTTCCCCTTTGCATACTTGATTAACCTGCTCAATATATCATATCTATTATCTAATGCTAACACAAACTCAGGATTATGTGTTGACATGGGGAAAGCCACAACCAAATGAATGCCATTGTTGATGGTCACCTCCATTTTTTAGTATTATGGCAGCTCTTTGATCCTGATCAAGAATTCTTCAAGATCTACATGTTGGCAATTGACACTCTACTGGTTAGGTTTCATTATATTGTCATTGATGGCAACATGATTTTGGGTTCCCGATTCATATGGTGTACCATCAGGCACTTCACAGACTCTACATCAGCACTGCCACCGACACCGACAATGCACGGAGACATGGTATAGTGAAGGTCATCGGTATTGGAGGCCGACACATCTTGGATCTGGAATCAACAACTTAGTTTAAGGCTTATTCATTTATGTTATATGGCTGACATGTAAATATGATATTGTATATATCCTTGTAAGCCAACATAAGGCATAAATTTGTATAGGGTAAATAGGGGAGATTGATTAGAATATTTTGATATAGGAAAAAGAATAAGTGAATAGTAATAGACGTGGAATGGATATATGGATGTAATGTAATGCTAACTATATCAGAGAGACTATGTATGTGAGGAATTCATTGTAAGAGTTATTATGGTACTAAGGTTTAGGGTTTTAACCAGAACAGACAGAGCTTAAACCAAAACTGTATTTTGGCATACGAGATGCTATACTAATCAGTTCACACTTCTCTGAATTGTTGTCTGGATTATTATGTAGTTAGTGAGGCTCCTATTATGATGAGTAGTGTTCTCTAGGCTGTAAGCCTTCCTACAACAACAGGCCCATCATATATTGTAATATCTCTTCATATGGCTAGTGAATTGATATTGTGGGTCACAAATCCCACCATGGTTTTTCCTCTTTGAGGTTTTCCACATATAAATATGTGTGTTATGGTTCTCATTTATGTATTTGGCTTATTGGTTGCATTACTTCTTTTAATTTTGTTTATATAGGTATACCGGTTGGTGTATGTATGTTTTGTTAAGGCTAAAATCTACTATTCTAGTATAACACTGATTCACCCCCCCCCCCCCCTCTCAGTGTTATTGGTTTCCAACAATTGGTTTCAGAGCCTTGTGCCTCGAAGGAAGTTTAACATCTTGAGGAAGATCCTGAAACTAGAATCATTGAATATGGCTTTGGAGAAGCAGCTTGAGATGGAACTTAAAGATTATGATGCTGAAAGATTGAAGAGCTTAAAGCTACAAGATGAGTTGAATTCTTTTAAAGAATTTTTTCTTGTCCTACAAGAGAGACTATCATATGTTCAAGCTAGGAGGAAGGAAATTTTGCAAAATCAGGATGATGAAGATGCACTTAAGGAACAATGTCAAAAATCGAGTCAGGAGAACATGGTTATAAAAATTAAGTGCAAACTATGACTATGAGGTTGTCTAAGGATATTGAGGACATAAAGAAAAAGTAAGAAAATCTTGTTGTATCCCTAGAGAACAAATTTGAAGAATGTGGTAGGTTGACTCATGAAAATGAGATATTAAGGTTTAATTTGGTACAATCCCGGAGCAATGACCAAGAGCTTGAGAGAAAAATGACAGTACTAAGAGATGACTTAACTGCTGCAAGTGAGTACAAAGAAAAATTTAAGAACAACTTAGCACAACTTGATGAGTTACTGAAGAGAAAGAGGTGGATTGGAGATTCCAGTGGACTTGGATTTGAGCAAGGACAAAGTTTTGGTACTGCTAATGAAGATCAAAACCATAAGGCACTGGTAAGGCAATTCAATACTTATAAATTCAATGGTAGATGTTTTGTTTGCAATAGATTTGGCCACATGGCTAGGCAATGTAGAAACAGGGAAAATCAGAACCTTGATTCTGCTCCTGGTAAATGTTCTAAATGCAATAAAATTGGTCGTAAGATAGAAGATTGTAGAATGAATGTAAAATGCTATGCTTGTCAAAAATTTGGACATATGGCTAATCAGTGCAGGGCAAGCAATTTCACCGATATTAGCAAGGAAATTTAAAAGAACAATGTTACATGTTATGCATGCAATGAAGTTGGACATATTGGTAAGTTATGCAGAAGCATAAATACACAGGTTGGCAATGGATGATCAAATGATAAAGGCAAAGAAAAGGTTAGTGAAATCAGGAAAGATCATACTCAAAGATTGGTTAGGACGACTGAAGAGCAACCATCAGATGGGAATGTCCCGGTTACCTATCCGATAGAAGAGGTTGATCCTGCACCATCAGTGAGCTCATTTGGTAACTAAGGTAGATGCGTTAGGGGTAGGAAAATTTCATGGAAGATGATGCATATGTCCCTAGAGGAGATTCTGAAAGATGTTCCAAATATTGGAGAGGATTATCCAGCATTGATATATTCAGAGTGAGATCTGATATCATTCATCGATAGTCATTTATGTCAATAGAAAATTAGGGTTTTCTCAATGGATAAAAGGTCGATTACACTTCATTATTATTCACCCAGCATTCAAAACGATTTAAGAGCGATTCAGAGAGATCATAAGCTATTTAGAGGAGATCAGACTTCATCTTGAATGATCACACCGACATCAAATTTGGCAGCATGATCATAGGCTACAAGGTAACTTAGTCTAACTGACTGAATTCAGTTTCTAGTTCATGTATTTTTCGTAGCATATAGAATGATGAGAGAAAATATCAAGTTAGACCTTTTTGACTAGATGCTTGAGGAGTTCTTGATTAATTTAGGGAAGATTAAAGGTGAGAAGAAGGGCATCTTCCAATATAAAAATATGTTAGTATGCTTAATATTATACTTTTAAAATGATACCCCTGGTTCTAGAAGGAAGCAATGGCCTTTTGACATCCCGATAGGAAGACAGCTTAAGCAATCAATTGTTGCATTGGGAAGTCTTAGAGATGATAAGGTATGGAGTTACTTCAAAGCTTTTCAGAAATATATGAGGTCTAGAATAAGGATACCTGAGCTAATAGTAGAGAAATACTCTACCGACATTTGTTTCATGGTTCAGAAGGATGTGACCCTCATGGAGGCAGTCAAGCCCCGAAAGATTTGGATAGAAGAAATGGGATATGAGGTGGATACATTAATTCTTGATGTAGACATAGATGAAGCAGAAAAACCTTGTGGAACAACATAGCAAAAGACTCTTGAGGTTGAAACTGAGTTCAACCAAAAGAAGATGGAAAAACAAGAAGGTAAGGCAAGCAAGTTTGTACAGGAGGTTTCAAAGGACATTAAGGCACTCATTGATGTTGTCCCAAAGAAAGGGAGAAAGAAGAAGGATTTGGTAGTTCACATTGAACTTGTGACTATAAATTTTGAGCCTGAAGATGAGACACCATTAGCATTTAAAAGGGTTGTAGGAAGAAACCGAAAGAACCTAAAGTGGAAGCTAAGAAACAACCAATTAGGAAGGTTACCATCAAATTACCAGCATAGAAGCAGGCACCCAAGGCTGCACCATTAGCTACATCCAGTACTACCAGAAGGAGGAAGAAGAGTGACATTGATTTGGCACTAGAGATTGGTAATGTAACAATTATTCCGCCTAAGACTTGTGTTAAAATTGTAGATGAAATAACTAAGGATGGGATGCTGAAAAATGTTAAGTCTTATTATGATACATTTGAAGATGATGAACTGAAAGAGACAAAGGAAGCAATTCTTCTATATTTAGATATCTATAAGAAAACATTAATTGAAATATAAAATCAAATACCAACAGAGCTATACAACATGTTAGATGCTAGAAGGTTATCTGCAATGCAAGAAGACAAACACATTAAGATGCAAGAACTTTTAGCTATATGTGTTGCTATAACTCCAGATCAGATGAAGAAGACAATTGAGGCTACAGACAGAAAGGTTTTTAACAGTTTCTCATAGAATAACTAGCCTGATGTTAGGAAGGATGAATGAGATAATAAAGGAAACACATAAGAGTTGGATAAAAAATTTGGGAGAGCATAGAGGATTCTTCACTTCACCGGAGGCAAAGAATAATACTATAGATACATCGGTTGAAGGGAAAGGTAAAGGAATCATGGGTACTCCACCCTCAGTTTTGAAGAATATCAAGATAGTGGAAATTGAACCACCGGTTAGCACAGATGTACAGACAAATATAGGGACACCGGTTAATATAGATAACATTGTACAAGATAATAACATTGAGGCCACTTGTCCTCTAGATACTAATGTATAGGTTGTGGATATTGTTCCTAGAGAGGAACCAACAATTGCACAGACTGCACCAAGTGGTGAAGCCACTGGTGCAAGTGAGGAGGTAATAAAAGTTAAATCACTAGAGAAAACAAGAGAATCCGGTAGGGAACCAGTTGTTGGCACATCATTATTGACAATTGACACTTCTCTAGTGGAAAAGAAAAAACATCACAGAGATGAGTCCCATAGAACTAATGATGATGGCTTCTCAGAAACCGATGAAGGAGGGAACCACAGACAAAGGGATTATAGATCAATCCATAACTGTTTTGCACAGATTGGTCCTAGTATGTAAGATTGAGAATGAAGCAAGCCATTTCGACAAGCTTAAGATAATAATAGAACAGATCTCTAAAGATTTTCAATCATTACAACAGATCTCTAACCAGCTAGCACTTGAAAAATTCACTTTGGCTAAGAGAGTCGCTTTTTATCAGATCATTGACAGAGAGAAGAAAAAGATTGAGGAGAAGTTAATTCTGATAGAAAATTATTTGAAACAAGGTACTAATATATACAGGGTATGTTGCAATATAGAGATTCTTACAGCAAAAGTAGATGAAAAGATAAAACAGGTACAGGACAAAATTGCTAGTATTGCTAACTTTTTTGATCGACTAACTTCACTGACAACATCTATTGATGGACAAATTTTGACTTTGGAGAACCAAATTTCTGCTCTTGAAATGGAAAGAGATAAGATCATTCAGAGAGCCAAAAGTCTCCGAGGATTGGTGAGTACAAGATTGGATTCACTTGGTGTACATAAGAGGGAATGCATGTATATGCTTGGTAAGCCCACACCGATAGAAGTTAATGCAAAAGAATCACTTGCATATTTACTAAGTGGAATTGTATCTGTAGACGTATAAAAATGACCATATTCCTAAATGAATATTTTATGTTCATTTCTCTATTTAATTAAATCCAATTTAATTAAATTATCCACATTCCTCTATTTAATTAAATAAATTATTCAATTTATTTAAATTAAATTCACTATACCATTTAATGAATAAATCATTTTATTCAATTAAAACCCCCCTATCCACTTTTAATTAAATTCAAATTTAATTAAATAGTTATCCCAAATTGAATAAATCAAATTTATTTAATTACAACCAAATTGAATGAATTAAATTATTTCAATTAAATCCTATTATCCCCCCATCCACTTGCAAAATCCCAAACCCCTTTTTAATCCCTTCTAGAATCTTCTAAACACTTCTAATTAACCTAACCCTCCTCTAAATTTTGTCACATCCCTAAGCAAAGGGAAGTCACTTCTCAAATGGCTCAAAGTCTTTGATAACCATTAAAGGTTTTCAACCTTCAACCACCAAAACCCTTAAAGTCTTTGAAAACCATTGAAGGCTTCCAACCTTCAACCACTTAATCCTCAAAGTCTCCAATAACCATTAATGGTTAATTCAAACCCTCCCACATGGTTAAAACATTTGTTTTGACTCAACCTCTATCCAACCCAAAGGTCTCATCAGGCCTTTAATGCTTTGACCATGATTATCTCTTAATCATTTGCACAAAGGTTTATCCTTGGATTAACTCTTAATCCAGTGGGTAAGCCTAACTTAGACTTGACCCTTAGCCTTTAGATAACCATGAGGTCTTCTCAGGCCTTTAATGCCTCCAACCTCTTCTCTCAACCCAACCCTGTGTTGACACTTGTCACCATTCCATTGGTGCCAATTGTGCACATGGATCCCCAACTTTCAAACCTGGCCCTTGATTAAACCTTTCAATCTTGACCATCCATTGCCCTGTTTATGCTATAAATAGAGCTCTCCTTCCTCCATTCTAAACAATCATCTTTCAAATTTGAAGCATTATACTTATGCTCAAATTCTTTCAAGCTTTCTCATTTCATATATGCTCATCATTTAGCCTCTTTTAGATCAAGAATTAGACTAAATATGCATGTTTAGATTACTTTCTTTATCATTTTAGTTCAATCATAGATTAAATATAGTATGCTAGGATAGTATTCATACTAACCTCGTCATCTTATCATCTAGTGTATCTCATTTTAGAATCATACATAGCTTAATCTCCATTTCATACTAAAATCTATCAAAGCATCTCTCGTTCTCATATTTGCCATCCCTAAACCATTTTGCTCAGTGATCTGAGAGCAAAAACGTTGGTTTGAGGGACATTGTGAGATAGAGAACCATGGGACCCTCCTTGGGAAGCTGAGTAACACTACGTTACTCCATAGCTTGCATCAAGAAGTCCTGTGTGTGTGTGTGGACTAGGATTTAACTAAATTTTCACATATTAAGTTTTATTCACCCACTTTTCCCGCATACAGTATCTATCTCCAACACATTCAAAACTAGCTGGGATACTTATTTGGAGTTATAAGAGAAAGCTTACCCAGAAATCTTGAAATTGGTCAAGCTCCGGTAAGACATTTTTTTGAGATATTAAATGTACAGTTATTATTCTTTGACATTATTTTTACAATTCTTTGGGCATTGGTGTCAAAGGGGGAGTAGTATACATGTGAAAAGAAAATGAAGGGTTGCACACATTAGGGTGAGTTACAGAGTTTTTGTAATTGGAGTATTGGAGCATTTTGCATATTCAGCTCAAGGGGAGCAGGGTAGGATGAAACCGATAGTTGAAACCATGACCATTTTTCACATGAGTATTGCCATCAATGCCAAAGGGGGGGATTGTTGGCAATTGACACTATAGTAGTTAGCTTTCATTATATTTTCATTGATGGCAACATGGTTTTGGGTTCCGGCTTCATATGGTGTACTGACAGGCACTTCATAGATTCTACACCAGCACCGGCACCAGCACCAGCAGGATAGAAGATTTATTTGATCACCGACAATGCAGGCCGACATGGTAGAGTAAAGGTCATCAATATTGGAGGTCAACACATCTTGGATCCGGCATTGTCTACTTGGTTTAATGCTTATTCATTTATGTTATATGGCCGACATGTAAATATGATATTGTATATATCCCTATAAGCCGACATAAGGGATAAATTTGTATAGGGTATATAGGGGAGATTGATTAGAACATTTTTTGATATAGGAAAAAGAATAAGTGAATAGGAATAGACATGTGGAATGGATATATGGATGTAATGTAATGCAAAATATATAAGAGAGACTGTGTATGTGAGGAATTCATTGCAAGGGTTATTCTGGTACTGAGGTTTAGGGTTTTAACCGGAATAGACAGCGTATATGGTGAAAATGGATAACAATAATAACAATATTGAAAGGCTAAATGAATTCAACCACCAAACCCTAGCCTAACAATGAACAAAGATCCACCATAACATATGAAGATTACCTAAGACAATGCAAAATAACTCAAAATCACAAAGATTATACCATCACATGTCCAATAGGGTTTTGATCTCCATTCTTCCTATCTCCATTGATCTTGCTTGATATATTTGCTCTCACATTTTTATATGCACAAGAGCTCAACAAAGAACGGAATGTGGTTGCAAGTGGAATTGTAGTGTAGCCAAGTACTCCAAAATCAGTCATTAGGGTTTGACAATGAAGAAAGCATCTCCTTAAATAGAAGACACAATAAGAAATGGAGGGTTAAGATTGAGAGGTGTAAAAAGAGAGGTCGGCTAGGATTAGAGGGTAGGTAGAGGAAATAATAAAATAATGAAAGAGGTAGGTAGTGTAGGAATTAAGAGATGAATGACATGTGTCATGTGTAGAAAAAGATAATGAATTAATTAAATAAATAAAGATTTATTTAATTAATAGAAGAAGTAGGACAATTAAATAAATAAAATATTTATTTAATTTAGGAAAGGGGTAATTTAAATAAATAAATGTATTTATTTAAATTAGAAATAAGGCTAGAAGAGGATAAATGAATTAATTAAATAAATATAAATTTATTTAATTAATAGAAGAATTAGGCTTAGATAATTAAATAAATAAAATATTTATTTAATTAAACATGACAATTTTTAGTGTCTACATTTTGCCCCTCTTTGAGACAATGCGGCTTGTCGCGTTGTTTCAAAGAAAATAAGATGAACTGATACAGAGTTGCCCCAAGATGGGAATTATATGCCCCCTCGAGAGATTGGATGAAAATGTCTGAAAAGATTGCAAACAATCTCTCGATAAGAAAGAAAGGCTAGAATGGGTGGACCGAATAAAGTGACAAAGTCACAGGATAAAGAAGACTGACTCGGGAAACGAAGGCTAGGGGTAGTCTATAAGATAGACCACGGGGGAAAATAGATCCTCATTGTCATCTACACATCCACGAGAGCAGAGTGCAGAGCGAAAATAGAGCAGCAGCAGTCAGCAGCGATGGCTTTGGTTCATAGATTTGACCGCGTTCGCTGATTCCAGAGGCCAGTAGAGGTAGGAGAGCCAGTGAGTACCACAAAACCTCCTTGTACTTTGATGCATTTATTGTTGTCATTAATGCATGCTAGGTAATGTAATAAATGCATGTTTATGTCATGTAAGCGCGTTTGCGTTTGAAAAGTATGAATTTGCATCTTCTAGGTCAAATCGGCAATTCTGTGATGAACATATGTTGTCGATTGGATAAGCTACTGAGGGGATACACTCAAGCAGGTCCTCTAGGAAGACTAGGATAGATCAAGGCACTTTGTGATGAACAGTGAGTACCAAGATAGAGTACTTTGTGATGAACAGGGAGTACTAAAATATGAGCAGCACTTTGTGATGAACAGGGAGTGCAAATGTGAGTAACACTTTGTGATGAACAGGGAGTGTCACACACGTAGTACTTTGTGATGAACAGTGAGTACCACTAGGATAAATAGCAACACTTTTTGATGAACAATGAGTGTCACTAGGGTAGATAGCCATATGCATTTAGATACAAAGTAGCATTTTGTGATAACCAGTGAATGCCACTATAACTGACATGATTGAGTTGTTTGACTGCAGGAGTATTTTTCGATGCTAGAGTCATGGGAGAGATTTCCGTCGACACAGAGATTGCAACCTGAGTTGACACTTGAGGACCGAGCCGCGATTGAGGCTATGGGATTGAGATACATTCTGTATGTGCCTGAGTTTCGGGCGAACATGGGATTGCTGACTGCACTAGCTAAGAGATGGCACTCAGAGACTTGTACGTTTCATCTGTCGATGGGTGAGATGACAGTCACCCTGGAGGATGTATATAGGATTCTGCGGATACCGATCGATGGGAGTTAGTACCCTATGATTGAGATGGAGACAGGGATGCACTGGGATGAGTGTTCTAGGATCCAAGACTGGAGATGAGGGTGGGACACGTGGCATGGGATACCATGACATGGATAGGATTAGCACTACCAATAGTGTTGGCAGGAGTGATCAGTGAGTTCCTCTGTATTAGTTTTGTACCATTTTATATAATGATGTAGACACCTACGGGTGATTGTAGCCATATGATTTTGACATCATTGTATCATGACACTTTATATATATATATGAGATGATGCATCTTTGCGGCAGCTATATGCATGTGTACCTATGTGATGAGATGTTCTTATGTGATGCTTATGATATGGATGCAAATACGTATATGATGCAATGCAATATTTTTTGTTTTTTTTTTTTTTTTTTTATGTTTTATATGTGTATGCATGATGCAAATGTGAATGTAAGTAATGCAGATGAATATGATAATGCAAATGTAAATTGTGCTAACAGGTGTTGTGTGCAGGATGTGATGCAGTTGTGATATCTATATGTATGTATGAAATGCTTATATGTGTTAATGTAGGTGCAGCTACATGAAATGCAAATATTTTTGGTGTGTCATTATACTCAGTCATGTGATAGTAGGCTACGCGGACTCGAGAAGGACGATGGAAGTCAATCAAGAAAGGGGGATGAAAGACAGAAGATATGAAAGTGAGAGAGCTTCTTGTGCATTATCATCATTGAGCTTTATTATGGCAAGTAGGTTATGACAATCGAGGCATATGTTCGACCCAGAAAGTCATTGTACCTGTTTGCATGGAGATAAGATAGTCACAAACAAGGAATGCCCCAGTTTACACTAGACTCACAGTGTCCTCATATCCTTGGACTAGTCATAGCATTACTAAAAGACAATCCACAGACAGCAAATGCAAATAGGTGACGATACCCCATCCTCGCCTTTCTAGTCAAAGACATCCTGGAGATAGAATCTCTAGTCAAAGACATCCTGGAAAAGCTAAAAGACATGTCACCAAAAAGATAAAATCAAAAGAAAACCAAGACTCGACACCAACATCCACTGTAGTCCTCAAGTTTAGTGTCTCTTGTCACTTGTTTAAGTCTTATTCGATTGTGGTCACAATGTTCACTTTCACAAAAAGGATAGATAGCACTGAACCATATGTTGTCTGAGTCTGTTGAAAGATTTGATTTGTTGAAGCCCATTGTTGCTGCTGTGTCTTATCTGAAACTGACTGAATCCATGAAACTGATACTTTATTGCGGAGAAGATGAAACTTTATTGCGGATCTGTGATGCAAATGTTGCTTTATTGCGGATTGTGCGCGAATAGACTGAAGGAAGCTGGAAGAAACTGTATTCCTCGAAACATGTGATGTTCTCAGTTCCACACCCATCACTAGACGTAGGATTTTGCCTTAGCCACAGATAGGATCTGATTTATTATGGATGGAAAGGGAGTGAAAAGGGAGGGTTATGGATGGCTAACCAATCTTAGGTAGATCAATAACAAGCCATGATGGGAATGGGTAAGTTTATTGTGAGCGAATAAGTTGTGAGTGTGTGCAAAGTGAAAGGATGAAAGTGAATCCTGAAGGAGGGAGGAGCAAAGTCCCTACGCATGGCGCTGGTGACCCATTTTTCACCATGGTACTTGCCCAAGGCGCCACCGAAGTGGTTTTCACCATTGGACGAAATTATTTCTCTTTACTTTTTTGGATTTTTCAATTTTTTTGTATCACAAGGCGCCTGTTTGCCAGGTTTTCACCAAGTAACAATTTTTTTTGTTTTATAATTTTTTTGTATTTTTTGAATTAGGATACTCTGATGAGCTATGTGTAGAACCGGCGAAGGTGCATGCTGTTGATAGGATCCTCCAAATGTTCACCTTCTGTAGTTGAGAGCTGATATGCCCCAGAGCCATATACTACTGTGGTGATGTAAGGACCCAGCCAGTTTGGTTCAAACTTGCCCTTCTTCTCTCTGTCTTGCTGATGTTTGAGATTTTCTTTGAGAACCAAGTCACCTACCTCAAATGTATGAGGCTTGACCTTGTGATTGTAGCTGCATTGTTCCTTGATTGAATGATGTGTAGCTTGAGTGACTATCTTCCTTGATGAAGGAATTGAGATAGAATTACTAGCATGTGGACTACACAGGCCCGTATGCGTGTCACCTGAAGAAGTTTGGGCATCCCTGATAACAAAGTCCTTCAAGGAAGCTCCATTAAAGGTCCATGATGTATCGCCAGAAGGGAAAGGATGTGTGGAACAAGTGGAAGAGTTATGAAGGCTTATGATTGTGAAAAGAAGTGAAAGTAGGATAGCATGATGGAGACTTAGGATCAACAAGTATGCTTTTTGACTTAAAATTGTAGAACTTTTGCCCCCAGTTATTTTGGTGTTAGGGGAGATCAACTCTTGCTCTTTTTGCTTCATATGAGTTTTATCCTTGACTTTGATTTTTGTAGAGTCCAATAGCTTTTGATTTTGATTTGGACTGAAGGACTTTTCTTTATTATTGACTTTTAGATTTTTCTTTTCAAAGCTTGATTTTTGATCCCCAATGAGTAAGGGCTTTTGTAATTCTTGTTGATCCAAGTCTGGAAGTGGAGTGGAAATGGAATGAGTGGATGAAATGGAAAAGCTATGTGAGTTATCAAGAGGGATGGCGATATGCTCAATAGATTCTTTGTTGGAACCACTCTTAGGACTGTTGATATCAAGAGATGCTTGCACCACTAAAGGAGATTTGCATTCAGACTTAGTAGCCACAACAATAGGTGGTTCACACCCAATTTCTTGGTCTTGCATATTGCTTGTAGATTGTTTTTGTCGACTGAATGTGTTAGGAGATAGTGGGAGTTGATCAACATGAAAGATATACTCACCACATCCCATGTCTTTAAACTTGAACTTTTCTTTGATCTTTGCTTGTTTTGATGTAGAAGCTTTCAAGGATTCTGGATCCACATATGCTGATGATGGAATAGCTTCTCGATTGACTGGGATTGTTATTTCTGATCGAGGTTGCAGATTGTTGCAATATATGAATGGATTTGGATCCGCTTTGACGGTCACTTCAACTCCATTGTATGGAAACTTGATACATCGATGATATGTAGATGGGACTGCGCTCATCTCATGAATCCATGGACGTCCCAAGAGTATGTTGTATGTGAGATCTAGATCAAGGACCTGACAAACCACATCCTTTGTAACGGGCCCAACTCTGAGAGGTAAGGTGACTGTTCCTTTGGATGAACGCTCTTCATCGTCATATGCCTTGATGGTGATTTTGTTTGTAGAATTCACAGCTTTATCAGAATATCCCAATTGTTTAATTGTCCTCAATGTACAAATGTTTAGACCTGCTCCTCCATCTATCAGGACTCGTTTGATTTTATGTTTGTGTATGAAGGCTTCAATGTGTAAAGGTGTATTATGTGGTTGACTTACGGAGGCATCATCAGCTTCTGTGAATGTGAGGGAGTGTGGAACGGATAGGTATCCCACCATGGCTTGAAACTGGTCCACGTTCAGATCAGTAGGGACGACAGTATCTCTCAAGATTTTGTCAAGGATAGCTTTATGTGCAGGAGATATACGTAAGAGCTCAAGAATAGAGATGAGCGCAGGTGTCTTCCCTAGTTGTTCTACAAGGTCGTACTCAGGCTTAATTGATAAAGGATTGGTATTCTTAGTGGAGGCACCTGGCAATGTAATCTTACCTCGACGGGTTGTAACATGACATTCAGAGGTAGATGCAGACAAGGATCCCACACCTTTTAGGACAATCTTGGGTCTCTGAGAAGAATTCTCAGGATTTTTGTTCCTGATGGTAATAGTAGAGATATGATTGTCCATGGAGATGTGATTGATAGTAGAATCATAATTGTAAGATGCTCTAGTGTAATTGGCTTGATCATCTGTGACTTTGCCTTTTCCTTTGTCATGTTTTGGGAATGGTTCCTTAAACACCTCATGCTCTTGATTAGATGAATGTCCCTCAATCTCAATGTCGCCTCTATCAATGAGATCTTGCACAATGTTTTTCAATCGATGGCAATTACCTGTCTTGTGACCCTTGCTCTTATGAAACTCACAATACTCATCATCATTCCACCAATTTGGTTTTACCTTTGGTTCATAAGGAGGAAAATCTGGAACTGTAATTACTTTGTTTGCTACAAGCTTTTTGAATACTGATTCAAGTGGTTCTCCCAATGGAGTGTACTTCCTTCGTGGTCTAGAAGTTGTTTGAGTGTTCCCCTGATTGTTGGTAGAACTTGATCCAGAAAAGACGAACTTTGGTCTCACTGTATTGGCATCAACAACGTCGTCATTAACTGTGTTCTTGTTCTTGTTCCAAAACTTTGGTTTGTCCTTTCCCTTAAAGTCCTCTTTGTTTTCTTTGAATAGTTTGATAACTCCTTGTTCAATTAAGACCTTTTCTGTTGCTAGGCCCTTTTCAATGACATCCTTGAATGTAGACAAACAAGCTTTTCTGAGATCATAGCCAATAGCCTTGTTAACATTTTGTGTGAACATCTCCACCATTTGTTTCTGCGGGATTTCACAAGAGCATCTGCTAGCTAGGTTTCTCCATCTTTGTAAAAATGACGCAAAAGATTCTCCTTCCTTTTGTTTAGTATTGCACAAGGTAGTAACTGAGACATCTGTTTCTATGTTGTAGGAGAAATGCTGAATGAATGCCTCTGCTAAGTCGCCCCATGACTTAATACCAGGAGGTGATTGAGAAAACCATTCCATAGCTTGATTGCCTAAGCTCTGTGGGAATAACCTCATCAAGTATGTTTCTTCTGCCGCTACCTCAATGCAAGCTGTGAAGAATTGTCTTATGTGTGCCTTGGGGTCTCCTCTCCCTCTATATTTGTCAAATTTTGGCGTTACAAAGTGTGGAGGAAATGGAGGCATTGGAATGCTCTTGTCAAAGGGATAAGGACATATATCTCTCATAGTGTATGTAGGCTTCGGTGTATTTATGTCCTCCATTTTCTTTTGTAAATCTCTTATTTGTTGCTCCAAATTATTTTTGGGAGGAGATTGATTTCTTGTAGGATACCCCATGTTTGAGACACCCATTTGAGGAGGAGCTTGTTGCATGTATGGATGATACTGATCGTAGACATGTCCATATGGAGGTCTATATTGATGTGGCATATATGGAGCACTTGGCATAACTTCATGTTGAGGGACCCCATATCTATTTTGTGCATATATACCATATTCAATAGGCATTTCATTTTCCATTGTGTTGCCCCCAAATTTGACATGAGGTTTCCTTGTGTCCAAATTTTGAGCATGCCTTTGAGTGTCCACTTGTTTTGATTGATCCATAGCTGGAGCATGTGATTGAGCATATCTATCTGCATAAGGCTTCCATAATGGTCTTCGAAAGTAAGTATCATATGTTTGAGCTTGTGTATGTGGGATTTCTGGTTTTTGAAGCAAAAGTGATGGTGACTCAGGCATCATATTCGGTCCTCTATTTCCCCCACTATTGGGTCTCCTTTGATCCATGTTGGATTGAGTTTGTTGCGAGGGTCGATTTTCCATAAGTTGAGACATGTCAAAGTCATGAGGTATTTTAGCTCCACTTTGTGCCATCATGTGTAAGAAGTATTGTCGATCTCTCCTCATTATCTCTTCAACCAATCTATTGAATTGAGGATCCATTATGGATTCTTGTATGTCTGCTGATAGTATTGAAGAGTTGTCAACATTGTCATTGTGTGTAGTATTGTTGTTTATAGTGTTTGCGCTTTCCACATTTGGATTGTTTCTATAAACATTCATGTCTGGTAATGTAGTGTGCTCAGGATTGAAGAATAAATCATTGTCATACTCATAAGAACTCATGTTGGCAGATTCTTGAGCTTCTTTAGCTATTCTCCTAGATTTTTGAAGGCGGGTTTCAACCATGAACTAGGTATTAGACCAAGATGTGAGAAACTAGATGAAAAATGAAAAGAGTATGGAAGACCAAGAGTTGTATGGAGTGTAAATGAATCTTGAGGTGTACTTGCAATGTCCAAAGTGTAAGACCAAGTATGTAAGTAGTAGAGTAGGTGTGACTTCCAAAGAGAGGATAGTTTCTCTTGATGAGGTAAGCTGACCTTGACCCTAAGTAAGACCAAATGAGACCCAAAGGTAAAAAACCTTGATGAGGGACCACTTAGCAATGTGTAGTTGTATGTAGTGTGTTGACAAAGTATGATGAGGACAAGCAAGTGACCTTTTGACTCAAGTTTAGACAATTGTGAATGTAAAATGAGATGTGAAGCAATGATGGACTATGTGAGACCCAAGGACAGGTTGAATGCTAGATGAAACCTGAAGAAACAACCTAGGAAGCTCAAGTATTCCGAAACTGATTTCTTTTGTTTGCTGGACTGTGAAATTTTTCCAATTTGTGAAGTTTTTGGTTGTGACCAAATCTGAATGTTTGACTATTTTTCGTGACAAGAGAACACAATGTTGATGAGGACTCAATGTTTGCAAGTGTTTAGACTAACAATGACTCCAAGAAAAGTGTGTTGTTTGATGTAAAATTGTTTTGCATACACTTGAAGACACAAAAGACACAATGTTTTTTTGTTTGGTCTTGATTGTTTGAATGTTTAACATAAGTCAAGCACAATTCTTATGGCTGGCCAAGACAATAGTTGTTGATCCCACATGGGGTTTTACCCCCGAGGCTACGCTATTCAGAGCGGATACTTAGATGCTTGACCTCACTAGCTCCACCCTCGGCACTCACTTCTCGGGTCAGCCAAGCATCAGTCCCCATGAAAACTCCCCATGGCGAACTTTGTATCTCTACTAAGAACCGTATGTGTGTGGGCCGCTACCAGAGGTCCGACCTCCTGTCCCAACAACTAGAAGGATTTGGGCTTCTAAAACAAAAAGGTGCTAGTAAGGGCATCCGCTCGTGTGGCCATACATGCGGCACTTTCAGCTCTGTAAATACAGAAGGCTCCCAGCCGGTAGGGGTTACGCCCTACAAATGATCAAATAAATTTGATCAAACGGGTTTATGGGGAGACATAGTGTTGGTATGAACTAATCAGCACACGTTATTCATAGTTTTCACCATGAATACATTTGATTATAGTGGTTTGGATGAGGTGGGTTTTCCTCGCTACCACTTGGGTCGTTCTCTTCTCACTAGTAGTCCTAATGACCACACGGGAAGACAGGCCCTCTAAAGATTAAACAAAAAGAGCCTATTGCTCAAGACACAAAAGACAATGATTCAATTTTAGTGCACCAATGGAAGTGTTTGCTAGTCTATGAAAACAAGGCACACAATAAAAATCCAAAAACCCTTGCCAAGGATCTGCAACAAAGATTTATTAGTAGTTTGGATTGTTTGAAATAATCACCCCTTCCTGCAAGCACACAAGTTAGGTAAATTTTAGATCCAAAAGACTTTGTGAAATAGGGGCCTTCAATAATGTGTTTTGTTGACCAATTCAAAGACCTGATTCATCATAAATAAATACCACCTGTAAAATTTTAAGAGATTTCCAGAAATGTAAGAAAATCCAAAAAATTTGCTAATTTGCTCCAAAAATTAATGTTTTATGAAAAATCATAAAAAATTCATATAAAATGCAAAATCAATCCAAAAAATCTGAAATTTTTACTGAATCTTTTTGATACTGTTCCCGACTTGCAAAAAAAATTTTATGGCAAAATTCGAAGCCGTTTGTGAGATCTGATCAAAATAAATAAAAACCCTAATTTTTAAAGATCTGATTTTTAGGGAAATATTTTGCATCAAAATTAAATTCACAAAGAACAGATCCTGTGTATAATTATGAGAGATTTCCAAAAATGTAAGAAAATCTGAAAAATTCTCTCATTTTCTCTCAAAATAAATTTTTTATGAAAAATCATAAAAAATTACTAAAAATTGAAAATTTGCTCCAAAAATTCTGAATTTTGGATTGAGAGCTCTTGATACTTTCTTCAACCTGCAAAAAAAATTTGGTGCAAAATTTCCAATCCGTTTATGAGATATGATTGAATCTCTCCAAGATCTTGATTTTGTGTCCAAAACCCTAGCTGCACAAGGTTATTCTCCAAATTGTTTTACAAAATAGCAATATAGGGTTAGAAAAATCTACAAAAAAAACATAGATCTAAGAAAAATCCATGTCCCACGGGGCGTGCCAAAATTTGTATGGTGAAAATGGATAACAATAATAACAATATTGAAAGGCTAAATGAATTCAACCACCAAACCCTAGCCTAACAATGAACAAAGATCCACCATAACATATGAAGATTACCTAAGACAATGCAAAATAACTCAAAATCACAAAGATTATACCATCACATGTCCAATAGGGTTTTGATCTCCATTCTTCCTATCTCCATTGATCTTGCTTGATATATTTGCTCTCACATTTTTATATGCACAAGAGCTCAACAAAGAACGGAATGTGGTTGCAAGTGGAATTGTAGTGTAGCCAAGTACTCCAAAATCAGTCATTAGGGTTTGACAATGAAGAAAGCATCTCCTTAAATAGAAGACACAATAAGAAATGGAGGGTTAAGATTGAGAGTTGTAAAAAGAGAGGTCGGCTAGGATTAGAGGGTAGGTAGAGGAAATAATAAAATAATGAAAGAGGTAGGTAGTGTAGGAATTAAGAGATGAATGACATGTGTCATGTGTAGAAAAAGATAATGAATTAATTAAATAAATAAAGATTTATTTAATTAATAGAAGTAGGACAATTAAATAAATAAAATATTTATTTAATTTAGGAAAGGGGTAATTTAAATAAATAAATGTATTTATTTAAATTAGAAATAAGGCTAGAAGAGGATAAATGAATTAATTAAATAAATATAAATTTATTTAATTAATAGAAGAATTAGGCTTAGATAATTAAATAAATAAAATATTTATTTAATTAAACATGACAATTTTGAGTGTCTACAGACAGAGCTTAAACCGGAACTATATTCTGGCATAGGAGATGTTTTACTAAGAAGTTCACACTTCTCTTAATTATTGTCTGGATTTTTATGTAGTCAGTGAGGCTTCTATTGTGATGAGCAGTGTGCTCTAGGTTGTAAGCCTCCCTGCAAGTGCAGACCCATCATATATTCTAATATCTCTTCATATGGCCAGTGAACTGATATTGTGGGTCAAAAATCCCACTGTGGTTTTTCCTCTTTGAGGTTTTCCATGTATAAATTTGTGTATTATGGTTCTCATTTATGTGTTTGGCTTATTGGTTGCATTACTTCTTTCAATTCTGTTTATATTGGTATACCGGTTGGTGTATGTATGTTTTGTTAAGGCTAAAATCCTTTATTTCGATATAACACTGATTCACCCCCCCCCCCCCCCCCCCCTCTCAGTGTTATTGGTTTCCAACACTACATGCCATATCCCTATTTCCCTAATGTTGTCAATATTAGATGAGATAGATGAAGGTGGAAAGACTGGATGAGGGTCTTGCTTCTTGAATTTCATTGATTTCTTACTTAGTGAGGTCTTCGTCATTTGATTTTGATGATAACTACAATATTTGGAAAAGATCATCACCATGCTTTAGTTCATTAGAATCTCCTTATTAGGATCCCAAATTTCCCAATTGATAGAACAAAAATGCCTTAATGAGTGAAAATTGGATTCATATCTCCAACCTATGTGTGTGTGTATCTGGTGTAAATCAGACTTATAAGTCCTATGTGCACCAAGAATTGGTGAAAAGGATAACAAAGTGCATATTAGACTTTCTAAGTCTGATTTACACATGGGATATAAAAAATTACTAAAATGGTGTATATTGGACTTACAAACCCAATACACATTATTCAAAAGATAGAACATATTGCAAAGGGTGTGGGTCACGGTTATAACCTCGACACACACCGCATGAATAAATCATGGTTTATGGCGAGGTTATAGCCTTGACACACACCAAACAACTTGGATATATAGTGCATAGTGTAAACATTGTCACTGGTGTAAGGTGGAGCCACAAATTCATCATACACCATAGGGAAGAACTTCGAGGATTCATGACTCCGTCATACACCGCAGCGATTTTTTTTTGCATAAAATACTATGCACGGTGTAGGGTAAGGAAACAAAGGTGTATGTTGTGGTTGTGACCATGACATGCACCACTCAAATGATGGTGTATGTCAAGGCTACAACAATGGCATACACCATGAGGGAAAGACTTAGTCAAAGCAAGAAATAGTGTATGTTTAGGTTTGAAACTCGAGCATATACTGTTAGAAATCAACGAACTAAAATTCAAAAATAGGAAGAAAAAAAAGAGGGACTTACTCGAAAAAGAATGTCCCAGCTCAAATAGCGCTCCCAATATTTCATAGATTTCAAACAAATTAAGGCAAAATATGGAAAGAAAAGAAATATAAAAGAAAAAGAAATCAAATCGAAAACAAAAACCTAACAAAAAATAACCATGAACCTGCAAAATAAATGGTGTATTTTAGACCCATAAGTTTGATTTGCACCATTAACTCAAAAAGGGTGTAATTCGGACTTATGGGGGAAAAATACACCATTTCTAACCAATAAGTGCAATGTTGGACTTTAACTCTGACTTCGCACTTAACAGGCCAAAAGTTGGTGTAAAATCGGACTTAAAGTCTTCTTTTGCAACAAAAGACCAAAAACTTGTTGTAAGTTAAATCTTCAAAATTAACTAATAAAACAAGAATTTGAAAAATAGATACAAAGTATCCTAAGAATAATGAGGTGGTCAAAATGCCTTGAAAAATGAACCCTTAGAGAAATGAGAATGAGTTCGAAATAAAAATTCTTAGGGGTTACCTCATTTTTTTCTTATACGAAAAACGAGGATAACACTTTGAATTTTCGGATTTGATCTCTTAGGTTCTTGAAACATTCATTTTCTACCTTAACATTTTCTTCCAAATATTTATTCTCAGTTTCCACACTCTCCATATCTTCAAGGGTTGTCTTCAATTCTTCATCCAAATAATATTCTCATGTCATATTCATAGGAGTCATCTCTTCAAATCAAGATCTCCCTCAAACAGTTAAGATAGCAACAAGGGAACAACCTCAGATACAAATTGTTGAACATACAAGAATATTGAGAGGGGGCGTGAATCAGTATTCCCCAAATAAAATACTCTCAAATTCTGAAACTTAATTTGATCTCAATTAACCTTAGTATTAAATAATGTATGCAATAGAAGTGAAATACAAAACATACACAACCATATGAGAGACACCAAATTTTTAAAGGTGGAAAACTAAAATGGGAAAAACCATGGAGAGGGTTAACTTTTAAGATAATATAGCTAGTTATATAGGATTACAAAGGCTCATTTCCAGATGGCTCACTGCCCAGAGGGCTCACTGTCCAACAATGACTTACTGCCAGAAGGCTCATTGCCAAGAAAAAATAAGTATGAATTGAGAATATTACATCTACATATGCATAGGATCAATTCATGTTAAGCTTAGATATTACAATAACCACTTTCAATATATCTAGTTAAGAAACTCTGCAACTCATTCACTATTTTCCTACTCCAATCACACATAATCACTGTCGCACAAAATGTTTCCTCCTTTACCCACAAAAATCAACTCTCTCACTCTATCACTCATCACCTTCTTACCACACACACTCCTCACAAACATAATATTTATATGTATGTGTGTGTGTGTGTTGATAAGAATATACATCAAGTCGAACTCAAGGACACTTTCCCAAAAAATAATACAATGGTCAAATCTCATGCTACGAGCACTAGAGAAAAAACAATAATAAAAACATTCAATGTCAACCTGACTTGGAATGAACATATCCTTGAGTTTCCATGAGAGTGTGCTTCTGAAGCATAAAGAGCATGATCCAACTCAACATGAGGAAACTTAAATACATGAATAACATATCATCTTTAGAAATAAAAAATCAAAGGAAAACGAAGCTCATAGAACTGTCAAACACTGCACAACCAAATAAATTTTTGGGGAACAACATTCAAAGTGTGACTTTCAAGGCACCAAAACTTGAATACAACAATATTAAGTAATGATCACCAACATACCAAAAATTTGCTATCATATCTACAACAAGACAAAAATGCGGAGCACTACAATCTTGAAAATTGTCAAAGACTGCATTATCATTAAAGCATATGCATCTGAAGCATGAAGCTAATTGCCACAACCAACACCAAAACTCAGAGATCAAGGGAAACATATCCATGTACTGATACTACACATTTTTGGGGAAATATTCTACCAAAAGAGTATACTAGCAATATGCTTTCAACCACTGTTGACTACCTTTCATACATACATACCTATCTTCCACTGCTCTGCACTACCAATACTCTACACACTCAACATACAGTGCAAACACTACATACTATAATATCTAGACCAATTTGGATCATCGAGATTGACATTAATGAAAACCAAGATACATTTCTAACAAGAATGTCTTAGGATGGTTGAACCATTCATTGTCTGCAACATATCTATTTTATGCAAAAGGGACTGCATTATCGCCTTGGCTTTTATTTTCATGGTGTGATGCATCCATGTTGCCATATTAAATAAAGGCTCTCACCTACATTTGTGAAAACAAGATTTCTTCATCTACTTTTTGCTTACTAACATTTCTTTTGCTAGTCCTTGCAATCAGTTTGGTCTCGTACTCTGGTACATAAACAACAACCGCATCTTACATTCACTGATAAGAACATTTGCATGTCTTAATTACTCATTGCATCACATAAAATAAAACAAAAAATTCTATTTTCATTCATTTGATTACATAAGCGCTTATATGTACTACATATTATATATACATAAAAAGATCAAAGTATAACAATCTGACTATCTATATCAAATATGACCGATAGGCTAAGTACATCATAGATAAAAACAATAAAAGGTCTACATCAAGTGAGAAAATATGTCTCTATCATTGAGTGCTCCCTTTGTCCTCCTGGCCTTTGTCATGTCATGAGGATGAAGCTCCTCATGTCCCTAGTCCTGTCTGTGGTGGTCTTGTTGGCCCAATCACTACTCCCATATTGCTCTGTTTCCTTTGGGAGTGTGACTAGATCTATGTCCTATTTCATGACAAATAAGATGGTTCTTTCTTGCTCTAGTGGTAATGCACTCTCATATAGCATCCTCCAGTACCACACCTACTCTCTTGAGTCCAGTATCATGTGACATAAGTCTTGTACATTGGCATATTTGATGGAACTCGTTAACTCTCGCATTGTCTCCTCTATCCTCTAAGCCTGGGATACTATTGTGTCTCAAGAAGATATAAGAATGGCTATCTCTATTGTATACCTATCCGTCTCGGGTATATATCTACCCCTGTCTGCTACCAATTGATCTCGCTCAAACCTCATTTCATCTCTATACCTTAAGGACAAATATCCATCTCTCAAACTCTATAATGCACTCTCTTTGGGCCCTCACTATGGTCCTATATGTCCCAAGATCTATAATTTCTGGTATATATCCTCCCCAATAGGTACATGTTATAGTGGATCATCCTCTAGCTAATTATTTTGCATGTTCATAGGACTATCATCCTCCTCCTCCTCATCCCCATCATCCTTCTCCTCAGCCCCATCATCCTTCTCCTCATCCCTATCATCCTCCTCATCCTCATCTCCATCATCCTCCTCCTCATACCCATCATCCTCATCATCCTCCTTGTCATCCTCATCATCATCCTGATCTATCTCCTACTCTCTTAGAAACTCCTATTGTGACCTAGGACTTGAAACCTTTGGATATGTCAATGCTATCAGGCAATGCTTTATGAACCATCTTGTTGGCAACAATAATGAAGGAATATTGAGAGGGGGGTGAATCATTCTTCACTAGATCTACAAACTTAATCACAAATACAGATCTGATAAATTGTAGCAATAACAAAGATAAGCAAATTGAAATCACAACACCAAGATTTTGACATGGAAAACTCGGTTAAGGGAAAAACCACAGTAGGAACCTACCCATAGTAAGATGATACTTGTATTTGTATGTAAAAATATTAAAATGGGGAATTCACATTCATTCAAGCACATTGCCTAGAGCTCACTGCTCAAATAAAATGACCCGAAAGGCTACAACCCTAGGGGAAGCCTCACTAACTTACAATAGGATTCAGACTACAATCTAGAAGGAATGAACTAAAATATTAGCAATACCAATCTATGCTTAGTCACAATACCGAAGGAATAATCACTTTTTCACACATACACCACTCTATGATAATGCAAACACAACCTTGATCACTAAATTATGTGAATATATCACCTATATATACAATTCATCAACCTTGACAACAAGGTCGGCTAAACCCTCAACAAACAATTACAAAATTACATCACACGATACAAAGATCAACCACCGGACCAATATAATTATTTACATGACATAACATGGTCCTAATTCAAATTCCCAAATGCTCAACACCATCAGTAATCACACCAAGATCAACCGCAACATGCTACACCACCAGAAATACCATATAACACAAAAATCATCATCGGTTCATGAAAACCACCAATAACTCACACAACGATCAACACAGATCATCAAAAAAAATAAGACATGATTAGTAAATACAAGCAAGCACATTAGAATCATCAGTAATAGCTACACCAACACCACTTATCAAATCTTCATCGATCAACATATGAAAACTCAAGAACACATCCAATTAACAATTGTCACAAAGAAAGATAACTTGTGAGGCACCAAATCAGAAACCATCTAAAATGAAGATACACAAGACCATCCCAAACAATATCCCAAAAACTCAGATCAAGATTTGATCATGTCGGAATATACTAGAGGAAATACTGAACTTTGCAAAGCACTGATCAACAAAACAAAACTGCAAAACTGGATCATAAAATCTTTCCAATCTACAGTCACCAAAGAAAATCATAAGAATATGGTGACATCAATGACAACAACATATCCTAGCAGTAGCAATGTCCAACAATCTCCCCCTTTGGCATTGATGACACCATATGAATGTGAAAAATAATCAATGCAAAGAAAGAAGATATTGCCAACAAGCTCCCCCTAAGATTAAGACAGATAAAGAATTTTTTCACATGATCTCTCTCCACCTTTGACAATAATGCCAAAGATCCTCAAAATAGAAATTCAAACTCTCTCCCCAAAACAAAAACATGAATCTCAAGAGTCTCTTCCCCTAAAACACAGACTACTCCAGCAAAGGAGTAGCACCATCTCAACAATTTGGATGAATAGATAAGGCTCTGAGATACACCGGATTGATGCAACTCAATGCATCTAGTTCTCATCAGGAGGGGTGGATACCCCTAAATTGTCTCTCAAATAGACAAATGTTTCTATAGGCAAAGGCTTAGTGAAAATATCAGCTATTTATTCCTTTGTAGATACATACTCCAGCTTCACTTTCTCTTCACTGACTTGTTCTCTCAATTAATGATATTTGATTGACACATGTTTAGTCTTTGAATGTTGTACTAGATTATTTGACATGTTAATAGCACTCAAATTATCACAGTATATAACAGTAGTTTCATCATAGATAACTCTGATATATTTCAACATTTGCTTCATCCAAACTATCTGAGTGCAATCACTAGCAGCAACAATGTACTCAACTTTAGCAATAGATAAGGATACTGAATCTTGTTTCTTACTAGCACATGAAACTATTTTCTTACCCAAAAAGAATGCTCCATTGGTAGTTCTCTTCTGGTCATCTACATCACTAGCCCAATTAGCGTCAGTGTAAGCACATAGCATGAAATCATCATTCCTCGGATACCACAAACCATAATCCATGATTTCCTTCAAGTATTTTAATTATCCTCCTCAGAACAGTGACATGACTCTCTTTCGGATCAGCTTGATATCTAGCAGCCATGCACACAACATGCATAATATCTGATCTAGTCTGAGTAAGATATAGCATTCCACCAACCATAGATCTGTACAAACTATTATTAGCTTACAGAGATTCATCATTATTAGACAATTTACAACCAGTCACCATAGGAGTTCCGATAGGTTTGGAGTCATCTAACCCAAACTTCTTCAACAATTCCTTCACATATTTAGTTTGAGATATAAATACCTTTTCCAGTCTGTGAAATCTGCAAATCTAAGAAAAATTTCATCTCTCCAATCATAGACATCTCAAATTCTTTTTGCATATCACCGACAAACTTCATGCACAAGTCATCATCTCCTCAAAAGATAATATCATCAACAAAGACTTCAGCAATCAAGATGTTATCATTCATTATCTTAAAGTATAGATTACTGTCAGCAACACCTTTATTGAATTTCAATTTCAACAAATATTTATCTAATCTAGCATACCAGGCTCTAGGGGCTTGTTTCAATCTATAAAGAGCTTTCTTCAGTTTACAGACCATGTCTCTGTCATTTGATAGTGAAAATCCTCTAGGGGCTTGTTTCAATCCATAAGGCCTTTAAGTGAAATATTTGAGTCTATCCAACTTGTGATACCAATACAATGTATATCCAAATAGACCCTATGACAATGTCTCTCTGTAGTAGTAAACATATGGTATATCAAGAATGACCTATCTATCTGGAATGAGTCTAAAAACTACAATATGCTTGAATGCCCATACCTAGTGTTGGTTAACAAATTTGCCTTTAATATTTTTTTTATAATGATGCATGCATACCCCTACTGAAAAGAAAAATAAACCAACAGTTGGGTGAACTGATTATTGGTTTACCCTCTGCATAAGAGTGTAGCTCTCCATATGATATTCAATAATTTTTTTTGCAAATTAATCACAAAGAAATGCACTTTTTACTAGAAAGAGATAAAGGCTTTCACATCCATTTGTCAACACAATATGAATGCTACAAAATAATTATTCATAAATGTAAAGCTCACAGACTTGCACTTTGAATATTTCACTCTTATATAAAACTTATTTCACAAAGTATACTCAATGTATTATGAATGTTGATCGAGACTCACTCATGCCTAAAAGGACAAGGGGGATTAGAATAATTCAAACAACAACAAACAACTAATTTCCTTAATCAAATGAATTCACAGACTTATAATAAGCAGATAATCAAAGAAGTAAAATATTCTGCACACAAACATATATCCCAACAGAGATTTGTTCTTACATTCAAACACACAGATTTGAAGGCCGTGTAAAATATATCATTTCATTCACAGATAAAATGTCTTCACTAAAAAATTCCAAAGAAAACTAAGTCTGCTAATCCAAATGAAATTTTTTCGGACCCCAATAAAAGCTTGCTTAATTACATATATAGACCCGAGTTTTTAAAAACTCTATCCTAGAGTTAAAAGAAATTGTCTTACTTAAAACTGGACAAACTTTAAAGGACCAAGAGCCACAGATAGAATGACATCTCATTCATAGCCTGATCAAGATTCCAATGAGGCAAAGGAAACGACTAGTTTATCCTATTTTCCATAGTGCCACGTACATTCTACCACTCCAAGTGTGTCATTGATAAGTTGAGGATGACCTAATAATGCGAGAGCCCAATATGCATAATGCATTGATTCTAGACTTCTTTTATCTATGTTTACCTGCATGACTTTTGTTTTATGCGCTTCCAGATGATCAAAGCAAACTACTAACATTGACTCAATCCTAGCCACTTTGGAGAAGTCATCCGTAGTTAGAGACTTTGTTTCTTTAACGAGCTGCATTCTCTCCTTAAAAGTTTTGACCATGTCTGTTGCATGCTCAATTGTCTGTCCATCATATTTCAGGAGTTGTATATCGATGCATTTCAAATCTTTCTACATCATATCAATCAGATCTTTTAATCCTTTTAATAATTTGATGGATTCTTTGTGACCCTATTTGATGATTGAGTTTCTCCATTCAACATTTGTCCTTGATACATACAGTACATTGTCATCCAAGTTATCCACAAGCTTCTGGGCAAGAAATTTCATGATCCCAAATTTATGTACATCATTCATCTGTGCCAAAACCGCTACCCATTTATTTCTTTCTTTGCCCCATGATGTAGCTTCCAACTCCATCTCTTTACTCATGGCTATAGCATTATCATATACCTTGATTAAGCTAGCAATGTAATATGTGTCTTGTTGCACTATGGAGTCAAGCCATTCATCAAAAATCTCATCTATCATACGGATTCTTTGAACTTGATCCAATAGCTTCTAGTTTACTGGTGATTTAGGGTCAAAAGGCAATGACATCTGTGTCAGATGTTGAGGACTCAGGTGATGTATGGCATTGATATATTCTACCATCTGTGTAACAACCTGTTTCAATTCCCGCTTGTCCTTTTCATCTTTCCAGGTTTTGGATATCATTCTTTTGGTGGATGATTCTAAATGTTTGGCATCCACAGTGCTTGAAGCAACTCCCAGGTCAATTTTCTCAACAACAAAATCTTTTTCAGTGGCATTTTCTAGGGCTTTATTTGAGATAGGCTTTGCTACTTCTGCTACCCAGTTCCCTGTGTCATCATCGACCTCCATCATAGCCTCTATTTTAAACTTTTTGGGTTTGGATATTTTTCCAAGGTAGTTACTAACCATATCTTCCATGGGAATGGTAATAGGAACCACACTACATTTCTTGCCAATAGAAGGTCCATTCAATCGATATGTTAGAATTCCCAAAGATACTGAGAGGGGGGGGTGAATCAGTATCTAACCAGTTAATGAATTTTCTGTATTTGTTAAGTGAATTGCATTCCAAAACAGTGTACCAATAAACCAGAATTAATGCAGTAAATAAGAACAATAAACACAACATAGAAAGCACACCATAATACAATATTTTTGGCAAGGAAACCCGATGTGGGAAAAACCTCGGTGGGATTTGTGACCCACAATATTCGCTCACTGGAAAATAAGTAAATATTACTTACAAAATGTGATGCCTATACATGCAGGAAGGCTCACTGCTCAGTTACAAAAGGAAGTCTCACTAACTTACAAAAGTGGATTATAGAAATCCAAAGTAATGTACTGCTACAAAAAGCATCTGCTATGCCAGGTTCAATACCGGTTTAAGCTCTTGCAATAATCATAAACCTTACTTCAATATTCGCTCATCATATCCATCTATATGTCCTTACTTTTTTTCTTTTTAAAATGATCCTACAAGATCTCATACTTATATGAGTCTTATTACAATATGCCATGTCGGCTTACAAAAAGATATTACAATTAAATACATTATGCAATAAACAAAATTTTGTCAGCTTAGGGTGCCGGTAATCATCTTGGTCATTGTCGGTGAACTATCTGCCAATGTAGAGTCTGTCGATGTCGGTGCCATAGGATTGTAAGGTTACCATCAATGACAATACCTTCAATCACCTATAATTTCTCATTGGACTGTGCATTTGCCAACAATCTTCCCCTTTGGCATTGATAGAAACACTCATGAGAAAAAGTCAAAAAATATCCAAAATGTGTTGTCCAAAAATCTTATCAAAACTATCTTACAAAACAGCTCCAAAACTGTATGCTCCTCCTAAGAAGATGATCTCTTCTTGTCATTCATTTTTCTCATCCTACTACTCCCCCTTTGGCATCAATGACAAAGGATGTCAATTAATGTCAATTGAGTGTAGTTCTTGTCTAGATCCCTGTAACCGGTGGGTTACAATCTGATATAGATCCGCTAATGCAAAATTTAGGTTGTTAGTGAACCTTTCACTATCCTTTAATGCCACTTCTATCCTTTGGATGGTAGCAGTGAGTATGTGCATTTTCTCTTCTGGTGTCTTAAGTCTTGGAACAAGAGCCTCTGATATCTCTTTTCTCAAAGAGATGAGGATGTCTAGCTTTGAACCTAGTCTGCATTTTAGTTCCTTAGCCTTAAATTTTAATCTCTCCTTATCTTTTTCAATTTTTTCAATTTTCTCTTCAAAGCCTGCAATTTCCTGCTCTATTACTGATATGGGTTCAGATGAACCTATTAGATTATCAACAATATCATTTATTTCCTTTTGTTCTCTCCTGATCTCCTTACATATATCCTCTGTCAAAATGTTAGTTTTACATAAATCCATGTACAAGTTCTTAAAGTCCATTATTGTATTGTTAAGTGTCAGTAAAAGAGTGTCTATGTGCTCTGTGCACTTCTTTACTATCTCCTCAAAGAATTTTTCTTTCTCTTTATTCATTTTTTCACTGAAAGTCTCCTCATTAATCTGATCAACTATTAGTAGATTGTCAGTTATGTACTTAGACAATGTGTCTAATTGGCTCAAAGAATCTTTATTTTCTACATTACACTTGGGTGCAATTAATTTCAAAATTGGTATGATGTCATCAATTGCCTTATATGCAAGTGCATTGCAATCAATTATTTTATTGATGGAATCCAGCAATATCTCTGTTACATTGATTGGTCTGAATTTTGTCAGTGAAGAACCAAATGATTGACCAACTACCTTAACAATTTGCAATCCATCGGTGTGAGTAACCTCTTTGCTTATGGTGACCTCTGGTAGGTCAATTTGAGTCTGCATCTCTACAAGCAAAGGCTTGGGTTTCTCAGCTATTGTTGGTGGCATTGTCTCTGCATTATCCTTTACCTCATCCTTCTTCACTTTTGATTTCTCAGTGTTGACCTCTGCCGGTTTTTCTGAGCTTTCCACTGTCGGTTTCTCTAATTGTGTCTTTGTTGGCATATGCACACTCCAATGAGACATTGTAGGTGATTGAAGGTTTTGTCATTGATGGAAACCTTACAATCCTATGGCACCGGCAAGGCATTACACTGGCATCAGCAGATCACACTCCACACCAGCACTTAGGACACCGGCACCGACACAGAAAAAGGAAGCATACCGGCACAAAGGCCAACAGGATTTTTGATATATTATATTTTGTTTATTATTGTAAAAACTTTGTAAGCCGACTTGTTATCATTGTAAAATCACTTGTATATATAAGAAGTCATTGTAGAACATTTTAAAAAGGAGGAGGTAGGAAAAATAAGGTAGACCTATTATGCGAAATAAAGGTTAAGGGTATATGTAAAGAACATAGTAGAAACCGGTACTGAGTCTGGCATTGAAAATGCTATTGTAAAGCAATACAAGATATTGGATTTGTATAATCCACATTGTAAGTTAGTGAGACTTCCCATTTGAGCAGTGAGCTCTAGGCAGTTGGCCTTCCTACATGTGCAGGCCCCTATTGTAAGTAATATTCTCTTATTGGCCAGTGAGTGAATATTGTGGGTCAAAAATCCCACCGAGGTTTTTCCCACATTGGGTTTCCTCGTTAAATCCCTGTGTTATGGTGTTCTTTTCATATGGATGTTCTTGATTCTATTTATTGCATTAATTATTGCTTACCGATACACTATTATAATATGTTCTGCATGTTTTAAGTTAAGAAATTATGTTCACTGCTCAGATACTGATTCACCCTCCCCCCCCCTCTCAGTATCTGTGGGAATCCTAACAATTGGTATCAGAGCCTAGTCCTCTATTTTCAGAAGCCTAACAACTTGAGGAAGATCTTGACATTGGTAGAAATGGAAAATCTGATGAAGCAACTTGAAGTAGCTCTCTCAGACTATGATACAGAAAAATTGAAAAACATCAAACTTGAAGATGATCTGAAGGCAGCTCAGGATATCATTCAAGAACTTCAAGAGAATTTTACCATTGCAAGGAACAAGAGAAGAGAACTTTGTGAAAAGATGTAGAGTGATAATGATGAAAAAGAAACTCTTAATGATACAATAAGAAAGCTAAAGCTAGAGAACATGGCAACAAAGAATGAGATGCAGGATATGACTATGAGATTTTGCAAAGAAATTGAAGAAAGGAAAAAGAATGAAGAGGAATTGACTAGAAGACTGAATGATGCTGAAAATACAAATACAAGACTTGGTTATGAAAATGACTTATTGAAAACAGATCTGTTGCATGCACAAAATGACTCAAATGAACTAATGAGACAGAAAGAGATCTTACAAAGAGAACAGGATATTGCAAATCAACACAAAGATAAATTGAAGAAAAGCTTAGAGGAACTTGGTGACTTATTGAAGATTCAAAAACCTAATGGTGACACTTGTGGAATTGGCTTTGAAGTAGGAGAAAGCTCCGGTACTACAAATACTCAGGATCACAGAAAACCGGTAAGACAACCAAATGCTTATAAATTCAATGGAAAATGCTTTAACTGTAATAAGTATGGGCATAGAGAAAATCAATGTAGATCCAGAAGTTATCAGAACATCAACACATCCACCAGTCAATGTTCAAAATGCAACAAAGTTGGTCACAACTCTGAAAATTGTAGAATGAATGTGAGATGTTATGTTTGTGGAAGAATTGGACACTTATCTAATCAATGCAGAACACAAATTGGCATAGGTTATAGCAAAGCTATTCAGAAAAACAATGTGACTTGTTATGCTTGTAACAAAATTGGACATATTGCAGAATTCTGTAGAAGTAAAGGATCACCGGTAGACAACAAAAGTTCTAGCTTGAAAGGTAAAGAAAAAGTTGAAGAGGTTAAGCAGGAATTCTCAAAACAATGGATTAAAAAAGTAGATCTAAATGTTGGGAATACTCCTCCACCGGTAGATTCAATCAACACTCCACCAGCAGGACAGAGTAGTACTCCACCGGTAGGAAGTTCTTCATCGAATTAAAGAAAGCTTCTTTAAGGGTTTGGCAAATCAAATGACACATGTGCTATTATTCCCTCGGTTAGAGATGAGAAGTTGAAAGATACTCATATACCGACAGACATATTAAGTTATTACTTAACTGGCATACTTTTAATGTGGTAGATGGCAAAGTAAAGCTTATAAATTTGTGGTTTTGGCTCCATTTCACTTCACCAAGATTTCAAACCTACAAAGAGCGTGAAGATTCCGAGCTAAGGCATTCCGAGCAAGAAGCATGAACACTCCAAGCAATCATCCATCCTAAAGGCAGTAAAAGGTATTTTATCATGGCATCCACCTCTGCACTTGAATACATAGCAAACCCTACTATTGTACAAGTTATAAAAATACCTAGGCTTGTATTTCAAATAATTCCCAAAGTAGCAAAGAAAGGTGATGCTATAGGTGCTTTTTCTCAAATTCCTAAGGGATTTTTTTATGCTGAAGATCCAAGAATTTACATTCACTGTAACATTGAGGAATTAGGAGATGAAGAGATTAAGACAATGTTTAAATCTATGATATGTGATGAATCCGGCAAAGTACAAGATGAACACAAGATTATTGAAACCCTAGGATTTACAGAGATCCTTAGCATTCCTAAATTCCGCAAGGATGTGATTAGGATAGTCTTAAGCAGGGTACATGGTGAATTTTTCTAGTTAAATGCAATCCACAAAATCACTAAGGAAGCTATGAAAGTTGTCACAAGGTTACCGGCCACCGGTAAAAGACCAGACAAAACTAAGAAGGTATCCAATGACCTAGTTACTAAGCTAACTGGTGCCACATTCGATAAAAGGTCCTTAAGAGTAAATGATGTAATAGACATTAATGTGAGATTTATCAGCATGATATTAGGGTATAAAGCTACTCATGCAAATAGACTTAATTCAGTTTCAAGTTTATGCATCAAGAGTACTTATGATATGCTAATAGAAAATGCAAAGATTGATGTATGTGAGTGGTTAAAGGATGAATTAATTGACAACCTTCGAAAGATTAAGAAGGATAAGAAAGGAACTTTCAAATTTGGAAATCTGTTAGTATGTCTAATGCTACATATAACCAAACAAGTTCCCGATATAGGCTACAAAGAGTTTGGATTTGATATACCAGTAGGGAAACAGTTTTCAGAACTATTCAATAACATGGGTGATAATAAGGAAAACAATATCCATGATTTCTTTCAAGCACTAAAGGCCAAAATGAAGAAAAGAATCAGGTTATCACAAAAGATTGTTGACAAATATAAAGATGAAATATGCTTTGTAATCAAGAAAGATGAGATCTGGATGGAAGCAGTTATCCCTAGGACAGTTTGGGTGATAGAGATGGGCTATGAAACAGATGATTATATAATTGAAACATATGCTAAAGCACTTCCGGAAGCCCCCAAAGAACCTAAGGAAGAAATATTTGGCAATGCTAAATCAATTGAAAGTGAAATTCAATCTAAGAAAAGGGTGAAAAAGATGGAGGCAGGTGTAAGAAGAGGTTCCAGACAAGCAAAGGCCATCAAAGAAGATGTGTTAAAACTAACCGGTATCACAGAGGATGAGTTAGCAGCATTACAGCCTGAAACTCACCTATCACCAGTAGGTACTTCTTCGGACAGACAAGCAATGAGATCTCTGGTAAGAAAGGCTACACCTAAGAAGAAACTGACACCCAAAAGGAAGAAGAGGACAGACAAGGACTTGGCCCCTCTTGACATATTGTTGAATGAAATTACAGAGGAAGGAAAATTGAAGAATATAGAGAAAATATATTATAGGAGTTGAGAAAATACAACACCAAAGGAGCCCAAATAATCTCTGCAAGCTGAAAAACCTGTTACAAGGAGAAGCAATGAAGCAAATCACAAAAGGAAAGAATACACAGAAAATATGCTCAAAAAGAGAGAGCTCAATATTCTCAAAAAAAAAAAATGTGTAATGCAATAATAATCCTTCTTCATCATAATACAATGAAAAGAAAGAACTCAACCTTTAATAGGTCAAGAAACCCTAAAAAGGGAAAACCTAGGTTTGCACATAATAATTAATTAAAATAATTAATTATATGCACCTAATGTTAGCTTAAGTGTAAAAACATAATTGGGAACTTATAGAATTAAACAAATATTGTTCAATTAATCAAGTAAAGATCCAATTACTCTAACACCCCCCCTTAAGCTAGACTTAGGGAGAAGCTAAAGCCTAGAATAGCTACTGAAAGCATGAAAGATGGGTCCCGACAACAAGGCCTGATCAGATACCCAAATACAATGAAATCTCTATGAACTGGAGAAATAGAGAAAACCACGTGGGAACAAAACTCTACTCCAAAAAGAGATGAAAAGAACACCACTGAAGCATGAAATAGATGCAAACATTGTCTCTAAGAAACTGTTGATCTGAAGAACCTCCACTGAAATAGAACATGACCAGGTAGAGAAGACTATAATCTGTATGAGTGCCCTCAAATGACACTACTCAAATCAAATGGAAAACAAGGAAAACACCGATATCGAAGATACAGATGGCATGAGAAACCAAAGCCTAAAGAGTTGATCAATCGAACCATGGAAGCATTAGAACCAATAGGAGAAACCTCCCCATAATGCGGAAAAGGGAGAGGGACAGGTACACTGAAAAGAACGGCGAACAAGAACTGCTTGACAAAGAACCAGGAACATCAAAGGTGTTGAGAAAAGTACATGGTGTCGTGGAAGGAACACTCACTGGACAACGGTAGATGGTAAACAAGGCAAACATCAACCCCCTCATGGCACTTTAGGAATAGTGCATGTACAATAAAGCACAAGATGTGCAAGATCCCAAGTAAACAATGCATGATGGCACTTTATCTCAGTGTGTGTGCATAGATACAAGCTACAATGATAAGAATACTCGAAAGAGAAAGAAGAAGCAAAACCGAGACATCCTACCTAGAGAAGAGATCCCAGGACCTGAAACAACCAAGATATCCACTAGAGTGCTGAAAAGCAAAAAATTGAATAAAATATGCATGGAGTAGAATCTGGAAATAAAACTCAAATGGCTAGAAAGTACACAGCACACGCTTTCTGAAAATATAAAGTTTTCAAAAAATGGAGGTCGGATGCTCATTCTATGTCTCCCGAAGTGCAAAAACAAGACTTCACTTTGACTAGAAAAAAAATAGTCAAATAGAAAAATTGGAAAAAATTACCAATATGACGAGGTCCGTCTCGAAACCAGTTTTCCGACGCCTATTTGTTTTCAAAAAAATGACTTTGTATGCCCAAGATAGGGCCAAAAAACCAAACCCCCCCTGAAAAAGCCAAAAAAGGGAGTTTGGTGGCTTGTTTGGGCGAATGTGGCTACGGAGCGGTGCTCTGGTGGTGCTCCAGTGGCAGCCTGGTGGTTCTCTGTTGGCTGGGCTGGCCGGAAGTGCTACAGGCAGCGGCAGCGGGGAGGCAGGGGGCTGGGAGCCGACAAGTGGCCGGGCCAGCGAAGCTGGGAGATGGCAGGGGGCTAGAGACTGGGCTGCCGAGGGCCGGAGAGAGCTACTGAGAGCTGGAGGAGGAGCGGGGCCCGAGGTGATGGCGACAACGCCTGCACCCCAGAAACTTGTGCCAAAAACCTCTTTTTTTTTTGCTTTTTTGAAAGAAATTTTTTTTTTTTTAAAGAAAATTTCGGCCTGCATGCCATAAAAATGCAAAATATTTTATTTTTTGAAATTTTTTTCTCGATCTGCGTGCCAGGGTCGTACGACCTAGATCTAGAGAAAAAATGCTCTCAAAGGCTCAGGAACCAAATTAGGTCGAATTTTATATGACCATAGGGGTTTTTGGGCCTTCTGAGAATGATAGTGAGGTTCGTTTATGCCCAAAGTGCTCAGAAAAAAGGTCAAACCCTAGGTGCATAAAAAAACTTTTGAAACCCCAAATCTGCTTCCAAAGTCAAAAATCTCAAAACAAGAACAGGTAGCTACAGATCTGAAGCTTTGATACCATATAGGAGTTGAGAAAATACAACACCACAAGAGCCCAAATAATCTCTACAAGCTAAAAAACCTGTTACAAGGAGAATCAATGAAGCAAATCACAGAAGGAAAGAATACACAGAAAATATGCTCAAAAAGAGAGAGCTCAATATTCTCAAAAAAAAAAATGTGTAATGAAATAATAATCCTTCTTCATCATAATACAATGAAAAGAAAGAACTCAACCTTTAATAGGTCAAGAAACCCTAAAAAGGGAAAACCTAGGTTTGCACATAATAATTAATTATATGCACCTAATGTTAGCTTAAGTGTAAAAAGATAATTGGGAACTTAAAGAATTGAACAAATATTGTTTAATTAATCAAGTAAAGACCCAATTACTCTAACATATATGACACTTTAACAGCTGATGAAAAAGAACAAGTTGAAAACAATGTTATATTGCATATGGATATGTATAAGAAATTTTTAATGTAAGTAGTAAATGAAATTCCAGATGAACTATTTAATAGACTGGAAGCAAGAAGACTAGTAGTAGAACTGGACAAGAAAGTAAAGATTTAAAAGCTACGTGTTGTATATCTGGTAAATTCACCCAAAGAAATTGATGACCTAATTTTTCAAGTCAATCGGTCAATATTTTCCACTACACATCGGCACATTGCTTTAATGGTAGGAAGAGTTAATGAGGTAAAAGAGGACACAGAAAATGCATGGGACATTTTCTTAGTTGAAAAAGAAAAACAAGAAGAGTACAGGAAACCAAAACCTATCAAAGTCTATCAAAAGGACAAAGATAAGGGTAAAGGAAAGGTTGGTGGACCTCCTGGCATCAAAATAAAAGATAACTTATCCCCACCGCCTCTGAGTACTCCACCGATAAAGACAACTGAAGACCAACTGACAGATTATAATATGAATACATCACATGAGGATACTAATCCTAATCCTAAGATACTATACACAATTAATGTTGATACTCAAACAGTCAACATTGTGGTAGATAAAGATACAATAGGTAAAACTGACATGGCTAGTGAGCCACTAGTATCAGACAAAGGTAAACCGGTAGTTAATGTCATAGAGCAACAAATAGGGCAACAAGCAGAGACACAAACAAAGACAAAAGTAGAGCGAAAGGCTCCAGAATAGCAACAACAGGAACAGGATCAGAAGGAAACAATGCCACCGACAACTGGAGAAGTAGAAAAACCATTGCTTAAGGAAATGCAAACACAAACAGACCTACCAAAGGTCAATATAAGCTTGGTTACTTCCACTGGCAATACTCAAAATGTTGGTTCATCATCAGGCTACAAATTTACAAATGTGACTGAGGTACTATTAGATTCAATTAAAAAAATAACAGACTGCAGCTCACAGGCCTATAAGGCAATAGATGATACCATACCAATTTTGAAGGTAATTACTCCTAACTGTAATATAGACAATAAAGATTCTTTAGGACAACTTGATACCTTGTGTAAATATATCACAGAAAACATTGAGAAAATAAAGGAAGAGACATTGAAGGACAAACTAGAAATTGAAAAGTAGAAATTCTTTGATGAACAAATAAAGAAGTGTAACAAAGATTTTGACACACTTCTACTGGAACTATGCAACTCAATAAAAGAGTTAAAAACTCTGTGCAAAGATTCTTGCAAGACAACATTTTTTACTGTAGATATAGACAAGAAGATGAGCAAGGTATAGGATGAAATTAATAAACTTGTAGATAATTTTGTCAACTCACCTGACCCACTATCAGTTTTTGAACAGAAGATAACAAATTTTGAGGAAGATTTACTTAAATTGGAAAGAGAGAAAGAAATAATAGTGAATAAGGCAAAGCATCTAAGATTAAAACTGAGTCCAAGATTGGACTATCTAGCATCACTACGGAAAGAAGTATCTGAGGCACTATTATAGGGACAGAAAACACCGGCAGAGCATTTGCAGCATCTCACCAGTACAGTTAAGAGAACAAAAACAACAATAAAGGATAATAAGAAGTTTTTGGAGAATATAAACTTGATTCTGGCATATCTATTTCAATTGGTAACCAAACAGGTACAAGGGTGAAACTACAAGCTCTACTGACATCTTGACAACCTTTGTCATTGATGCCAAAGGGGGAGTAGTAGTATGAGAAAATTCAAATCACAGGAATCATATGCTTAGGGGGAGCACATATTTTTGGTAACTTTTTTTGGACTTCACATTTTTGGATTATAAGTTTTTGGACACTTTTTGAATTTCTCATGAGTGTTGCCATCAATGCCAAAGGGGGAGATTGTTGGCATATGCACACTCCAATGAGACATTGTAGGTGATTGAAGGTTTTGTCAGTGATGGGAACCTTACAATCCTATGGCACCGGCAAGGCATTATATCAGCATCAACAGATCACACTCTACACCGGCACTTAGGACACCGACACCAGCACAGAAAAAGGAAGCATACCGGCACAAAGGCTGACAGAATTTTTGATATATTATATTTTGTTTATTATTGTAAAAACTTTGTAAGCCGACTTGTTATCATTGTAAAATGACTTGTATCTATAAGAAGTCATTGTAGAACATTTTAAAAAGGAGGAGGTAGGAAAAATAAGGTAGACCTATTATGCAAAATATAGGTTAAAGGTATATGTAAAGAACAAAGCAGAAACCGGTACTGAATCTAGCATTGAAGATGCTATTGTAAAGCCGTACAAGATATTGGATTTATATAATCCACATTGTAAGTCAGTGAGACTTCCCATTTGAGCAGTGAGCTCTAGGTAGTTGGCCTTCCTGCATGTGCAGGCCCCTATTATAAGTAATATTCTCTTATTGGTCAGTGAGTGAATATTGTGGGTCACAAATCCCGCCAAGTTTTTTCCCACACTGGGTTTCCTCGTTAAATCCTTGCGTTATGGTGTGCTTTTCATATGGATGTTCTTGATTCTATTTATTGCATTAATTCTTGCTTACCGGTACACTGTTATAATATGTTCTGCATGTTTTAAGTTAAGAAATTTTGTTCACTGGTCAGATACTGATTCACCCCCCCCCTCTCAGTATCTGTGGGAATCCTAATAGTCTTAGTGTTATCTACCGGTTTCTCTGTATGTACCTCTAAATTGTCTACTACTGGTATCTCAACGGATTTATCAGTAGCTGGTTGCTCAGTAGGTTTTTCAGTTTGTACATCAGTGGCATCTATCTTTCCAATAACCAAGGGATCATTTGATTGTTCAGTTTGTTGCTCAGCCCCAATTTTAATATTTCCAACTGTGTCCTCAACATTTGTCTCAATTGCAATGTTTTCTGTCGGTGGCTCAGTTGCCACATCTCTCTTCTCAGTTGTTTCCTTATCAACCACAATGTTGACTTCTTATGTGTCAATATTCATGGTATACAACAACTTTGAATCAAGATTGGTGTCTTCATGTGTTGTCTCCATACTCTCAACATTTCCTATTACCAATGGTGTATCAATATTTACAACTAGTGGAGTATCAAAAGAAGGTGGGGGCAAATTATCAGTTACTTTTATGCTCAGAGGACCACCTACCTTGCCTTTACCTTTATCCTTGTCCTTTTGATATACTTTGAAAGTCTTTGGTCATTTAAGTTCTTGCTTTTCCTTCTCTACAAAGAATATATCCCATCTGTCTATTGTTTCTTCAGATATCTCATTTACTCTACCAGCCATTAATGCTACATGCCGGTGATCGGTGGAAAATACAGTCCTGTTTGCCTCACTTATCAGTTCATCAATTTCTTTTGTTGAATTCACTGGGTGAATTGCAAGTAATTTTTCTATCTTTATCTTTTTGTCCAATTCCACAATTGCTAATGTTTTTGCTTCTAACCTTCTATACAAGTCACTAGGTAGATCATCTACAACTTCTATAAAAAAATTCTTGTAAATATCTAAGTGTAAAATAACACTATTTTCTATACTTTCCTTTTCTTCATTGCTAAAAGTATTATACAACTTGCTGACATTTGACAAGTTACCATCTTCAGTTATCTCATTCAAAAGATTATCAAGTGGAGGGATAACTTGTTTTTCCTTCTTCTTCCTAGGTGTCATCTTCTTTGCCAGAGGCCTTACTGCCTGTTGTTTTTATCTAGTTCTCTTGGGTGCAGGTGAGGGTACCGGTGAAGGTTTTCTTTTTCTTTCTACCCTTTTGAATTCTGTTGGTATTTCACTATTAGAGGAGGTACCAACCAGTGAAAGATGTGCTTCCGGTTGTGTTCCTTTCAAGTCGCTCTCCTTGATACTAGTAATATTCAACAAATCTTCCTTGATTACTTTTTCATGCCTTGTTTCTTTTCTAATTGTTTTTTCTGTTTTCTTTATTCTTTTCTGTGATTGAGTTTTGCTTTCAATAGTTTCAGCATTTCCAAATACTTCTTCTATTGGTTCTGTAGGGGCTTCTAGAAGGGCTTTTGCATATGTTTCAATTATGTTCTCATCTGCCTCATAACCCATCTCTATAACCCAAACTGTCCTTGGAACCACTGCCTCCATCCAAATTTCATCCTTCTTTATAACAAAACATATCCCTTTTTGATATTTATCAACTATGGATTGAGATAGTCTTTCTCTAGTTTTCATTGTAGCCTTCAGTGCCTGAAAGTGCTCAATTATGTTCTTTTCCCTATCATCTCCCATGTTATTAAGAATGTCCAAAATTTGTTTTCCTATCGGTATGTCAAAACCAAAATCTTTTCTACCAATACCGGGAACTTCCTTGGTGATATACAACAATAGACATACAAGTAAGTTGCCAAATCTGAATGTGCCTTTCTTGTCACCCTTAATTTTCTTCAGATTGTCAATTAGTTCATCTTTTAACCATTCACATATGTCAATCTTTGCATTATTGTTTACCATGTCATAAGCACTCTTGATACATAAACTAGAAACAGAGTTTAATCTGTTGGCATGTGTAGCTTTGCATCCAAGAATCATGCTAATGAATCTTACATTGATATCCTTTACATCATTGACTCTCAAGGATCTCTTGTCATAGGTTGCATCGGTTAGGGTCATTATAGTGTCATTTGGAACCTTTTTAGTCTTATCAGGCCTGCTACCGGTGGAAAGTAAGCCTGTCACTGCCCTAACTACATCTTTTGTTATCTTATGAATGGAATCTAGCCAAAAGAACTCCTCATGTACTCTGCTCAATACAATCCTTATAACTTCTTTGGGAAAATTAGGAATGCTAAGTATCTCCACAAAACCTAGGGTTTCAATTATCTTGTGTTCCAGCTTCACATTACCATTTTCATCACAAATTACTATTCTATACATTTTCATTATCTCTTCAACACCTAGTTCCTCAATATGACAATGTATGTAAATCCTAGGGTCCTCAGCATATACAACTCCTTTGGGTATTTTAGAAAATGCTCCTAGGGTATCATCCTGCTTCACAACTTTGGGAATGATTTTAAATACGGGCCTAGGGCGTTTAACCACTTCAATTACAGTAGGGTTTGCAATGAATTCAGGTGCAGAGGAAGAAGCCATTGTATAAATACCTTAATCTGCCTTTAAGTTTTGAATGCTTGAATGATTTTCTTCACTTCTCGCTATGGATGCCTTCGCTCGGGTTTTTCACGCTCAAAGGAAGTTTGAATGCTTGGTGAATGAAAAGGAGTGAAAAACACTTGCTTTATAATGTCATTTTCTTCAACTACCACATTTAATGCCTGTCGGTTAAGTGAAACTTAACACATCTGCCGGTAAAGAAGTAATTCAACTTCTCACCATCAACCGAGGGTAAACTAGCATGTTTTTCAATTTGTTGCCATACCCCCAAAAGGAATTTTTTTCAATTAGATGAAGAATCTCCTGTCGGTGGAGTGATACTATGTTCTACCGGTGAAGGAATAGCTTCATTAACATTCTGATCTGACTTTCTAGTCCATTGTTTTGAGAATTCTTGCTTTACTTCTTCAACCTTTTCTTTACCTTTCAAATTGGGTCCTTTGTTATTTGCCAGTGATGCCTTACTTCTACAAAATTTTGCAATATGTCCAATCTTGTTACAAGCATAACAAGTTACATTGTTTTTCTGAATAGCTTTTCCATATCCTATGTCGATATGTGTTCTGCATTGATTAGATAAGTGTCCAAATCTTCCACAAACATAACATCTTACATTCATTCTGCAATTTTCTGAGTTATGACCAATTTTGTTGTATTTAGAACATTGATCGGTGGGTGCATGAGTGTTATGATAGTTTCTATATCTACACTGAATTTCTCTATGACCATACTTGTTACAATTAAAGCATTTCCCATTGAATTTGTAAGCATTAGGTTGTCTTACTGATTTACTATGATCATGATTGTTTGCAATACCGGAGCTTTCACCAACTTCAAAGCTAAGGCCATTAGTATCTCCATCAGGTTTTTGATTTTTCAGCATGTTATCAAGTTCCTCTAAACTTTTCTTTAATTTCTCTTTGTGTTGATTTGCAGCTACCAACTCATTTTCCAAGATTCCCTTGTGTCTCATGAGTTCAATTCTGTCATTTTGTGTATGCATCAAATCTGTCTTCAACATATCATTTTCATGACTGGGTCTTGTGTTTTCATTTCTAGCATCATTTAGTCTTCTAACCAAGTCATCTTCATTCTTTTTTCTATCTTCAATGTCTTTACAAAACCTCATAGTCATATCTTGCATCTCATTCCTCATAGTACTGTTTTCCTATCTCAACTTGTTCACAAGATCATTAAGAGTTTCTTTTTCACCATCATCACTCTACATCTTCTCAGAAAGTTCTCTTCTTTTGTTCCTAGCAATAGTGAGATTTTCTTGAAGTCCTTTAATGATCTCCTGTGCAGTCTTCAGATCATCTTCAAGTTTCATATTCTTCAACTTTTCTGCATCATAATCTAAAAGAGTTGTTTCCAATTGCTTTCTCAAATTTTCCATTTCTACGGGTGTCAAAATCTCCCTCAAGATGTTAGACTTTTGAAAATAGAGGACCAAGCTCTGATACCAATTGTTAGGATTCCCAAAGATACTAAGAGGGGGGGTGAATCAGTATCTAACTAGTTAATGGATTTTTTGTATTTGTTAAGTGAATTGCATTCCAAAATAGTGTACCGGTAAACCAAAATTAATGTAGTAAATAAGAACAATAAACACAACATAGAAAGCACACCATAACACAATCTTTTTAGCGAGGAAACCCAGTGTGGGAAAAACCTCGGTGGGATTTGTGACCCACAATATTCACTCACTAGCCAATAAGTGAATATTACTTACAAAATATGATGCCTACACATGCAAGAAGGCTCACTGCCTAGAGCTCACTGCTCAGTTACAAAAGGAAGTCTCAATGACTTACAAAAGTGGATTATAGAAATCCAAAGTACTGTACTGCTACAAAAAGCATCTGTTATGCCAAGTTCAGTACCGATTTAAACTCTTGCAATAATCATAAACCTTACCTCAATATTCACTCATCATATCCATCTATATATCCTTACTTTTTTTCTTTTTAAAATGATCCTACAAGATCTCAAACTTATATGAGTTATTACAATATGCCATGTCAGCTTACAAAAAGATATTACAATAAATACATTATGCAATAAACAAAATCCTATCGGCTTAGGGTGTCGGTAATCATCTTGGTCACTGTCGGTGAGCTATCTGCCGATGTTGGTGTCTGCTGGTGCCATAGGATTGTAAGGTTGCCATCAATGACAATACCTTCAATCACCTACAATTTCTCATTGGAGTGTGCATTTGCCAACACGATAAACCTTGGAAGTTTCTTTGGGCGGAGGTGTCTAATAATCAAGTGGATTGACAACAGTCATGGTGCTCATGGGATTTGGATTTTCTTCTGATTCTTTCTTTGTATCTGCATCTTATACTAAAAGATTATTTGATACCTATTCATCCATGGCCACCTGGGTTTCCTCACTTGAATCTAAGTCCACAACAATCTGGTTTGTCGGTAGTTCCCTATTTCTCTTTCTACTCCTAGAATGGGTGACTAAAACCACTGAGGAACTCAATGGGGATTTCTTTGAACTCTTGGTTTGAACTTCTCAAATTTTTGGCATTGTGGCAAGCGCAATATCAATAATTATATTAGAGGAGGAAGTGGTAATTTGTGTTGCAGCATGAAGTGGACCAACTATTAACTCTTTAGGAGTAATGATTGGCTCCTTTCTAAATTTACGGTCCCTTGACCATTTCTCCGGTCTCCTTATAAAATTGAAGGGCTTGGCTTAGATACTTTCTTCTTCACTAATGTCCCAATAAATTTCAAGGATGGGTTGCCCTTGAACCCTTATATTGAATTCAGGATCTAACACATCTCCCCCCTCCTCTTCTTGTATCCCTGCCACATTTATCGATAATCTCATTATAACAATCTGCTGTAAAGTGAACCTTGACCACAATCTCCTTCTTACTTAAAATTCATCGCAAAAATTTTCCCAATAATCTTCTAATTGGGGTTCATGAAAGAAATTGACATCAACATTTAAATGTTCCACATCATAGCCTCTACTATCCAACTTATGTTGGGCAATGTAGGGCTGTAAATTCAGTTTCTTGAACTCTAATTCTAGGTTCAAAGCATCAGAAACGGACTTGCAACTATAATATCCAAGTTCAATTGGGAAGGAAACTCCAGATTTACTCTTCACCCCTAACTTTTTATCAATGTGGGCAAGCTATCTGCAAAATTCAATAAGTATATAACTATCAAAGGCATACCTGGGCAATTTGAATGGTTCACCTTCAAATCCCCCCACTCTAATGTAATTATATCTGGGAAATTGGATAAAATAGCTTCCATATATACTGACCAACTCCATGGCTTTGGCTGACATTCTTTTATTTGTGTCTCCTTGTAGTTCAAAGACAAGTCTTCCTATGAAAGCATCATTCCATCTTCTAACATTTTCAGCATATCTCTATTATTGCAGGTGTGGATAATAATTGTAAACCCTCATGCCATCCACCCAAGGCTCATGAAGTAACCCTTAACACTCTCTGGTACAAGACACTATATAAAATAAATATGAGGACATATAAAAACTAGACATTCCAACAAAATTACTCAAACCCTCATGAAGCCTTTCAACAATAACCTGTGCCTAGTCAAGATATTTCTCACCAGCTAACTATACCTGAATGTAAAAATACATCCTGTCTTCCTAGTAGAAAGCGTGTGAATTCCCTTTGAGTTTGTTTAACAAAATCACAATATCCCGCACCTTTGTTATGAAATTTTCTCTTGTAAGAGGTTTGGGTAACCGGGAACCCCCTTTCTGAACCTTTAGAAGCCAATTCCTTGCAATTATGCTCTTATAAGTGCTTTTCTTCTCAGAGAAGAATGTGTATGAACTACCAATGGACCAATCTTCATACAGCTCCTTATGAGGAATTCCAATTGCATCCATCATTGTTTCCCTATTAATTTCTACTAATAATTCCCCACTGCTAGTCCTAATCCACCTGTTACCGACATCATACTTGTTCATACATGCTATCACCAATTTTGGGCAAGGGGTAGCAGTTGGAAATGCAGTAGCTTCAATCAAGCCACTCTTAACTATTCTTTCCATCATTGAGTTAGCCTCAAGGTTTCTATCTCTTTCTAAAAATCTCCTAAGTCAGCTTGGGCTAAAGAAGTGTCACCTAGTTTTGGAAGTGTACTGAGTAAGCATGATGTGAGGCCAAGCTTTGGAAGAGTCAACCTCATAATGGTCAATTTTGCATTCATCAAACAATTTCTAGAAAGAACAAAATTCTATTCCAAAATAAAGAATTTTTCTATACTAACTTTCTGAGCTAGTAACACGGGGAAGAAGAAATTATCAAAAATCTGTTGTTGCCACCATCAAATATATGAAACCCTCAGAAGTATGGAGTTGAAATTACCTTCGGCGCCCTTTGCTTCTCCAACAATAACAGCTACCAATTTCACAATTTGAGAACTTACATATTAAGAGGTAGAAAAACTAAGTAATACCTATGTACACCTCATGATAATTCATTCAAGCGTGTGAGATAACCCATGATTTGATGGGATTCTGACAACTTTCTTTATTACATATCAACTCCACACAAAAAACTTGAGTTTTCATGATTTCTTTCCATAATTAGAATTTTAAAATATGATATGCTCAAAATATTCCTTTTGTTGCACCACCTTTGCTTTATTAATATCCTCGGGACCAACCTGAAATAAACTTTTGAACCGTGAACCATTTAACAATAATTTCAATGGTTCAAGTTCAATCCTGAGAAGACAAAAGGACTTCCACCTTGCAACTCAACACAACATATGGGAACGAGCGAAGACTTTTAACAAACATAAAGGAGGACCTTGAACTTTGAACCTTGAACCGCCTTAAGAATGGTTCAAAAGTTCAAGTTCAAAACCGATTGAACACATTAACGCTTGCCCACTTAACAACAAAACAAAGTCGTGACACACATGAAGGCACCAGTTGAACCTTGAACCTTGAACCAAGACATAGGTTCAACCTATGAGTTCATTGGGATAGAAAAAGTGAATTGTAAAGAAAAGGTACATAGCCAAGGGCAGATCAAGCTGAATGGAAAAAGCAACATTAATGACACATTATTTTGCTAAAGATCAAGACTTTAACTATCGACAAAATAATGGGGTAACACCTAGAGCAATGTGAGTTTGTAACTGAGTGTTTATGCACCTTTGTATGCAATCTAATGCAACTGAAAGTATAACATCCCTAGCATACATGGTCCCCATGCAAACAGTGTACTCTCTATGACCATACACTCAAGGACTCGACCCCATCCAATTGGAAATCCATTTCCTCATCTGTCCACTACAAGTAGTCCTATTATCACTATGGCTCTCACCACGTATAATCTATCATAGCCCTTTGCCATAGTCTCCCACTAGATCTCATAATCTATAATCCCCAAGGCATCAAGTTTACACTCAAACAATATGCATAGAGAATCTATCCCTTTCATAGGATCATAAATGTCTATTTCTCCATGTATCGACAGAATCCAAAGGATGCACCATACATTCTCTAGTGTCACTATCGCCTTGTCGATCGAGAGATGGAATGACAATGTCTCTTAATGACACCATTCTACTAATACGGTGATGAGTCTTATGTTTTCCCTAATCTCAATCATGTAAGTGATGTAGTATAGTCCTAGAGCCTACAGAGTATCTCTCTCATGAGTCCACAATTGGTGTCATAATTCTAAGAAATTTGGTCTACTCTTGTGTGTCATCAATGGATGTCGATGCACCTGCATCCAAATGAGGTACATGTCTATAAGTTTTAAGGTTTGTTCCTAACTTCTTCATTTCATTTTTTTGATCATAAATGATGTGCATTTCTATCCTAAACTATCCTATTTAGTCCCTCTATGTCATAGGACCTTCCTAGTCCCCATTGGCCAGCTCAGCACCTAACCAACCTACCAATTTTCCCACCTTGAGCAACTATACAATTCTCTCTAGGCAACTACGTGGAAAACCCTAGCAACTATGCAACTTGCACATGCAACTATGCAATTGTACCTTTCTCACTCCCAAAAAGGTCCCCAATGTCTTAGAAATGTGTGCAATCAGTTAAAATTGACACATGGTCATTTGAGCTACTCACCTGTGCTCTTATACCCTTCAATCATCTGAAACTACGTACACATTCCCCAAGGTGCTTCTCCACTAGAATTTTCACCATCTCGAATCTATTTCCTTTGCTCCAAATCTCCAAATTCACTAATTTAGCAAGTAAAAATGATTCATTTTCACCCTTCGCTTCCCTTTATAGCCTTTTGGGGTACCTAGATGGGTGTGCACCCTCTCCTTGTGGTGTTGCTTGTAGTCTATTTCACCTAGTAATGCTTGTATCTACTGCATCTAACCTCTGATTGTCATTTCATCTAAACCAGTGGATTCATGCCATCATTGTCGATCAATTGGCCTCTTTTCTAGATTTTTCCAGCCAATTCCTTGAGGGGACATCCTTATACCTTGTCATTGTCTAGGGCATTATTCTTGATTTTTCTTTGAAACAATGCTTAGAATCGCATTGTCTCAAAGAGGGGAAAAATGTAGGCACCAAAAAAATGGTCAATGCTTTCAGTATCATACTTTAACATGTTTGTGTTACCTTCTTTTAGGGTTTTTGCACTTACTAACACTTCCTCTATGTTGTGCATTTGATCTTTTATCATTTTTCAACATTGTGTCATTCTTCTGCATTTTTTCCCTATTCAATTCCATTTTCTTGAATTTGACTTAGGTCTTGTCAATGTCAATCCCAACGCTCAATCTATGACCATGATCAACTTTTTATATCAATTGGACATCATCTTAGCCGTAATTAGTGTTAATTAGTGTTTGGTCTTGAATCATTATCATTTTCAATATCAATCCTCTTTCAATCAATTATCAATAAATTTGGATCGATTTGCATCATTTTTTTGATCTTCATTATCAGTCTTTATCAATCTTGATCGATTCATCATCGATCCCAATCAGTTATCAACCACCAATCATCAATCCTTTTCCATCTTGAGCGATCCATCATCAATCTTGTTCAATTATCAACCTTCATTTACCAAATCAATCCTTGTTAGTCTTTATCAAATCAATTATTTTCAATCTTGGTCGTTTTGTCATTGATCCCTTATCAATCATCGTTTATCAAATCAAGATTCTTGGTCATTTTTGATCAATTTATCATCAGTATTTATCCTCATCAATGTTTGGTTCTCATAATTTATTTCATTGATCATGTTCATCATTATTGCATCATTTTGACCTAAATCATCTCTTTACTTTCTTTCTAGGGTTTTATGATTCTTTAATCATTAATCCTTTTACTAACATCCCTCTTTAGGTTAAATGAATTTATTTCATTTATCCTATGTCCTACTTCACAATTGAATATTTTCATTTAATTGGATAATTCTCCTTTTTTGTGGGATAATTAATAAATGAATATTTATTAATTATTCCCACCTTTTTCTGCTAATTTATTCCTCTAATTTCTCCACTAATTGCTCAAATTTTCCATAGTTCAATGAGGTATAATTGAGGCCAATTTGTCATACATCGTGAAGCATTTAAATGTCTCCTCAATTTTTCATATTTTTTCATGGCAATATGTCATAATTTGTCATACGAATATGTCATTTTTTAATCAATTTGCCTTTCTCATTTGCCTTGATTTTCTCATGCCAATTTGGTGGTCAATTTCTCTATAAATTCATCTATTTTTCCAATTATTGCAACCACATTTCATGTATCCTTATGTTGCCCAAATCAGTCCATCATTTTACCACCATCCTGCCATTATATTTATTTCAATACACTTGTGTTTATTGTTGAGAGCCACATGCATTTGAAGGAGAAATAAGAACAATGGAAGGGAATGGAGGAAATTCTTGCATTGGTTTGCATTTTCTTTAAGCATTTTGGTTTTCATACTCCTATCAAGATTGTGATTAAGGTTATTTTCATGATTTTTTTGCTTTTGTGGTTGGTGTAGCGTTGCAAATTATACACCCTTAATTAGGTTTATCCAATTTCATGCTTAGGTTAGCACTCGCCTTAGGGTGTTGCATTTTGCATTCCAAAAATTCCTTTAAGTATTTAATTAAATCTAAAGTCCTCACTTATAATTCCACACATTATAAAATTGGGCCCTTAACCCTAAGTGTGGTCCTTTTTATTGTATCTCCTTTAATCAATTAATAAATTAAACCCTGATAAGGTCCTATTTTGACATTCAAGGCCTGATTTCGCATATCTAAACACCTTGGATTGTTGTACCGAGCTAGAATTAACTTTGTAATCATGATACCTTGCATTCCTAAAAATTTGGAAAAAAAGTTAGCCAGACCATGGTGGTACCACCATGGTCCCGACTTTTTCTCCCCGAATTTTGAGATCATGTTTTGGCGGTATTATAATATTTAAATCCCGCTTGGTGTGAAAATATATCAATTCTAAGTCGGCCTTATGGTGATTTTAATTTATGAAATCCCTACACAAGGCATCCCTCTCAATTCATTTTTCAATACACATACAATACAATCTAATCATATGCAAGCATTATCATCAATTCGAGAGAAAATCTAATTCAAGGAGAAGCAAACTACATCAAGGAATATTCAACTTATATTTTAATTATGATTTCATGATAGATTTTGTGTGATTTATCATGTTATTCCATCAACACATGAAGGACATATCCTAAGAGTACTGTATCACCTATTGAAGGTATAATCATCTACATTCAAGCATTTCAATCTCTTGCCCTCAAAAGGCAAGATTCTCCATTACATTTCAATTCAATTTTAATTAGGATTGATTCAAAACCTGGGGTTTGACCTACGGAAAAGCCCTATCCACAAGACAATTTCCCTTCTTTTTATGTGCAGGTGGTAGATTTGAGAGTTGTGCAAGTGGAAAAAGACAAAGGAGATCGAGACAAAGTAAACTGCATTTTTCAGAGCATCCAAAGACAACCCAGGACCAAGGCATTACAGAGGGACTAGGGTGATGGAAGAAGACCAGGGCGCCCATTGCCCTAGTCCCAGCATTTTTTCTCAAACTTTCTAGTACGGACTTTGATCCTCTTCTATCGCTCAGATCTTAGCTTACAACTCTGTTTGATTTCTGCAACATTCTATTTTCATCATTTTATTTCAATAGATTTAGCATTCACAATTCCAAACCTAATTCAAGTTACACAACTTCAACTCAAACAAAAGGGGAATTAGGACCTCAAACAACATTCAACCCTCTTCTTAATAGATTCAAGGTTGGATCTATTAAGGATTCATCGTCCTTTTAAGGTTAATTTGGCTAATTAGTGGTCTTATCCAACTTGGTGAAGCCCTAGTTCCAAATTACCCCATTACATTTTGGCGAACCCGACTCCTTACACCTTTAATTATGATTTATGTTCTCAAATCTGAGTGTGTATGCAATTTAAAATTCAATTTTTCATTTACAAGTTTGATTTCCTTGCAAATTTTAAAAATTTAGAAGTTAAATTCAAATAAACCTAATTTTTTATTTTAAAATTGAGCTTGTAAGTTGCTTAGTTTGGATTAATTATTTCATATCTGAGTGTTTTCCAATTTCAAAATTCAAATTTTAATTTTAAAATTAAGTGGTTCATTTAAAAAACCCTAATTTTTAAATTTGAAAATGAGCTTGTGGGTTGTTTAAATTTTGAATTTACCATTTCAAATTTGATTTTAATTTAATTCAAATTCAAAATTGCAATCTTAGATCAAATTTCAAATTTAAATTTTAAAATTAAGTGGTTAATTAAAAGAGCCCTAATTTTTAAATTTAAATTAGCCTTGTGGGTTGCCCAAATTTGGATTAATTATTTCAAATTTCTAATTTCAAATTTAAATTTTAAAATTAAGAGGTTCTTCTCGCAAGGCCCTTATTTTTGTTTTTAAATTTCCTAGTGGATAATCTTAAATTTAAATTTTAAAATTAAGAGGTTATTTTTACAAAGCCCTAATTTTTAAAATTTAAATTTATTGCAATTGTTCTTTATATTCTCAATCAATTTGCTTCTTTAATTCAATAATCATTTTTCCTAAAATTTTGCATAATTCAATTATTTTGCAATCTTCAAATTTCAAATTTTAAAATTCAAAATTCAAATTTCCCTCCCTTAGTGCATGAGCTTTAAATTTACAAGTTCAAGTTCCAATTCAATTTAAAATTTAAAATTGAACTTGTGAGTTGCTAAAATATAAATTAATTATTTTTGATCTGGATGTTTTCAAATTTCAAATTCAAATTTTCATTAACAAGTTTAATTTCCAAGAAAATTAAGAGGTTTTACTTCATAAAAATCTTAATTTTTAAATTCTAAAATTAGCTTGTGGGTTGAAAAAACTTTTGAGTGTGTTTTTAGATTTAGAGGCATTCATTTCATAGTTTTATTTAAAAGAAAATTACAAAAGAAAAAATAAGAATAAATAAAAAAAAAAATACAAAAAAAAAATCTTGTTTTATGCATTTTGTGTGTTTGCATGCTTTAGTTCATTTCAATGCAATATTTAGCATTTCTTTTCAAAATGTCAAATTACTCTTTGCAAGATTATCATGCCTTTGACAATCCATTTTATTATAATGAATATCCTTTTGAAGAAGTATATAGTAGAGAATAACTTGAGGAGGCTCTCGATGGTTTTCTTTATCCTAAGACTTTTAAACCATCCTTTTGCCAAAGGTTAATCAACATAATGCATAAGTCATTTAGTAGTGATGTGATGGATGAGACTCTTGATGACTTCATCCTACCCTCTAAATCTCCAACAATTTGTGAGGATATTGTCGTGCATGACAATCTGCTTTATGAACCTTTACCTTCTATAAATTATATTTATGAAGAAGATTTTGTGATAAAAGAAGTTAATATGGTGGACAATCCTTTTTATCATGATTTACCTTTTAGAGATGACACCTAATGACCCATGATAATTCCTCTCCTAAATCTTCTCTTGTTCATGAGGATACTTTGGTGAAATAAAAGATTATTGACACTCCTTTTATAACTCTTCCTCTTAAGGATAAGTTTTGAAAATTGATGTTGATCTTTCTCCTAAAATGTGCCTCTCCCATAAGAATATCTTAGAGCAAGAGGATGATATCATAAACACTTTTCTTGATGTCACCTTACCTTATGTTGGATATTGCTACTGCTAGGATATGTTGTTGTCATTAATGTCAACATATTCATGTGTTCTGATGATTGCAGAGTTGGTTTGGTTGTTTCAATTGGTATGTTGCAGATCATGCAGATTTGTGATTTATGTAATGAAGTTTCTCTAGTTTATTCGGTATTGATTTCATGATTATATATGGTGATTTGATCGGGTTATTCATTTTGGTATGAGGATTTTTTTTTCAGTGTTATGTGTTGCAATGTTCAGGTATTTGATTTGTTGTACTCCAGAATGATTATATCTTTTGTTTCGGATTTGCGAGTGTTTGAGATGTTCATGTGTATCTTCAATTTAGATGGTTCATAATTTGGTGCTCCACAAGTTATCTTTATAGTCCCAATTGCTGTTGTTGAAGTGTTCTTGAGTGTTAGTGTGTTGATCGATGATGATTTGATTAAGTGGTGTCGGTGCAGCTATTGTGGATGCTTCTAATGTGTTTGTTGGTGTTTCCTAATTGTGTCCTATTTCTTTTGTTGGTCCGCATTGATCATTGTGCGAGTTATTGGAGATCTTATGGGTCTACTGATATTCTTCATGTTATGAGACATTTTTGGTGGTGTAGTGTGTTGCAGATGATCTTGGCAATATTTCTAGTGGTGTGATGTGTTCGAGGATTTGATTTGGGTCCATGCTATGTTGTTATGACATTTTATTGGTGTGGTGGTTATTTTATATATTGTGGGATGTAGTTTTGTAATTAGGTTTTGAGGTCAAGGTTGATGATTTGTATAAATGGGTGTAATATTCATGTAATTTGTGTGTTGGTGATGTGTCTGCATTATTAGAGAGTTGTATATGTGTGAACAAGCAAATTTATCCTTCGATGAAGTGTGTAGAGAAGAGTGTGTTGCAGGATAGACAATTATGCTTAACTAAAACTATCATCAGGCATTTGCAGATGCTATCTTTGCAGTTCATGTATTCTAGATTGTAGTCTAAATCTTCTTGTAAGGCAGTTAGCCTTCCCTTAAGGTTGTAGCCTTCTGGGCCTCTTTTATTTGAGCAGTGAGCCTGAATGCATGTGCATTACCCATTGTAATATTTTGGGTAGGTTCCCATTGTGGTTCTTCCCTTAACTGTGTTTTCCACTTCAAAATTTGATGTATTATGTGTGGTGTTGTTATTGTTTTTATCTTTATTGTTGTTGTAGATAATCAGATTTGAATTTATGCTTAAATTGTTTAATCCGGTGAAAACTAATTCACCCCCCCCCCCCCCTCTCAGTTCTCTTCATTGTTGTTTCCAACAATTGGTATCAAAGCTAGATCCTCTAAAAGAAGCTTTACCACTTGAGGAGATCTGGGATGGAAGCCTATGTGTTCAAGAAAGAGAGTCTAAGGTTTGATGGAAGCAATTACACCATGTGGAAGGATAGGATGGAGTATCATCTAAAGTGTATTGGAGATGATTATTGGAAGATTACAAAGAATACCTACAATGTTCCTCTAAATGGTCTGGTTATTGCAAATGAGATCAATGATGTTGAACATAACATAAGAGCTAAAGAGGCATTTCTTAGTGCCCTGACCAATTCAAAGATGACTAATGTGATGGGACTTCAAACTACACATGAGATCTAGGAAAAGTTAGAGACTCTATATGAAGGAGATAAACATGTCAAAGTTGCTAAGTTGCAGAGTTTGAAAGGGAAATATGAGATGCTAAAGATGGGAGATGATGAGAATATAACATCCTTTATGGCTAAAGTGAATGAGCTTGTCATCAATATCAGATGTGTAGGTGGAACCCTTGATGAAGATGAAATAGTTGCTAAAGTTTTTAGATCTCTGCCTCCTACATATAAATCTAAAGTTGTTAAGATTGATGAGATCCGGACTATGAACACTATAACAAGAGACATGTTGGTTGGTAAACTTTCTTCTTTTGAGTTGAGCGAATTTGGAGAACCTCATGGTAAATCTAAGACTACATTCAGAGCCTCAGTATCTCGAAAGCAGAAGTATGAGCCAGGAGAAATTTCATCTAAGATGAGTAGATATGAAAGAGAAATAAGAGAGATGGAAGATTAGGAAAGAGGGTTGGAAGAACTTGAAGCACTTATTGCTCAGAGATTGCCTAAGGGAGCTGGTAAGTATAATGGTAAGTTGCCCTTGAAATGTTTATCTTGTAATAAGATAGGACATTTTGCTTCTAGGTGTCTTGAAAGAATGTCAAGGTATGATAAACATGATAAATTTGAAAAGCATGATAGATATGAGAGAAATGATAAGTATCATAAGCCCTATAAGCCTAACTAGAAGTACAAATATAAAAAAAAATGCTATTATGCTACTGATAAAGGTGTTATAAATGAAGAGTCAGAGAAATCAGAAGATGAATTTGTATTTATTGCTATCAATGAAGATGATTTGGTACAAGTGAATTCTACAAGATGCATTATTGAGGAGAAAGATTTGGTTGCTAAGATTGAAGAGAAAGATGAATGGGTAATTGACAGCGGTTGTTCGCATCATATGACAAGTGATAAAATTAAATTTGTGAATATGGAGAAGTATGATTTTGGTATAGTAAGATTCAGTGATAATAAAGCTTGTGTGATGCATGGTAGAGGTTAAAATTTCTTTTGATAATAAGCATAATACTGATGTTGTTTTGTGTGTTGAAGGTTTAAAGTATAATCACTTGAGTGTTGGGCAGATGGTGGATAAAGGTTATGATCTACAATTCAAGAATGGTAAATGCAGGATTATGAATTCCTTCGATATAGAGATTGCATCAGGTACTAAGACTAAAGGTAACATTTTTCATTTGAATGCTAATGAAAGGAGCTTTTTGATTGCACAAATAGATGAGAGTTGGTTGTAGCATAGGAGGATGTGTCATGTTAATTTTGATTGCATGATCAAGATCGGGTCTACTAAAGTTGTTAGAGATTTCCCTAAAATTGTGAAACCTTCTAATCCAGTATGTAAAGAATGCCAGTTGGGTAAGCAAACAAGGATTTCATTTAAGAGTAAGTAGTATACATCTAGTGGATTAATAGATCTTGTGCATACTAATTTGTGTGGTCCTACAAGAATAAGAATTGTCCAGGGTGATAGATATTTCATGTTGTTGATTGATGATTATTCCAAAATGATGTGAGTGACCTTTCTAAGGAAGTAATCAGAAACACTAGAGAAATTCAAGATATTCAAAGCTAAGGTGGAAACTGAAACGGGACTAAAGGTGAAATGTATGAGATCTAACAGAGGAGGAGCATTTACATCCATTGAGTTTGATTCATTTTGTGAGGAGAGCATTGAATTAAGAGACAATTATTTTCTCCTAGAACCCCTCAGTAGAATGGAGTTGTTGAAAGAAAGAACAAAACTATTTTGGATGCTGCTAGGACTATGTTGATTGAAGGAGATGTGGTGAAGACCTTTGGAGAAAAGTTGTTAGCATTGTTTTTTACACATTCAACTAGGTGAATATAAAAGGTGATTCTAGTAAGACTCCTTATGAGTTATGGTCTGGCCATGTTCCCATGATTAGATATTTCAGAGTTTTTGGAAGCAAATGTCATATTAAAAGAGATGAGGATATTGGAAAGTTTGATGCAAGATGTGATGAAGGAATCATCTTGGGTTATTCTACTAAGAGAAAGGCCTACCGATGTTACAATAAGAGGTTGAAAAAGATAGTGGAAAGTGCAAATGTAAAGGTTGATGAATGTCATGGTATGCAGATCAGAGTAGGAAGATATGAGTTTGATGATTAGATTGTCATTCCAGAGAAGAAGAATGCTTTGGTAGAGATAGTTAATCCAAATATTTATGTTGCTGGTGAAGAAGTTCAAGAACCTGAGAATCAGAATAGTCAGAAAACTCTGAGGTATGTAAGATTAAATCATTCTGAAAATCAGATTATTGGTGATAAAAATAAAGGTCTGATGACTAGGAGAAGGATTGTTGTTGAAGAAATATGCTTAATTTCCAAGATTGAACCTAAAGATGTTGAAGCTTGTAAGGATGAGAATTGGATAAAAGCTATGGAAGAAGAGCTGAATCAGATAGAAAAGAATAACACATGGGAGCTGGTTCCGAGACCTAAAGACAAGAATGTGATTGGTACAAAATCAGTGTTTAGAAAAAAAAATTGAATGAAATCGGTGAAGTGGTAAGAAACAAAGAAAGGTTAGTATGTAAAGTTTGTTCTCAGATGGAAGGAATTGATTATGAGGAGACTTTTGCTCTGGTAGCTAGGATTGAAGCTAATAGATTACTTCTTGCATTTGTTGCTTATAATAATTTCAAGGTATATCAGATGGATGTGAAGTCAATCTTTTTGAATGGTGATTTGGAATAGGAAGTCTACATTGAGAAACCAGATGTGTTTTCATTATTAGATGAAGGAGATATGGTATGCAGATTGAAGAAATAATTGTATGGACTTAAGCAAGCCCCTAGAGTCTGGTATGCTAGATTGGACAGGTATTTGATGAAGTTGGGATTCTGTAAAGGTACTGCTAACAGTAATTTATACTTTAAGGTTGATAATGACAATATTTTGATTGTTGAGGTCTTTGTTGATGACATTCTTTTTGGAGGCGATGATGATTTGAGTATGAGATTTGCTGATGATATGCAAAAAGAGTTTGAAATAACTATTATAGGTGAGATGAAATTCTTCTTAGGTTTGCAGATTACATAGACTAACAAAGGAATTTTCATTTCTCAATCTAAGTATGTTAAGGAATTACTGAAGAAATTTGGGTTAAGTTATTCTAAAACTGTTGGAACTCCTATGGTGACTGGTTGTAAGTTATCTAAGCAAGATGAATCTTTGAAAGTCAATCTGACTTTGTATAGATCTTGTTACTACTTATCAAATTGCCATTAGTTTTATATACAAAGTCATTCTATATTCTAGTCGATTAGTTTTGCCGAATCATGCAATCGGTACACACAGAGAAGTCAGTATGAATAGTCTAGTTGGTTACAGAAGGAAAATAGTCACAAAGCCCAATATACACCAAGCTTTCTACCGAGTGTTATTTCATGTCTACCAAGCAGTAAAGATAATACACTGAGTTGATATACACCGAGTGAAATGTGTTACCAGATTCATTGAACCTGGACACACATGAAAACGTGTTACAAGATCGAGGCACACAGAACCGTTATCACATTAGAAATTGCACATACAGATTTTGTATAATTTTGAGGTCATCTAACCAATGAAATATTTTGCATGGTTATTTATTCAAAAATCATGTTTGTAAGATCGAAGCAATGAATCGGATCACCGACATAAGAAGTCTATTTATATAGCATGAATTTAGGGTTAAAAAAAAGGATGTGAATGTGAGAAATGTGTGTGCATGTGTGTATGAAGAAAGACTTATGTGATACATGAGAAATCACAGAGTATTATGACTGTTACAGAAACACGGAGGTCACCGAGAAGGTTATCAAAGAACAGTCGAGGAACAGAGTAAACAGAAGGGTTTACCGAGTTACTTTATGAGTTACCGAGGTATGCTATAGGCTAGGTAATCTTATTTTGAGCACATAGAATCTGATACAACATTTCAGATGTAAAGTTGCAGATATTTGTAATGATTCTATTGTAATATTTTGAAGTTGTAAGAGAAACCTTTAACAAGGTAAAAGACTCTAACCAAGTCTATAAATTGTAAATCCTTTAACCAGGTGCTACACTTATATAGTGTTGTAAAATCCTTTAGCAAGGTAGATCTAACTGATCTTAATACTCCTAACAGGGTAAGCTATTAGAAATAGCTAAATGTAGCTCTAACCGAGCATTCTTTATTATTGCAGTAGTGAAGTTGTGGGTGCCATCCCCACCATAGTTTTTCTCTCTAACCAAGAGTTTCTGCGTGACCAAAATATATGTGTTATGGAGTGAATCATGTATGAATGTTATCTGTTGATTATAGTTTTGTTATATGTTACTACACTATCCTGTTTATGTATAACAGTAAGGTTATTACAAAAGAAAAGTTTTGGAGTACTGATTCACCCCTCCCCTCTTAGTACATTAGCTTTCCATATTGGGCCTAACAATTGGTATCAGAGCTTGAATCTTGGAAAAGGGTTTAACTACCTAAAGAGAAAGATCTAATCAATGGAAGGCTATAAACAATCTCGGAGGATTGTGTATCAACAAGAAGAGCTGGATAATACAAATCAAGTGATTACAGACATGCCAAGGCAAATGCAAAAATCTCTGAAAGTAAGGAGAAGATTATCTGATGACTTGCAGGATTCTCAAGAGTTAGTGGAACAAATCGAGACATCATCTGACAACAGTATATCTGAAGAGACTGAAGAAATGATTGGAATGTTGAAAGAAAAGAACAAAGCATTGGCTGATCAACTAAAAGCAATGAAAAGAGAACATGAACATTTCAGTATACAGATGACTGAAAATCTAGATGCATTAAGGATAGCCGAGGATAAAGCAAGAGATCTACAAAGCAAGAAACAACAACTTGAAGTTTTAGTATCTGATAAGAATGATGAAATCATAAGGCTAACTGGTATTCAACAAAATCTGACAGATCAACTAGGTTATACGCATCATGAAGCAAATCTGAAAGATGATGAGAATCAAACATTGAAACTTGAAGTATCAAGGTTGAGCAATGAACTTGAAACAGAAAAGAAATCCAAGGAAACACTGAAGAAGAGTTACGAAGCATCAAAGATGTTGGATGAGCAACTAAACACAAGACGACCCTAGAAAGAAGGAGGACTCGGTTACAAAGGAAAAGACTCTACCGAGAAGCGAATTTGTGCTACCGAGAGAGGAGAATCATCAAAACAAGCTGGAAAAAGGAATAACATCAAAAGGAAGAAGCCTACTTGCTACTGTAGACACCTAAAATTGTCATGTCTAATTAAATAAATATTTTATTTATTTAATTATCTAAGCTTAATTCTTCTATTAATTAAATAAATCTTTATTTATTTAATTAATTCATTAGCCTTTTCTACCCATGACACATGTCATTCATCTCTTAATCCATACACTACCTACCCCTTTCATTATTTTATTATTTTCTCTACCTACCCTCTAATCATAGCCGACCTCCTTTTACACCTCTCAATCTTATCCCTCCATTTCATATAGTGTCTTCTATATAAGGAGATGCTTCCTTCATTATCAAACCCTGGCTAATCAATTTATGCACTTGACTACATTACGCTTTTGAGCATATGCGATCCTACTTGCAACCACATTCCGTTCTTTGTTGAGCTCTTGTGCACATAAAATCTGAGAGCAAATATATCAAGCAAGATCAATGGAGATAGGAAGAATGGAGATCCAAACCCTATTGGATATGTGATGGTATAATCTTTGTGTTTTCATTTGATTTGAATTGTCTTAGGTAATCTTCATATGTTATGGTGGATCTTTGTTGTTGTTAGGCTAGGGTTTTGTAGTTGAATTCATTAAGCCTTTCAATATCGTTATTATTGTTATCCATTTTCACCATATACATTTTGGCACGCCCAGTGGGACTCTTGTCCCTTTTTGCATTTAACATCCTTGTTGCAGATTTTGTGTTTTGAAGTTGCAAATCTGACATTTTCGACAGCATTTTGATATTTTCGGGTCTGCATACTTTCAGATCACGTTTTTGATTTTCTGGAATCACGTCTGTGACATCTGGGATCGCGTCTATGTTCTCGATAGTATTTTATTTTGCAGATTCTGGAAACCGCATCTATGTTCCTCAGTCGCGTTTGTGGTGTTTTTAGACGCGTCTGTGTCCAGAAGTCACATTTGGGTTTTGGAGCCGCGTCTGTGTCTCACAGAAGCACGTCTGCGTCAGGGAGTCACGTCTGTGTCGAAGGTAACCGCGTTTGTGTGCATTGGTTTCATTTTTTTTGAGTTTATTGATTTAGTTTTTGGTCTTGCATTTAGGGTTTCAGATCCGGTTTATTTGAGCTAACATTTTCAGATCTAGCTAATGAAATTGGTGTAGCTTGTCTTAAAAGCAAAATTATTTTGTTGAAGGCCACTATTTTCACAAAGTCTTTTGGATTTAAAATTTACCTAACTTGTGTGCTTGCATGAAGGGGTGATTATTTCAAACAATCCAAACTACTAACAAATCTTTGTTGCAGGACCTTGGCAAGGGTTTTTGGATTTTTTTTTTTAATTGTGTGCCTTGTTTTCATAGACTAGCAAACACTTCAATTGGTGCACTAAAATTGAATCATTGTCTTTTGTGTCTTGAGCAATAGGCTCTTTTTGTTTAATCTTTAGAGGGCCTGTCTTCCCGTGTGGTCATTAGGACTACTAGTGAGAAGAGAACGACCCAAGTGGTAGCAAAAGAAAAGCCATCTTCTTCCAAACCACTATAAATAACTATATTCATGGTGAAAACTATGAATAACGTGTGTTGATTAGTTCATACCGACACTATGTCTCCCCATAAACCCATTTGATAAAATTTATTTGATCAGTTGTAGGGCATAACCCCTACCAGCTGGGAGCCTTCTATATTTACAGAGCTGAAAGTGCTGCATGTATGGCCACACAAGCGGATGCCCTTACTAGCACCTTTTTGTTTTAGAAGCCCAAATCCTTCTAGTTGTTGAGGCAGGAGGTCAGACCTCTGGTAGCGGCCCACACACATACGGTTCTTAGTAGAGATACAAAGTTCGCCACAGGGAGTTTTCGTGGGGACTGATGCTTGGCTGACCCAAGAAGTGAGTGTCGAGGGTGGAGCCAGTGAGGTCAAGCATCTAAGTATCCACTCTGAATAGCATAGCCTCGGGGGTAAAACCCCATGTGGGATCAACAACTATTGTCTTGGCCAGCCATAAGAATTGTGCTTGACTTATTTTAAACATTCAAAACATTCAAGACCAAACAGCAAAACATTGTGTCTTTTGTGTCTTCAAGTGTATGCAAAACATTTTTACATCAAACAACACACTTTTCTTGGAGTCATTTTGAGTCTAGACACTAGCAAACATTGGGTCTTCATCAACACTGTGTCCTCTTGTCACGAAAAATAGTCAAACAGTCAGATTTGGTCACAACAAAAATGACTTCACATATTGGAAAAAATTGCACAAATTTTGCAGAAACGTATCTGTGTCTGACATAATAGTGTCTGTTGTATAAATGCATCTGTGAAGGGCAGAAACGCATCTGTGTTCCTAGAATCAACATTGCAATTTGCACAAAAAAAATCTCAGAAACGTGTCTGTGTTGAACAGAACCACATTTGTGTCAGGAAATCGTGTCTATGAAGTATACAAGCCCGTCTATGCTTAGAATTGAAAAAAAAAAAACTTTTACAGTCCAGCACACAAACACAGTCAGTTTCGGAATTCTTGAGCTTCCTAGGTCATTTCTCTAGGGTTTCATTTAGCATTCAACCTATCTTTGGGTCTCACACAGTCCATCATTGCTTCACACCTTACATTACATTCACATCTATCTAAACTTGAGTCAAAAGGTCACTTGCTTGTCCTCATCATACTTTGTCAACACACTACATACAACAACACTTTGCTAAGTGGTCCCTCATCAAGGTCTATCACCTTTGGGTCTCATTTGGTCTTACTTAGAGTCAAGGTCAACTTACCTCATCAAGAGAAACTATCCTCTCTTTGGAAGTCACACCTACTCTACTACATACATACTTGGTCTTACACTTTGGACATTGCAAGTACACCTCATATTCATTTACATTACATCCAACTCTTGGTCTTCCATACTTTTTCCATTTTCATCTAGTCTAACACATCTTGGTCAATACCTAGTTCATGGTTGAAACCCGTCTTCAAAAATCTAGGACAGAAACTAAAGAGTCTCAAGAGTCTGCAAACATGAGTGTCTATGAGTATGACAATGATGTATTTTTCAATACTGATCATAACACATTACCTGACATGGATGCCTATAGAAACATTCCAAATGTTGAGAACATGGACACTACAAACAACAATGATACACACAATGACAATATGGACAACTTTTCCGTACATTCAACAGATGTGGAAGAATCCATTATGGACCCCTGCTTCAATCAATTGATTGAGGAAATAATGAGGAGAGATAGACAATACTTCTTACAAATGATGGCACAAAGTGGAGCCAAGATACCTCATGATTTTGACATGTCTCAAATAATGGAAAATCGACCTTTGCAACAAACTCACTCCAACATGGATCAAAGGAGACCTAATAGCATAGGCAATAGAGGACCACATATGGTACCTGAATCACCATCATCTTTGTTTCAAAAACTAGAGGTCCCATACACACATGGTCAAGCATATGATACTCACCTTCGCAGACCATCATGGAAGTCTTATGCAGAAAGATATGCTCAATCACATACCAATGCTAAGGATCAACCACCAAAGCAATTGGATATTCAAAGGCATGCTCAAAATTTGGACACAAGGAAACCACGTGTCAAATTTGGGGGAAACACATTAGAACATGACATGCCTATAGAGTATGGTATACATGGACAAAACAGATATTTCGTTCCTCAACATGAATCTATACCAAGTGGTCCATATATGCAACATCACTATAGACCTCCTCCATATGAACATGTGTATGATCAATATCATCCATATATGCAACATGCTCCTCCTCCAATTGGTGCCTCAAGCATAGGGTATGGTCCAAGAAGTCGATCTCCACCTAAGAGCAATTTGGAACAACAAATCAGGGACTTACAAAAGAAAATGGAGGACATAAATACACCAAAGCCAACATACACAATGAGAGACATATTTCCTTATCCATTTGACAAAAGCATTCCAATGCCTCCTTTTCCTACACACTTTGTGACACCTACATTTGATAAGTACAGAGGCAAAGGGGATCTTAAGGCACACATAAGATAGTTTTTCATAGCCTGCATTGAGGAAGAGACATATTTGATGAGATTATTCCCACAAAGCTTAGGTGATCAAACTATGGAATGGTTCTCTCAACTTCCACCTGGTATTAAGTCATGGGGTGACCTAGCAGAGGCATTTATTCAGCATTTCTCCTACAACATAGAGATAGACATATCAGTCACTACTTTGTGCAACACCAAGCAAAAAGATGGAGAGTCTTTTTCATCATTTTTACAAAGATGGAGAAATCTAGCCAGCAGATGCTCTTGTGAAATTCAACAAAAACAAATGGTAGAGATGTTCACCCAAAATGTTAACAAAGACATTGGCTATGATCTAAGCTTGTTTTTCCACCTTCAAGGATGTCATTGAAAAAGGCTTAGCAACAGAGAAGGTTCTAATTGAACAAGGAGTCATTAAGATATTCAAGGAAAACAAGGATGACTTTAAAGGAAAGGACAAGCCAAGATTTTGGAATAAAAACAAGAACACAGTCAATGATGGTGTTGTTGATGCCAACATAGTGCGACCCAAATTCATTTTTTTAGGATCAAGTTCTACAAACAATCAAGTGAACACTCAAACAACTTCTAGATCACGAAGGAAGTACACTCCATTGGGAGAACCGCTTGAATCAGTTTTCAAGAAGCTAGTGGCAAACAACGTAATCACAGTTCCAGATTTTCCTCCATATGAACGAACCAAAGGTCAAACCAAATTGGTGGAATGATGATGAATATTGTGAATTTCATAAGAGAAAGGGTCATAAGACAGGAAATTGTCATCGACTGAAGAACATCATACAAGATCTCATTGATAGAGGTGACACTGAGATTGAGGGACACTCATCTAATCAAGAACATGAGATGTTTAAGGAACCATTCCCAAAGCATGACAAGGGAAAAGCTAAAGCCACAGAGGATCAAACCAACTATACCAGAGCATCCTACAACTATGATTCAACTATCAATCACATCTCGATTGACAATTATGTCTCTACCATTATCATCAAGGATAAAAACCCTGAGAATTCTACCCAGAGACCCAAGATTGTCCTAAAAGGTGTTGGATCTTCTTCTGAACCTACCTCTGAATGTCATGTTACAAACTGCCGAGGTAAATTCACTTTGCAAGGTGCTCCAGCCAAAAATACCACTTCTTCAGCAACCAAGCCTGAGTATGACCTTGTAGAATAGTTAGGGAAGACACCCGCGCTCATCTCCATCCTTGAGATCTTACGCATATCCCCCGCACATAAAGCTATTCTCGACAAAATCTTGAGAGACACTGCCGTCCCTACTGATCTGAACATGGACCAGTTTCAATCCATGGTGGGATACCTTTCCATTCCACACTCTCTTACATTCACAGAAGCCGATGATGCCTCCGTAAGTCAGCCACATAATTCACCATTACACATCGAAGCCTTCATACACAACCATCAAATAAAATGAGTCTTGATAGATGGAGGAGCTGGTCTAAATATTTGTACATTGAGCACAATTAAACAATTGGGATATTCTGATAAAGCTATGAATTCTACAAATAAAATCACCATTAAGGCATATGATGATGAAGAGTGTTCATCCAAAGGCACAGTCACCTTACCTATCAGAGTTGGGCCGGTTATGATGGATGTGGTTTGTCAAGTCCTAGACCTAGATCTCACATACAACATATTGCCAGGACATCCTTGGATTCATGAAATGAGGGCAGTCCCATCTACATATCACCAATGCATTAAGTTTCCTCACAATGGAGTTGAAATAACAGTTAATGGTGATCCTAATCCATTTATATACTGCAATAACCTGAGATCAAAAACTGAGACCATCATTCCCAGTAATCGCGAAGCTATTCCTTCTTCAGCATATCTTGATCCTGAGTCATTAAGACCTTCGACATCAAAACAAGGTGAGCTTAAAGGCAAATTTCAGGACAAGGGCATGGGGGAATACACTTTCAATCAGACCATGTACTTACAACAAGTCATGAGTTCCCCAAAAGAATATGGAAGACCACATCCTGACAAGCAAGTATCCATCATTGTACTCAAATGGGACCCTACTACCTTTCAAAGATGGGGCAAACTGGAAGAGGAAGACTTATACAAAATGCTTTACAAAGACATTAAAGATGATACACAAGATCACATCAGTCTACCATGTGAGAAATATGGTAAAGGTTTCAAGATCCTACAAAAATTTGGGTATGATGGAAAAAGCCCTCTTGGGTTACGAAAGGAAGGCATCATTGAACCTTTACAACCTGAATTGACTTTCAAAAAGGAACGCTCGAAAGGACTTAGTTTCCTGACTTCCAAGGTCCACACTCAAAGGACAGAAGAAGCCCTACAAATCAAGGCTGCCAAAATTCAAGAAGAGGATCGCTATTCCATAGATTCCAATGAATGGGAATGGGGTTTAAACAAATCCTCCAGTGACTACGAGCTCACCGAGACATTCAGAGAGCCAAATGAACCCATAGAAGAAGAGGAATTTTATAAAAGACTCAAGGTTGGTCAAGAAACAACCCATGAGGATTCCACACAGTCCTTGTCTCAAGGTCCTAGGTTGAAATCACATAGGATGAGAACACCTATCCCAGAATGTGCTACTAGTGATGATAATTCTGACTCGTTTCCGATCGAGACTGATGAGAGTGCCATTGATGACCTCAATAATTGCCTTGACATACCCGAATATAACTGCATCTTCACTCTTAGCCCCACTAACTTCAAAAACATTAAAGGCCTTCCCCTTGTTCACCACCAACTCATTGATAGGGATCATGAAGGACCTGCACAGTTTGACACATTCCAAAATGATGAAGCTTTTATTGACTATCTTGGCATATGAGATGATCTTCCCCCTGGGGACCATAAAGCGGGATACACTATAGAACTCAATAGCGTGGCATATTTTGGTGAGGGCGTCGGACCTTCCAGTCTCAAAAATGTGAAAATAAGAACAAACCAAGGGTCTTATGGCGAAAACCACACTGTGGCACTATTTGACCCCAAAAAAGTAAAAATAAAGGACATATCTGAGGGCGAAAACCTCTCTGAGGCACCCGAAGATGGAAGGCTTGACATTCTCCCAGCATCATATGAAGAAAAGTCATCCATGTTGGTAGAGGAGACTATCAAAACAAACATTGGTACAGAAGAGGTTCCACACAACATATTCCTAGCCCAATCTTTGACGGAGTTAGAAAAGTCAAAATTCATAAGTTTCTTCAAAGAATGACAAATCAACTTTGCATGGTCATACGCTGATATGCATGGATTAGACCCGGATTTGGTAATGCATCATTTGACAGTTAAACCGGGGGCAAAACCAGTGAAATAGAAATTAAGAAAGATGCATCCACAAGTCGCATTATTGGTCAAAGCAGAGCTTGAGAAATTACTGGATGTTGGATTCATACGCCCAATTGATTATCCTGAATGGATCTCCAACTTAGCGCCTGTCAGTAAACCAGATCGCAACATCAGAATATGTACAGATTTCAAAGACATCAACAAAGCTTGTCCTAAGGATGACTTCCCATTACCAAATATTGACTTGATTGTCAATCTCACAACAGGTCATGAAATGTTATCATTGATGGATGGATTCTCTGGTTATAATCAAATAAAGATCGCGTCCGAGGATCAACATAAAACATCATTCACTTGTCCTTGGGGAACCTTCTGCTGGAATGTCATGCCCTTTGGGCTAAAAAATGTAGGTGCTACATATCAAAGAGCCATGACTACTATCTTTCATGATCTCATGCACGTAACTGTGGAAGATTATGTTGATGACCTCTTGGGCAAATCAATAGACAGAAATACACATTTGGACATACTTTCAGTCATCTTTGATCAGTTGGAAAAATACAAAGTAAGATTAAACCCCAAGAAATGTGTCTTTGGAGTAACCTTTGGGAAGCTCCTAGGATTCATTGTATCCAAAAGATGAATCAAAGCTAATCCAACAAAAGTCAAGGCCATCCTAGAGATGCAACCACCAAGAAATATTAGTCAACTTCGGTCTTTACAAGGGAAACTCCAGTCCATATGAAGATTCATAGCACAACTTGCAGATAAGTGTAATCCTTTTTAGCACCTGCTACATAAAAACATCAAATTCAAATGGGATGCTAACTGTCAATAGGCTTTCCAAACACTCAAAGATTATCTTTTGAATCCGCCAGTTCTGATGCCACCAGTTCCAGATCAGCCTCTGTTACTATACATATCAGCTACTCCAACAGCACTAGGGGCACTCTTAGCACAACAAATTGCTGAGGGCAAGGAAAAAGTAGTATACTATATCAGTCACACATTGGTGGGATATGAGCTAAACTACACACCAATTGAGCGTGCATGTCTCGCTATGGTCTTTGCTTCACAGAAATTATGACATTACATGCTAACTCATAAGACTAAGTTGGTGGCGAGGATCGATCCATTGAAATACCTTCTCAATAAAGCAACACTTACTGGGCGACTAGCCAAATGGGTAATGATCCTGAGTGAATTCGACATTGAGTATGTGGACAGAAAAGCAATAAAAGGACAAGCCATCGCAGATCAATTAGCAGATGCCCCCATGATAGATGATGTTCCTCTAAGTTCAAAATTTCCAGATGAATCCATTTTAACAATGTCACATGCAAAGCCATGGCAACTGTACTTCAACAACTCATACACATAGCATGGGGCAGGAGCTGGCATCCTCTTTATAACTCCTCAAGGGGAGTCTATACCAAAATAATACCGCTTATCATTTCCTTGCACTAACAATATAGCGGAATATGAGGAATTAACAACTGGATTACGGATTGCAGTTCAGTGGAAGATCCAGGAACTTCATGTTTTTGGGGATTCTCAACTTGTAATCCATCAAGAAACTGATGATTACCAAACAAAAGATGAAAAATTAATGCCTTACAAATAAATGGTGGATGACCTAAAACAACACTTCACAAAGATAGACTTTGAGTAGATACCAAGAGAGTAGAATTGAGCTACAGATGCCATGGCTACAATTGCTTCACTGATCGATCTACCTCCAAATGAGACCCGCTATGAGTTCTTGGTGGATAACCTTTTGGTTCCTTCATATGAAATCATTCCTATGGAGATGATATGTGTTGTCGGTCCCGAGTCCCAGTTATATGGTTCCATTTTCACATACCTTTGTGACAATACCCTACCTCCTGATCTATCTAATAACCAACGTCGTACTTTCATTTGCCAATACTCTTGATATGTCATTTTAGCTGATATCCTATACTGGTGAGGTCTAGATGGAACTCTTCTTAAATGTTTAGAAAGTGACGAAGCTCAGATTGCATTACGTGAAGTACATGAAGGGATATGTGGTCCACATGCTAGTGGTCCTACCTTAGCCAAGAAACTCATCAGGACTGGATATCACTGGCCCAATATGGAAAAAGATTCATATCAGTTTGTCAAGAAATGTAAGCAATGTCAAATTCATTAAGACCTCATACATGCGCCAGTGCAAGAACTTCAACCAATTGCGTCTCCTTGGCCCTTTTGTCAAAGGGGACTCAATCTCATAGGCAAGATTCACCCTCCTTCTTCCAATGGTCATAAATTCATTATCACTGCCACAGAATATTTCACAAAATGGATTGAAGCCGTGCCTCTCACACAAGTCACTGGATAACAGATTGCTACGTTCATCCTCAACTATATCATTTGCCAATATGGTATTCCTGTTTCCATTATAACTGATAACATGCGTCCCTTCAAAAATCAAGATGTTCATGAACTTTGTGACCATTTCCATATTTCCCATCGTTTCTCCATGCCATATTACCCCCAAGGTAACGGTCAAGCTAAGGCGTCTAATAAGACAATCCTTAAGATCCTAAAAAAGACAGTCGATGACGCTGGCCGCAATTGGCATATCCAACTTAATCCTGCACTTTGGGCATACCGCACAAGTGTTCACACACCTACAGGAGCTACACCCTATTCACTTGTCTACGACACTGAAGCCATCTTGCCTATTGAGGTTGAGCTACCCTCTTTACGAGTCTCTTTGCAAAACATTATTAGTGATGAAGACTATAGGTTCTCTCGCTTACAAGAGCTCGAACTACTGGATGAATGAAGACAAACTGCTTTTAATCATCTCAAGGCTTACCAACAATGAATGAGTCGCAGCTACAATCACAAGGTCAAGCCTCGCACATTTGAGGTAGGTGATTTCGTTCTCAGAGAAAACCCCAAAAATGAGCAAGACAGAGAGAAGAATGGCAAGTTCGAACCAAATTAGCTTGGTCCTTACATCATTACAACAGCATATGGATCTGGGGCATATCAGCTCTCAACTACAAAAGGTGAACCTTTGGAGGATCCTATCAATAGCATGCACCTTCGCAAGTTTTACACATAGTTCTTCAGAGTATCCTAATTTCAAAAATACAAAAAAAATTCAAAAAATTCAAAAATACAAAAAAAAAAAATTTAAAACAAAAAAAATTGTTACTTGGTGAAAACCTAGCAAACAGGCACCTTGTGACACAAAAAACATTGAAAAATCAAAAAAGAAGAGAAATAATTTCGTCCAATGGTGAAAACCACTTTGGTGGCGCCCTGGGCAAGTACCATGGTGAAAACTGGGTCACCAACACCATGCGTAGAGACATTGCTCCTCCCTCCTTCAGGATTCACTTTCATCCTTTCACTTTGCACACACTCACAACCTAGTCGTTCATAATAAACTTACGCATTCCCATCATGGCTTGTTATTGATCTACCCAAGATTGGTTAGCCATTCATCATAAACCTCCCTTTTCACCCTTTCTATCCATAATAAATCAGCTCCTATCTGTGGCTAAGGCAAATCCTATGTCTAGTAATGGGTGTGGAACTCAGAGCATCACATGTTTTGAGGAGTACAGTTTCTTCCATCTTCCTTCAGTCTATCCGTGCACAATCCGCAATAAAGTTTCATCTTCTCTACAATAAAGTATCAGTTTCATGGATTCAGTCAGTTTCAGATGAGACACAACAGCAACAATGGGCTTCAACAAATCAAATCTTTCAACAGACTCAGACAACATATGGTTTAGTGCTATCTATCCTTTCTGTGAAAGTAAACATTGTGACCACAATCAAATAAGACTTATACAAGTGACAAGAGAAACTAAACTTGAGGACTATTGTGGATGTTGGTGTCAAGTCTTGGTTTTCTTTGTGATTTTATCTTTTGGTGACATGTCTTTTAGCTTTTCCAGGATGTCTCTGACTAGAGATTCTATCTCCAGGATGTCTTTGACTAGAAAGGCAAGGATCGGATATCATCACCTGTTTGTATTTGTTGTCTATGGATTGTCTCTTAGTAATGCTATGACTTGTCCAAGGATATGAGGACACTATGAGTCTAGTATGAACTAGGGCATTCCTTGTTTGCAACTGTCTTATCTCCATGCAAACGAGTACAATGACTTTCTGGGTCAAACATATGCCTCGATTGTCATAACCTACTTGCCATAATAAAGCTCAATGATGATAACGCACAGGAAGCTCTTTCACTTTCATATCTTCTATCTTTCATCCCCCTTTCTTGATTGACTTCCATCATCCTTCTCAAGTCTGTGTAGCCTCCTATCGCATGATTGAGCATAATGACACACCAAAAACATTTGCATTTCATGTAGTTGCACTGGCATTACCGCATATAAGCATTTCATACATACATATAGATATCACAACTGCATCACATCCTGCACACAACACCTGTTAGCACAATTTACATTTGCATTATCATATTCATCTGCATTACATACATTCACATTTACATTTGCATACACATATAAAACATAAAAGAACAATATATATATATATATTGCATTACATCATATACATATTTGCATCCATATCATAAGCATCACATAGAAGCATCACATAGGTACATATGCATATAGCTGCCGCAAAGAAGAATCATCTCATATATATAAATCAAAAGTATCAGGATACAATGATGTCAAAATCATATGGCTACAATCACCCGCAGGTGTCTACATCATCATACAAAAATGATACAATACTGATACATAGGGAGCCCTCTACAGCTATGATGAACTCCCTCCCTCGGAGCCACCTGGCCTCGACGAAATCTGAGCCTCTGAAGGACCCGCCCTAGGATCATCCCTCCTGTCCCCTCTATCTGGTGGTGGTGGAGGACCCATAACTCCACCACTAGATGCCTGTCGCCTCCGGCTCCCTCCCATAGCTATCGCTGTCCGTGATGGTCTATGGAAGCTCCTCACCCACTAATCAGCTGGCACTACACCATAATAGAGAGCCCGCCAGTAGAAAATCTCCTCCCCTGCTCACAGGACATAGGCATATCCAGCCCCTATGTCCTCTGCCGCCTGCCTCCCATCCCTCAGTGCTGTCTCAGCCTCTATGTAGCACTGAATGGCATGGTCCCGCTCCCGCTCAGTATCTCTGAGCCACCTCCTAAGCCTATCCCTCTCCCTCTCCAGGTCTTGGATCTCATATGCCTATCCTTAGCAGATCTCCCTCAACTCAATCAGCTCATCCTCCTCTACCCCAGCCCCCTGTGGCTCTGCCTGTGGCTCCCCCTGTATGGGTGCCTCCCCCTATGCCTATGCCTATACTGGTGGCGGTACCTGTATCTGTCCCTATGCCTTCCCCTGTACCTATCCCTGTCCTTGCACCTGTCTGGGACCCTATGCTTGTAGTGGTAATCCACCGCGACCCCTCACCACCCGAGCCTAACTGTCCTCTCCACCCTCCCTCCGCAGTGCCACCCTCCTCTCTCCAACTGCCCCCCTCCTCCTTTGTCGACCTCTCCCCCCATCATCTCTATCATCATCACCATCCCCACCACCATCTCCATCTAGTATCTCTCCTGGATCCGTCAGGCGTGGGAATGGATGCTCGGCCCAGTATGCTGTGTACTCAGCATCCATGCTGGCATCCTTGATCTCTGGCCATATGTCCTAGGGTAGGGGCATCATCTCTACTAGTTGTGTAACAACCTGATCATATGATAGTAAGGGCCCAAACTGCTCCTGATCCCTGATAGTCTATGCATACATGCCTGAACCCCATGGCATCCGCTGGATCCTGCCGAACTGCCTGCCCACCCTATCCACTAGCTGCCTCTCTAGTACATAGGGCATCCGCCCAATCAGGTACCTGCTCTAGAAGGTGTAGGGTAGCTCTACCGCATCATCATCCCACTGCTCACATCCCAGGTATGGCCTCCATATAACCATATCAATGTCATCAATCACCCACCGCCAGTGCTCTAACCTGCCAATCCGTGGCTGCGATGTGATCATGTCGTACAAGTGTACGAAACTGCATCCGTGACCTCTACCCCTGAAGTGTATCGGTCTCGGCACCAGTAGATGCTCATAGGCCCACACCTGTAACAATGTGACCCCACAGCCCAATCCCACTGACCCATGGTACACAAACTGATGCAGCTCATAATACAAGTGTGCCAGCACACATGGTCCCTAGGCATATCTGGTGTGCTATGTCACCAGTGTCTCCAATGCACCTCCCCAGCCCACAGCCAACCCTCGTGTCGCTCTATCCGGACACAAGAACCCACTGATCGCTTCTCCTATCACTATTGGCAGCACTAATCCTGTACCTGTCATGGTGTCCTATGCCACATGCCCTACCCTCATCTCTAGTCCTGGGTCCTGGAACACTCATCTCAGGGCCTCTCTCAATCATAGGGAATCATCTCCCCATCAATCAGTATCCTCAAAATCCTATATACATCCTCAAGGGTGACTGTCATCTCCCCCATCGGTAAATGAAAGATGCAAGTCTCGGAGTGCCACCTCTCCGCTAGTGCAGTCAGCAGTCCCATGTTCACCCGAAACTCAGGCACATACAGAATATGTCTCAGACCCATAGCCTCAATAGTCGCTCAGTCCTCAAAGGTCAGCTCAGGTCACAATCTCTGCGTCAACAGGAATCTCTTCTGTGACTCCAACATAGGCAAATACTCCTGCAGTCAAGCAAATCAATCATGTCATTCATAGTGGCATTCACTGTTCATCACAAAATGCTACTTTTTATCTAAGTGCATATGGTATTCTATCCTAGTGACACTCACTATTCATCACAAAGTGTTGCTTCTATCCTAGTGGTACTCCATGTTCATCACAAAGTACTACGTGTTTGGCACTCCCTGTTCATCACAAAGTGTTGCTCACATTTGCACTCCCTATTCATCACAAAGTGCTGCTCACATTTGCACTCACTGTTTATCACAAAGTGCTACTCATATTTTAGTACTCCCTGTTCATCACAAAGTACTATATCTTGGTACTCACTGTTCATCACAAAGTGCCTAGATCTATCCTATCCTAGGGGCCTCTACTTGAGTGAATCCTCTTGAGTAGTTTCCTAATTGGCAACGTATGTTCTATCATAGAATTGTCAATCCTAGCCCTATTTGCAATCCCATTCTTCCTTAGAGGACCTGCTTGAGTGTATCCTCTCAGCAGCTTATCCAATCGACAGCGTATGTTCATCACAGAACTGTCGATTTGACCTCAAAGACACAAATTCACATTTTTGGACACAAACGCGCTTTCCTGACATAAACACCCTTGAAGACTGCATAAACGCGCCTGTTTTACACAGACGTGCCTGAAGCATACAGATGTGCCTATGCTCTGCATAGACACGCCTAGGTGACACAAATGTGCCTTCTTGGCATAGACACCCCTACACAGCACAGACGCGGCCGCATTTTGCATAGACGCGTTTTCTAGCACAGACGCGCCTGACACAAACACAGATGCGCCTGGCGATCATAGACGCGCCTAGCACCAACGCAGACGCGCCTGGACGTTTTTGCAATTTTTTGGACCCTAACCTAGACCGCATTTATTACCCTATCTAGCATGCATTAATGATAACAATAAATGCAACAAAGTACGAGGCGGTTTTGTGGTACTCACCGGCTCTCCTGCCTCTGCTGGCCTCTGAAATCGCAAACGTGGTCAAATCTATGAACAAAATTCATCGCTGCTGACTGTTGCTACTCTATTTTTGCTCTGCACTCTGCTCTCGTGGATGTGTGGATGATAATGAGGATGTATTTCCCTCGTGGTCTATCTAATAGACTACCCTAGCCCTAGCCCTCGTCTTCCGAGTCAGTCTTCATTATCCTGTGATTCTGTCACTTTATCTGGTCAATCTATTTTATCTCATCTTTCTTATCGAGAGATTGTCTGCGATCTTTCCAAACATTTTCATCCAATCTCTTGAGGGGGCATATCATTCCCTTCTTGAGGCAACTCTGTATCAGTTCATCTTATCTTCTTTGAAACAACACGACAAGCCACATTGTCTCAAAGAGGGGCAAAATGTAGACACCTAAAATTGTCATGTCTAATTAAATAAATATTTTATTTATTTAATTATCTAAGCTTAATTCTTCTATTAATTAAATAAATCTTTATTTATTTAATTAATTCATTTATCCTCTTCTAGCCTTATTTCTCATTTAAATAAATACATTTATTTATTTAAATTTTCCTTTCCCTAAATTAAATAAATATCTTATTTATTTAATTATCCCACTTCTTCTATTAATTAAATAAATCTTTATTTATTTAATTAATTCATTAGCCTTTTCTACCCATGACACATGTCATTCATCTCTTAATTTATACACTACCTACCCCTTTCATTATTTTATTATTTTCTCTACCTACCCTCTAATCATAGCCGACCTCCTTTTACACCTCTCAATCTTATCCCTCCATTTCATATAGTGTCTTCTATATAAGGAGATGCTTCCTTCATTATCAAACCCTAGCTAATCAATTTATGCACTTGACTACATTACGCTTTTGAGCATATGTGATCCTACTTGCAACCACATTTCGTTCTTTGTTGAGCTCTTGTGCACATAAAATCTGAGAGCAAATATATCAAGCAAGATCAATGGAGATAGGAAGAATGGAGATCCAAACCCTATTGGATATGTGATGGTATAATCTTTGTGATTTCATTTGATTTGCATTGTCTTAGGTAATCTTCATATGTTATGGTGGATCTTTCTTGTTGTTAGGCTAGGGTTTTGTGGTTGAATTCATTAAGCCTTTCAATATCATTATTATTGTTATCCATTTTCACCATATACAGCTACTACTGTGGAAATCAAGGTCATACTGCCAATATGTGTCAAATCAGAAAAGGTAAGCAACTAAATACCACTAAGACCAATGGTTATTGTTATAATTGCAATAAATATGGTCACACATCTAATCAATGTAGGACAAAGTCTGTTAACAATTATCAGAAGGCAAAATTCAAAGGGTTTTGCAAAAACTACAATAGTTATGAACATAGTACTGAGAAGTGTTGGTTTAAGCAAAAGAACCACATGTGGTCTACACACTGAGCAAATACTAGAGGTTACCGAACTCACACAGATCCTTACCGACAATATTCTGCAGTACCATGGGATTACAATACAAGGATATGGTGTGAATGTTGTAGAAGATATGGACATATAAGTGCCAACTGCTTTATAAGGTTTGGAATGAATAACCAAAGATCATGGAGAAATCCTGGTATGGCATGTTTTCATTGTCATAAAGTTGGACATTTAGCTAGAGATTGCAGAGATCAACCTAGAGAAGACACTGAGGAAATAAAAGAGAAATTAAAGATGATTTGGAGAAAGAAGGAAATTGTGTCAAATGAAGAAAGCACCTTACCTACCGAGTTAGGTGCTCCCACTCCAAATTAATCAGTAAAGGTATGAAGGGACTGCATTCTCACAAGGTTAAATCTTAAACAGTTCCTATTTAAGTATGTACTGAATTCAAAATATGCATAGTAAGATGTAGGAGTAAGTTTGAAATTCTATCAAAGTTTTTGAATTACTTTACAAGAAAACTGTTAAGTCGGTGAATTCAGGAAGCCTATCAAGTTGGTATATGAAGGAAATCTGGTTACTCGGTTAAAGCACAAAAAGGGAAAGAAAGTTAAGTGAACCGAGTACATTTAATGTCTTTGACCTAACTTGCACAGAGCCCGATAAGGTATTTTTGAGTACTTAAAAGGTTTTTCATGATCATTTTCATTCACCATGTTTTTGAGAAGTAGAGCAGAGTGAATCAAGGTGATCAAACCATCTTCAAAGCAAAATCCAAGGTATTTACATCGAATCTCATCGCATTGCTAAGCTGGTTTACCGAACTCATTAAGTTGTTATCTGCTGAGTGTGAAGCGTCTGCCGTTTGTTTAGTTCTCAAACCCTAAGATTCCTATGTCAATTTTTATCTGAAATCAAAATGGCATCTAAGATCCAAGACCCCATTGTTGTCACTAATGTAGAAAAGCCCTCACTAAAATACTCTATGACTCCCAAAATTGCATCTAAACCGGATGACAAGATTTCTTTTTCACTCATTCGGGATCGAGTCTTGTTAGTCGAGGATGTGAGATTCTTCACAAAATGTCATGTTGAAGAACTCGGTCATGTTGAGATCAAGGATGCATATGATGAATTGTGTACAGATGGTAAAATGGATAACAAGTATGAGCATATCAAAATCAAGGGATTGACTGAAGCCCTAACCTATCCCCGTGTGTTCAAACCCTAGTGGGTCAAGTTTGTACTAAGCCGAGTGCATGATGATTTCATGTGGCTACAAGAGCAACCGTTTAAGATCACTAAAGAAATCATTCATCTAATCACCGATTACCCTATCTATGATCATGTCAGAGCATAGAAAATGATATCACAGAAGGAATTGATTAGTTTGACTGGAGTTGAATCAGATTACAGAGGTCTGAAGTTGAACAATGTTACTGATCCTGAACTCAAATTCGCCATCAGAGTATTTGGTTACTGTTTCTTCCAATCGGCAAGGGAAAACAATGTACCCTGTGCAGCAATGGACTTAGCATACAAAATTGTTAAGAAAGGCATGAAAGTTGACTTGTGTGAAGTATTGCTGAAGAACTTGTTTGAAAATCTAAACACAATCAGGAAGCCGAAGAAGAACAACTCGGCAAACACTCTAAAATTTGGATCACTACTTGTGTGTATGTTTTTTTGTTTTGAGAAGTTTTTTCCAACAGTCGGTAAAGTTGTTTGGGAACTACACCGACCAATCACCCATCAGATCAATGACTTCATCAAGAAGTTAGGTGATAACTTTAATGATATAATGGATGATTACTTCAGCAAGTTCCAAGAAAAAATGCATAACAGGTACCGGATTCCACCACAGCTCATAGAAAAATACAAAGATGAAATATGTTTTGAGGTAGACATCGATTACTGTTATGTGAATGCTATGGAACCGAGGACTCAATCTTTGTCACCTATGGGTTACGAGATTGATTTTGATATCACACAATAACAAATTGATGCCTATCTATCATTGCCAAGGCATACTACCGAGCTGAGGTATGGAACCTATGAAGAAAGGAAAGAAAAAGTAAAAATGAGCATTGTAGTACCTAAGGCTACAAGAAAAGCTACAAAGATGATTAAGGCATTAACTGAGAAATTTGGAGAAGAGTCTTCCTCCACACCTGTCAAAGGAGTTCCAACCATCACCGAAGAGGAGACAGAAGCCCAAGAAGCAACCATAACACTTAGCACCGAATTGCCTAAGGGATAAGTGTTGAAGAGAAAGAAACAAGACACTTCAATGGTCCTACCGACCCCTCCAACAAAGAGACCTAACACAAGGGCATCTGCTACATCACCGAGTAAGAAACAAAAGACTGTTGCCATTCCTAAGGTAACTAGAACTTACAAGAAATCTACTCAGAGACTCATTTTTCCAAAAGAGTTGAGTGATACCGAATCTGAAGATGCAAATAAATTTCAAATTGTGAAAAGCAAGAAGGTAGATGTACATAGTGTAGAAAATTTTTGTAATAATCTAAAGGAATATGGTGGATTTGGTGGATTCAGATTTGTTAAATATGAATCCAGATCAGCTGATGAAAAGAGGCAAATTGAAGAAGTTGTCATTTTCACACTTCTCAAATTCCGAGTGGTACCATTAGAAGTATGTAATTCTATTCCTAAGGAATTATATGCACATATTGAAACCAGATGACAATATGCCCTAGACTTGGAGAAACAAATCAGAGAAAGAAGTTTGGTGCATCTCTTTCCTAATATGTCGGTTGATGAAATAAAAGAACATCTGACAAATAGCCAAACTCAATTTACAGTAAAACAAAAGGCCTTGAAATTGATGAATGGCCTGTATATAGAGGTAGAGAAGGAAACAAAAGAGCAATGGAAGACCATCTTTCGAAGAAAGAATTCTAGTGAACAATCTACAGTGGAAATAGTTGATGTCACCGACCAAGAGCCTGATGTCACTGAGCAAGACCCTGCAGACACCATTCAAATAGATGAAGATATCATGGATGCAGAGGCACCTGAACAAGAAATGATAGAAGGCAATGCTTATGCAAAACTTGTCTCCAGTGAATTTGTTTTGGAACAAGTTCAGCCTTACCCACTAATCAATCAACCTGCTGCAACAGAAGCTCCTCAAGCTATAGGTGAAGGCACCGAAGGTCAAAAGTCTACAGCAGAAGGTACTTCACAAGAACCAACCTCTCAAGCACCTTCTAGCATGGAAAATGTTACAGCCGAGACACCAAGCACCAAGACACCGAAGGACACTACCGAGGCTAAAGAAACCAACAAAAGTGTTGTCTCTACCGAGCAACCTACTGAGGGTCCTCAAGCCTCTCAAGCTATAGTAGTGGTTCACCCAGTGAAAGGTAAAGAAAATAAGTTGAAAAAGCATAGTTTCAAAATTGATTTAACAAAACCGATAGTGTTTCCCAATGTAGACATCTCCAAACTGAAAGGGCAAGCCCTCAATGAATTTGGTGAATTGTGCAAAGCAAAGGCCGAACAAGAGAAGCAACTGGCCATTCAGATGAAGAATAAAGTACTTTAGAAGGTAAAGACCTTATTATCAGATATGCTACCTTCAGCTACAATATCAATCGATGCAGCCATCCATATTCAATTGGATGAACTCCTCAATCAAATTGAGACATCTGGAGTAGATGCATCCGAATACTTGAGCAAACTAAAAGACAAGGAGCTAACTGCTAAAATGATAGAGGAAGTATAGAAATCAATTGCTGTTGGCAAGGTAAAACTTGTCAAATTTATTGCTTAGTTGTCCCCTCAACTCAAGCACATTCTTTCATTATTTCAGAAACTCTGCACATTTTCTTTATTTCTTAAGGACATTAAGAATAAAATAGAAGCAATTGAGAAAGAGATCACCGATCTCTCAAATAAGTTGACCCCCGAGCCCAATTCAGTTCAGAATTTTTATACTAAGCTACAACAGCTCATGGCTCAACAATTGGAACTGAGGAATGAAGAACACAAGATCGGGATGGACATAATGACACTTCAAACATTATTCCTTCCTCATCTTTCATCCGTTCAAGAACAGCTAAACCGAGCCACTTCTCTCTCTACTACAAAAGAAGGAAGCACTTTAGATGGCTTAATTTCATTATTGGCTGATATTAATGCTCAGAATTCTTTAATGGACAGTGTCAAGGATGCACTTTCTGTCGCCCTCACTGATGCCCAGACAAAGTAAAAATCCATTTTTGATCAGTTGCCTCCTCCCAATGGTAACTAAATTTTGATGTTTGTCAAAAAGGGGGAGTATATCAGAGTATATCATCAGGAGTGTATAGTATTCAAAGTATCAAACAACTGGAGTGTAGTATACAGGGGGAGTATATCGAGCAGAGAATGAGTAGAATATGCAAAGTATCCAAGAGCAATGAACCGAGCATGAACAAAGGAAAGAACAATTATTACAGAGTTTTGTACAGCATATTGATAAGGGGAGTATATTTGATTATACTATTTCAATGACTAATGTATATACTGCATGTTTAGTCAATTTTGTAATGTATACAGTTTTTTTAGTAATGACTTTGAAAGTAGTTTTATCAAACATCTCAACTAATGTCAAAAGGGGAGATTGTTACTACTTATCAAATTGCCATTAGTTTTATATACAAATTCATTCTGTATTCTAGTCAGTTAGTATTACCGAATCATGCAGTTGGTACACACAGAGAAGTCGGTATGAACAATCTAGTCGGTTACAGAAGGAAAACAGTCACAAAGCCCAGTATACACCGAGCTGTCTACTGAGTGTTAGTTCATGTCTACCGAGCAGTAAATATAATACACTGAGTTGATATACACCGAGTTAAACGTGTTACCAGATTCATTGAACCTGGACACACATATGAAAACGTGTTACAAGATTGAGGCACACAGAACTGTTATCACATTGGAAATTGCACATACAGATTTTGTATAATTTTGAGGTCATCTAACCAATGAAATATTTTGCATGGTTATTTATTCAAGAAATCATGTTTGTAAGATCGAAGCAATGAATCGGATCACTGACATAAGAAGTCTATTTATACAACATGAATTTAGGGTTAAAAAAAAGGATGTGAATGTAAGAAATGTGTGTGTGTGTGTGTATGAAGCAAGACTTATGTGATACATGAGAAATCACAGAGTATTATGACTATTATAGAGACACGGAGGTCGCCAAGAAGGTTATCAGAGAACAGTCGAGGAACAGAGTAAACAGAAGGGTTTACCGAGTTACTTTATGAGTTACCGAGGTATGCTATAGGCACGGTAATCTTATTTTGAGCACATAGAATCTGCTACAGCATTTCAAATGTAAAGTTGCAGATATTTGTAATGATTCTATTGTAATATTTTGAAGTTGTAAGAGAAACCTTTAACAGGGTAAAAGACTCTAACCAAGTCTATAAATTGTAAATCCTTTAACCAGGTGCTACACTTATATAGTGTTGTAAAATCCTTTAGCAAGGTAGATCTAATTGATCTTAATACTCCTAATAGGGTAAGCTATCAGAAATAGCTAAATGCAGCTCTAACCGAGCATTCTTTATTATTGCAGTAGTGAAGTTGTGGGTGCCATCCCCACCGCAGTTTTTCTCTCTAACCAAGAGTTTCTGCGTGACCAAAATATATGTGTTATGGAGTGAATCATGTATGAATGTTATCTGTTGATTATAGTTTTGTTATATGTTACTGCACTATCCTGTTTATGTATAACAGTAAGGTTATTACAAAAGAGAAGTTTTGGAGTACTGATTCACCCCTCCCCTCTCAGGACATTAGCTTTCCATATTGGGCCTAACAGATCTATGGTTGGTGGACTGTTATATCTAACTCAGACTAGACCAGATATTATGCATGTTGTTTGTCTTTGTGCCAGATTTCAAGTTGAACCTAAAGAAAGTCATGTTACTGCTATGAAGAGGATTTTCAGATACTTGAAGGGGACAATTGATTATGGGTTGTGGTATCCAAAGTATGATGATTTTATGTTATGTGCTTATACTAATGATGATTAGGAAGGTGATGTAGATGACCAGAAGAGTACCTCTGGTGGTGCGTTCTTTCTGGGGAAGAAGTTGGTTTCATGGGCAAGTAAGAAGCAAGACTCTATTTATTTATCTACTGCTAAAGCTGAGTACATTGTTCCTGCTAGTAATTGCATGTAGGTAATTTGGATGAAACGGATGGTAAATGACATTAGAGTTGTTTTTTATGAGCCTACTATAATTTATTATGACAATTCAAGTGCTATTAATATTTCCAAGAATTTCGTACTGCATTCTAAAACAAAGCATATATCAATTAAGTATCATTTTTTGAGGGAGAAAGTCAATGAGGAAGAAGTCAAATTGGAATATGTGTCTACTAAGGATCAGATTGCAGATATTTTTTACTAATCCTTTACCTGTAGATGCATTTGTATATTTGAGAGACAAGTTAGGGGTCTTTACCCCTCCTGGTAAGAACTAGATGCATTGATCTGATAGACTTCATAGTCTTATCTTCTTATTCGGATTGATAAGTAGGTGCTTCTACTTAGGGGGAGTAGTCAGTGTGTGTTTCAAATTGTTTAGATTGGTGAGTATGTTCAAATTGTGTGGATTTTTGTGTTCTTGGCATTGTTATCAAAGGGAGAGAGAAGCATGTGAAAAACTGATATATCTTGTGTTGGTCTTAGGGGGAGTTTGTTGGTGTTGATTCATTTTCTTTGCATTGATTGTTTTTCACATTCATATGTTGCCATCAATGCCAAAGGGGGAGATTTTTGGATATTGTTACTACTAGGATATGTTGTTGTCATTGATGTCGACATATTCCTGTATTCCGGTGATTGCAGAGCTAGTTTGGTTGTTTCAATTGGTATGTTATAGATGTACTCATGCGGATTTGTGATTTATGTAATGATGTATCTCTATTTGATTTAGTATTGATTTCATGATGATATATGGTGATTTGATCGAGTTATGGTTTCCGGTATGAGGATTGGTTTTTCAATGTTCTATGTTGCAATGTTTAGGTATTTGATCAGTTGTGCTCCATAATGATTATATCTTCTATTATGGATTTGGAAGAGTGTTTGATATGTTCATGTGTATATTCAATTCAGATGGTTCATGATTTGGTGCTCTGCAAGCTATCTTTCTAGTCCTAGTTATTGTTGTTGAAGTGTTCTTGAGTGTTAGCATGTTGATCAATGATAATTTAATTAAGTGGTCTTGGTGCAGCTATTGCGGATGGTTCTGATGTGCTTGTTTGTGTTTCCTAATTTTGTCTTATTTATTTTGTTGTCCTGCATTGATCATTGTGTGAGTTATTGGATATCTTATGGGTTCGATAATATTCTTCATGTTATGCAACATTTTTGGTGGTGTAGCATGTTGCAGATGATCTTGGCAATATTTCTAATGGTGTGATGTGTTGGAGGATTTGTGGTGCAGGGGCACCAAGGCAAACAAATTCAAATTTGAAGACCTTTGAGGCCAAGGAGGAGTGTCCAACATCAAACAAATTCAATAAAATCAATTATGAGATCCTAAAGCCAATAATGGCCTTTGAGGCACAAAAATGTAAAAAGTTGTCAATCTATCCTGAAAGTTGTAAAATGTTGTCAAATGTTGGATATTGGGTCAAAACACACAAAAAGCGATCTAGGAGGATTTAGATGCATATAAATAGGCAATAAGGATGAAATTCCATAAATTCCAATATTTATTTCAAGATGGTAATGCAATTTTAATATGTTGCCAAATTCAAACATTTGAATTCCAACGGTTAGGAACAATTAGGTGGGAAACTAGTTTTAAGTGTTTTTGTGTTAAATAAACAATGTAACCAACCATAAGTTGGTTGAACAGTCATAGAGGAAGGTTTATAAATTCATTTTAATGCAATGTATGACATGGTGAATGCTTGGTGTACGGACAGCATCTGGAAAAGTAGTGAAACTCAAATTTTGAAGCCATTTCCTAATTTTCATGAGCTTGTGAGGGTTTTACTTGGTATAATTCATATGATAGAATTTTTTGGCCATTTATTTCAACATTGAATACCTCTGTGAATGCATTGAAGTCACAACTAGATTATTAAATTGATTTATTGCTGACTGTCCCAGAATTTTGTTACTTTTTCCTTTAACAGTTTTGACAAGTTCTAATACTATGGTCATTACATGAATGATATGACTCTGATTCCCATGGAATGACTATAAAATTTCATTTACCATATTTTCTAGCAACTAAATGTGCAGATAACAGAGTTTAAGAGAGGTGATCACCATTGTTTGCTTGGAAAGCCCAGTGAAGAGGCTAGGTAGGGTGAACGTTGGAGAGATCTACCCATTGGAGGGGTATATTTTATAGTTTGTATAGTTGTATGTTGGCTATCTAAAGGTGAGACAACAACAAATTGATTCCAGAAGTGTGTAGAAGTGTGAGATTGGAGAAACCCTTGATTTTAGGGGTTTGAGTGAAGAATTTAGGGCTTTTGGGGTTGGGAACCTCATACCTTGAAATTGATTGTAGATTCCTTCATCATTTATTATGTGCTAAGAATTTTTTGAGGTTAGAAGTACCAGGGAGTAATATTTCTTGTAGTTGCTTTGTTAATCCACCATTCTAGTTGATTGAAAACAAAGGATAGTCTAAAAATAGCAGATACTTTCCAAAACAACTTGCTAAATGCTCTGAGTATGTTATATAAAATCCAAAAGGGTATCTAAAAGTTTATTTTATTTGTCTAGTGTCTTGGAGGTTTGTACAGTTATCATTATATTTCCCTCGCTATAGGGCTAATAGGGGCTCTAGGGCTAGTAGGAGGAAATTGGGGTTTGAGGATTTGGGTATTGAATAGAAGGCCAAAACTAGTTTGAACCTTTCATAGTAGACCTGATTACACCTTATAAACCATCATTTGCATTTGGGAAGGTCTTGTTTCATAATTGGCCCATTTGAACCACTTGGGGTGTTTGTAGGCTTAAGGGGATCTATCATTTTCTTACCTTGTATTTCCCTTATACCTTACAAAGTCATCTATACCTATTTGGGCATTGTCTTATAGCACCATACCTTTTCCAACTCTACGTCAATTTTATTTGGGTCCATTCTATGTTGTTATGATATTGTATTGTTTAGGTGGTTATTTTATGTATCATGGGATGTAATTTTAGAATTGGGTTTTGAGGGTTTAGCTAACCCTATAGTGAAGGTTGATGATTTCTATAAATGGGTGTAATATTCATGTAATTCATCTGTCTCTGATGTGTCTATATTATTAGAGAGTTGTATATGTGTGAACAAGTGAATTTATCCTTTGGTGAAGTGTGTAGAGTAGAGTGTGTTGCAGGGAAGACAATTATGCTTAACTGGAACTATCATCAGGCATTTGCAGATGTTATCTTTGGAGTTCATGTATTCCAAATTGTAGTCTGAATCTTCTTGTAATGCAATGAGACTTACCTTAAGGTTTTATCCCTTTGGGCCTCTTATATTTTAGCAATGAGCTCTAGGCAGTGAGCCTGAAAGCACGTGCATTCCCCATTGTAATATTTTCACATACTACTACAGAGTATCATCTTATTGTGGCTAGGTTCCCACCGTGGTTTTTCCCTTAACTAGGTTTTCCTCATCAAAATTTGTGGTGTTATGTGTGGTGCTATTATTGTGTTTATCTTTATTATTGTTGAAGATAATCAAATTTGAATTTTTGCTTAAATTGTTTAATCCGATGAAAACTGATTCACCCCCCCCCCTTAGTTTTCTTCATTGTTGTTGCCAACACCTTCCATACATGTTATCTCTCCTAGAGAAGAAGTATTGATGGACATTGATTTACCCTCTCTGAAATTTGGTTCTGCCAATGAGGGCACATTGGTGCAATAAGAGGTTATGGGCACTTCTTTCAAAGATCTCCCTCCTAAAGATGAATCTTTGAAGAATGATGTTTATCCTAAAATGTGCCTCCCACATAAAGATACTTTGGTGAAAGAGGATTAAATCATTAGCAATTTCATTAATGATCTCCCTTCTAAAGATGTATCCTTGGAGAACAAAGAGATTAGTCAAGTCAATACCATTGATGTTTCTAGTTATGCAAAGCCTAAACCAAAGAAACCTGCCAATATCCTAAAAGTAACAAAATACATATGTGAAAGAGATGCTATGGAAAGACAACTAGAAAGAAAATATGGCTCTGAAATACATCAAATATTTAATGTGTGTGTCAAAAAGAAATATTATAATATTCTTCTCACTTCTCTTTCTTCCCCCTCTCACCCTAAGAAGGACATTGATAAGTATCTTGTTGAGAAAATCCATGGCATCTTAGCAAAGGTCTCCCTTTGGGACTTGATTCAAACTTCCCCTTCACACCATAGGTTGTTCTAAGAATCCTTTCATAAAGTGGTTCCTCATCCTTCTTCTAAACCAAATGATATCACATTCTCACAAGATGAATTACCCTCTATTCAGGTTAAAAATAGAGATGATCCCCTTATGATTACTCCTCGCATTTATGATCAAAACATAAGAGGTACCTTAATTGATGATGGGTCAGCACTTAACATTTGTTGTCTTGAATTATTAGACAAGATAATTTGGGATCATTATTGTATTCAATTTGATTCTCTTTGTGTTTGTGGCTTTGATAATGTTCCTAGAGAGTCGCTTGGTATACTCATATTACCTATCAAAGTAGGACCTATGACTTTACATACTCCTATTCATGTCATGCCCAACCGTCTTAATTATAACCTTCTTCTAGGTAGACTGTGGATTCATGCTATGAAAGCGGTCCCTTCTACTCTTCATTGTACAAATAAATTCATATATAACAATGAACTTCACACAATCAAAGCTAATTCTAATCCTTGTGATTTTGTTCATGATGAAGTAGGATACATCTCTCCCTTTAATACTAGGATTCCTTCAATAACACAGTCTCCTATCAATGATGCTTCCTTAGCAAAGAATTCAGATACATTAGAATTTATACCTTCCAGATCAATGGGTATAAGATCCCTCAATCTAAGAAGGAAGCCTTAAAGGAGCCATGTGTGTCATTTATCCAAACATATTCTAAATCAATTCTTGTCTTTCCTCCCAATACATGTCTTGATGATGGTGAGGGATCTTTAGATTTTAATACTAGGAATGAACCCTCTCCTCTTCAACATCTATGCATGGACACATTGGATATGGTTTAGGATGTGTGCAACAAAGTTTTTATGGGCACGAGAAATCTACACCACACTTTTCCCAAGAAGATCTAGGTTTCAAAATTCCTCCTTTGTTCACATCCCCTCCTCCATTGTCTAATACATCTATGTCTTCTTACAACTTCTCATCACAACAAGAGAGTATTTTGTATGAGCTTCTTAAATCCAACTTGATTACTCTCCCTTTAAAGAATCAAAGAAAGAATTGTAAGAAAAATCAACAAAATTATTCTTTTTCCAAGTATCATCAAATCCCTGGCCATGCCACTAATGAACGTCATGACTTAGTAGATAAAATTCAACAACTTATTATAGTTGGTACCATTCAAATACTAGATGGAAATGAATTGGACTCTCATATTTTTCCTTTTACATGACATTAAGTTCCTATTATGTTCCTCCTCATTATGTGACATTGGTAGCTTGCTTATTGGGAGCTCATTGTCACTCATGATGGTACAATTTCAAGTGCAATCATACTTTGGTAGCAACATAATAGTATTTTTTATTCTTGTCTCCATTATTGGGAGGCAAGAATATCCTTTCAATCATCCTTTATCACTTTCCCTTTGTGAAGTAGGGCATTTATTAAGGAACACTTATCGATTGTGGAGGTGTATATCCCTGTTAAGGATCACCTTCCACTTATTGGAACACGTATCCCTAATGAGGATCTTATCCTTGCCTTATAAGTGCATGTCCCTAATTGGAGATCTTCCTTAATGTTGAAATTATATCTTTTATAATGAACCCTTCTATATTGTGATATGCATCCCTGTTGAGGATATTTTTCTTACTTTAGAAGAGTGTTTCTTTTATAAATGATCTCTCATTGGTGTCCTTCTCTCCATGCTTGGGGGGAAAGTTGTTGACTTGCATCTTTCATAATTTGATGTCATTTGTTATGGGTTTGTGTGCATTCCTTGTTTTAAATGGTGCATCTTTTATGAACAATCTCTCTTTAGTGAAATTATGCAATCCTAGGAATCCACTTTGGAGAAGGTGTGTATCTTAGTCCTCTTATCCTTAAAAGATGTCATCTTATTAAGGATCTCCTATACTCTTGGAGGTAGATATATTTAAGAAAATATCTCTTCATCCCTTTTTAATCATACATCTCTCAAAAGGATCCCTTTACATTTTTTGCAAGATATCTATTTTTCAATTATCTCTTCCTTTCTTATAGAAATGAAGCCTACTCAGGAGTATTTCTTTCTATCTTGGAATGCATGCATTATTCATTAGCAGATATCTCCTTCATATTGAAGGTGAGTATCCTTGTTTTTATCTACCTTAAGACATCAACATAGGACTATGTTGAGATCTTAAGGGGGGAATATATGTGGTCTCCTAGTTGCATTCTCAACTATCATCAACATGGGATTATTACATCCTCATGCTTAATCCTCATTTTATTTATCAACATGGGATTATTGCATACTCATTCTTAATCCTCATTTCATTTATCAACATGGGATTATTGCATCCTCATGCTTAATCCTCATTTCATTTATCAACATGGGATTATTGCATCCTCATGTTTAATCCTCATTTCATTTATCAACATGGGATTATTTTATCCTCATGCTTAATCCTCATTTTGTTTATCAACATGGGATTGTTTCATCCTCATGCTTCATCCCTATTTTATGCATCATGTGTCTTACATAGGGTGTTCATTCTCAAAACTAGACAAAACAAAGTCTTACACATGTTGCTTCATGCTTGAAACTAGACATCACTTGCACACACGCACAAGGATGAGTGGAACTAGTGGAATATGGCTAGACTATTCTGACTCTCCTACCCAACATGGATCACCTAGCTTGATGTAGCTTGCTTGCCCATAGAATTCATTTTCCTTATTTCTCTCTCATGAGCCCATAGCATAACACAAATTTGCTAGAGGTGGACCATGGTTTCTTGCACTTTCAATTGGTGTATGTACTTGTTCTATCTATAAGTCCACTTGAGCTCTTGCAATAACATGTTGAGAATGATATCAGTGGTTGAGACCTTTTGACTATTGAGGTCTCTTCAACTAGTTGACTTGGAGTTTTGTGTTTTAGTATTACTATTGTTTTCTCTTTATTATACTTGAAGGTTACTTGCATGGATTGATAGGATCCTATGCTTGGGGGCTTGGCCATCCCTCAGTATTATCATATCCCTATTTTGTCTTTCTCTCATATGCTCTATCTCTCATCTTTCTACTTTATCAAGAGTATGATCATAAGCTCATACTCTGCTAAAGTGGGGGCTAAATGTAGCATTTTAAATTGTACACCCTTAATTAGGGTTGTCCAATTTCATGCTTAGGTTAGCACTCGCCTTAGTGTGTTGCATTTTGCATTCCATAAATTCCTTTAAGACTTTAATTAAATCTAAATTCCTCTCTTATCATTCCACACATTATAAAACTGATCCATTAACCCTAAGTGTGCCCCTTTTTATTTTATCTTATTTAATCAATTAATTAATTAAACATTGATAAGCTCCTATTTGACATTCAAGGCCTAATTTTGCATATCTAAACACCTTGGATTGTCGCACTGAGCTAGGATTAACTTTGTAATCAGGATACCTTGCATCCCTAAAAATTTGGAAAAACTTCAGCCAGACCATGGTGCTACCACCATGGTCCCGACTTTTTCTCCTCAAATTTTGAGATCATATTTTAGCAGTATTATAATGTTTAAATCCCGCTTGGTGTGAAAATATATCAATTCTAAGTCAGCCTTATGGTGCTTTTAATTTATTAAATCATATAAGGCATCCCTCTCAATTCATTTTTCAACACACATACAATACAATCTAATAATATGCAAGCATTATCATCAATTCAAGAGAAAGTCTGATTCAAGGAGCAACAAACTACATCAAGGAATCTTCAACTTATGTTTCAATTATGATTTCATGATGCATTTTGTTTGATTTATCATGTTATTACATCAAAAAATGAAGGACTTATCCTAAGAGAATTACATCACCTTTTGAAGGTATAATCATCTACATTCAAGCATTTCAATCCCATGCCCTCAAAAGGAAAGATTCTTCATTTAATTTCAATTCAATTTTAATTAGGGTTGATTCTAAACTCTAGTTTGACCTAAGGCAAATCCCTATCCACAACACAATTTCCCTTCTTTTTGTGTGTAGGTGGCAAATTTAAGAGTCGTGCAGGTGGAAAAAGACAAAGGAGACCGACACAAAATGAACTGCTTTTTTAGAACTTTTGAAGACACCTCGAGACTAGGGCGCTATAGAGGGACCAAGCTGTTGCCCATTGCCCTGGTCCTAACAATTTTTCCTAATCTTTTGGGTACAAGATTTGATCCTTCTTTTGCTCAAATCTTAGCTTATAGCTCTACTTGATTTCTCCAACATTCTATTTTCATCATTTCATTTCAATAGATAGCATTCATAATTCCAAACCTAATTCAAGTTATAAAACTTCAATTCAAACAAAAGGGGAATTAAGACCTTGATCAACATTAAACACTCTTCTTAATATAATCGAGGTTGGATCTATTAAGGATTCATCCTACTGTTAATGTATTGGTTAATTTGGCTAATTAGTGCTCTTATCCTAATTGGTGAAACCCTAGTTCCAAATTACCCCATTACAGTTAGCTTTATAATGTCATGATACTTTTACCAAATTGTTGATCTACAATACCAAATCTCTTTTGAATAGGGACACAAGAAACAAATATGAGAGGATCATTCCCCACTACTCTTAGACAAAATACACATAGATTAGCCCTAAAACCCTCACTTGCATAAGTTATCCCAAGTGAGGCATCTATTTTGAACCACCAACCACATTAAAAAATTGCACTTAGTCCAAGAAAAATTACTCCAAATCTGTTTCCACCAAGGAACTCCAACTCTCCCATAAAGTTTCCTATCCAACTCTTGGTATCTCAAGGCAATTGAGAATTTACCTTTCGGATTAGGAATCCAAGAAATCATGTCTCCCTCCTCCAGATAGCTACAAACCCGACCTACCAAAATCCTAGCAATCTCTTGGAGATCCTCCTCAAAGCCCCAAGAGAATATTCGTTAGGTAGTTTCCAACTAAAGACATTGACATGCTCAGACATTGGGTGAATTTATAGTCGTCCACTTTAGTCCATCCAACCCCAAGAAAAATGTTACATAAAGATTGAGGATGTGAATACATTGATAATAGAGGTGGGAACCAATCCCTAGAATCTAGCCAAAATAAATCCTCGAAGCCTTTATTGCAGATCCAAAACAACCCTTGCTTGATTAACTTAGCACCTATTTTGAGAGTACTCTAGATCATGGACCGTCTTTACTCTCAACACGACATAAATACTTTGGAGTGGTGACTCGAGCCCAATCCTAATCCTTATGAAAACACCACCTCCAATAAAGTTTAGCCACCAAGGCCTAGCCATTGAGTCTGATCTGCCTAAGACCAAGACCCCTGTCCTATTTTGTTCTACAAACTGAGTACCACTTAACCAGACTCTGTTTCTTTGAAAGAAAATTACCAGTCCATAAAAATTAACGAGAGAGGGATTCAAACTCCAAAATGAATCGAGAAGGAGAAGCTTGCATTAAACACCTAGAGAGAGGAAGAGCCCAAATCATAGACTTCAAAAGAGTCACCCTCCTAGTAGAAGAAAGTCGCCTATAAGCCCAATGAGAGACCTTTCTATAGAGATTGTCTAAGACATCCTGCCAGAACCTACTTGGTCATAGCCAACAACAATAGGGATACCAAAATACACAAAGAGAAGAGCACCAATCTGGAATCTCAAAATCCTAGCAATCTTATTCTAGATAGACTTAAGAGTATTAAAGAAGAAAATTGTGGAATTTTCCTCATTAATTCTCTTCCCGGAAGCTTCCAAGTAAATTTCCAAGGATCTTCTAAAATTATCTGCCTCACTAAATCTAGCAAGACCCATCAAAGTCTTATCATCCATAAATTGTAAGTGTGAATGGGGAGGAGTATTGTCCCCCCACTCCTAGTCCTAAATTAAACCTTGCCTCACACAAGCCTTGATAAATCTCCCAAGGCCTTTAGCCATTAAAATAAAAAGATATGGTGAGAGAGGATCCCCTTGGCATAAACCCCAAGAAGCTCCAAAGAGCTTAGAAGAATCACTATTAATGAGGACAGAAAAAGAAGAGGAGGTGACACAATGTATAACCCATTCAATCTACTCACTAAGAAACCCAAAGGCTTTCAAAATCTTCAGCAGGAAGGACCATTTGACATGGTCATGCACCTTAGCCATGTCCAACTTGACAAACATGGATTTTTCCTTAGAATTTTTCATGAATTGAATAGCTTTAGTACCAACCACAACCCCATCTATAATTTACCAGCAACAAAACCCCTTGCTCCTCTGAAATTAAAGAATCGAGCCAAGACTTCAATATCTCTGCAATCAACTTAGTAATAATTATGTAAACAACATTACAAAGGGCTATTAGCAATTAGCTCCTTCACTTTTTGGGATAAGAAACAGGAATGTAGAATTCATATCTTTCAACATTTGTTTATTTATTTGAGTCTCCATAACCACCTCCAAGAGGTCCATCTTGACAATATCCCAAAATTCTTGATAAAAATCTATAGGAAAACCATCAGGTTTGGGATCTTTTCCTTTCTCCATTTGGAACACAATTCCCTCAAGTTCCTCCAAATTAATGGGCTTGATTAGCAAATCGTTCATCTCGTTAGTGACCATAGAGGGGATGCATTCCAAGATTAGATCCTTCTCCTCTCTAGCCCCTAGATTATCCTCAGTAAACAAACCCAAATATAATTGAACAATCTCTCTAGATATCAACCTGAAAGAGGATAGCAAATACCCTTCAAAGGACTTGAGAGAAATAATGAGATTACCTTGCCTCTTTTATTTAATTTAGTTATAAAAAAATATAGTGTTTATGTCTCCCTCCTATAACGAGTTGATGCATGACTTATGTTTCCAAAACATTTCTTCATGAATCTCCCATTCTTCAAGCTCTTTGATAGTTGTAGCTTCCAACTAAAAAGACTCTCAGTTAACCCCTAGACCCTAATCTAGTAATTGATTGCATCTAAGAGAGATTGGGCAGTTACCTTAGCAATGAAAACATTGTCGAAGCATTGTATGTTCCATATTTTTAACATATACTTAACAAACTAAATCCTCTTAGTAAAAGAGAACTTTGTTGTCCCCAAAAGTCATCTTTCCTTCGATCCACCAATCTGAAATAAAGTCTTGAAGAGAAGAATCACGAAGCCACATAAGTTAGAATTTAAAGGAAGGATTTTTAGAGGTTCTAAAGGAAGTGGATGAAATTTTGATCGATCTGTGGTCTAAACCTTTCCAATCAAGGATTTTGGAGCTGGTGGTTGAACTATTGCCCACCTAGTAGAAAAACACCAAATATTTGTCAAGCTTCTCTAAGATAGCATCTTCCTCCCACCTCCTATTATTCCAAGTGAACATACCATTAGATGGTTTAATATTGACCAAATTTGGAAGATCTATATTATCTCGTAGGAGCCTACAAGAATGCTCCAACCTACCAACACTGCCCTTTTTTTCATCCAAACAACATTAAATTCCCCTACAAGAATCCAAAAAAGATAAGGATCAAGGGACCTTACCATCCTAATATGTTCCCAAATCTTTGACTTTCCTAACAGGCCAGTCAGAGCATACAAATTAGTAAGGATATTAACTTCTCCTTAATACAAACTTGAAGCAGTCATAGACAAAGAATGACTACTAGAAACCCACCACTGAGGAAGAACTTTGTGTGGGTCCTAGAGACAAGCAACACCACCAAAACTAGCTCGAGCCTCGATGTACTAACACTTCCCTCTACCACATACCTTAGAAGACAAGTTCATCATACCTTCCATGGGAAACTTAGTCTCCTGGATAAAAACAACATTAAAAGAATGAAGACGAATCAAATCCCAAATAGCCTTTTGTCTAGGGATGATATTCAAACCCCTTACATTCCATAAAAAAACAATCTTTTCTAGATGGTGAGAAATGGGAATCAATGGTCTTAACTGACCTAGACTCAACTAAAGTCTCACCAATCAATTTCACTTTCTTGTGATCTTTCTTCCTTCCCACTTTAGGAGGCCTATCAAGAAGACCCTTCTTAAGTATTTTCTATTGCAACCCCAATGCCATGGGAGATTCCTTACTCTTACCAACCTCATGAGATTCATTTTCTATACTAATCAAAGAGTTACCTAGACCTAGACCATCCTTCGCCATCTTGCATCCAAATGTCTCTGGATCACCTAAAGATAACAAGGGGATGTATACGCTAATCTAAATCTCCAACCTGAGGTTCAATGGGTGGAATGGACTCTTTCTCTCTATCAATTTGTATTGTGGCCATAGGTTCCTATCTTGTAGGCATCCTAGCTTGGACTTCATCAAATTGGTTAGACCATCAAAATTGTTAAACACCTCATCAATTTGCCTATCCTTTAGAGTTCTCTTCTACCCTCTTTCCTTACCATGAGCCTTAATCGGAATAAAAACCTCTTTATCTTCCCACTAAAGTTTCTTTCCCTTTCTCCTTCTTATGTGATGGGTGAACTAGTCCATTACTAAATGACCCTAAATAATTTGACTTAAGGCACATCTTCTACAAATGTCCATTCATGGTAGATCTAACAATGGAAAGAGAGGGTTTCATAATCAAGTTGTTGGATCCAAGAAGTAGATCCCAGATGAATCTCCATAGAATTTGGTTAGGGTTTACTTAAATCCATCTCAATACAAAAATAGTCATAAGTGATTACCTTTTTATCGATGGTCTGTGTTGAAGGACCTACTCATTTACCAAGCAATAGTGCAACTGAGTGAAAAATGCCATGCCTCCAGAATTCAAGTGGAAACCATGAAAGTCTCACCCAAACTGGAACCCTTGAAGAAATCTCCTTTGTAGGGTTGAAACCGACATGACATGGTTTAATGAGAAAACTGACTTGATTGTACAAATATGGCCCCCATTCAAAAACATTATTCATGTTTGAAATACAAGAGAAAATAACTATTTGTAGTCAACATCACCTCCATTTCATCCTCTGGATTCCATGTATGGTTAGCCCATGATTCCAAAAAAGGAAGAGAAACTTGGGTCCCCATGAATTTGTAGATCAAGGCATGATTGGACATGTTGGTTCCCAAATCAACAAATTCCAAGTTCTAGACTCATCAACAAACTCAAAATAATATTTGGCCAATGAACGAGATTCAGTCACAAGACTGAGATCTCCTGCACTTCTAGCTCTGCGAGACCAAGGCAGGTATGTTGACAATTGACACTCATCCGGTGATTTTAGGAGACTTTCAATGGTTGATTATTTGTTTAGGGTTGTCATTGATGGAAAATGTTCATGGTGGTTCGATCCGGCAGTCATGATCCAACTTATCCAAAAGATGGAGGTAACCGGTAGACAATTAACCGACAAAATAGGGCAAAACAGGGTATTTGAGTAATTCATTGATCCAGAATGATCTCCGATGATTATGGTATTTTTTCATGATTATTTTTTTTATCTGGATTATATGGAAGACCTTCAGGAAGCATGTGGTCATAATATTTTAGTTTGTTGCTACGATGTGTTCGAGATCGGAGCTGACTTGAAGGAGATTATTTTGTGGTAAGAACAGATATATAAGATTGTCTTGGTGATTGATTTTTGGTGTTTTGTATGTGTGGTGATCCATTTTGGTGCGATTGAGTGCAGTTTCACATGCACATTTTGCTTTCAAATTAATTGGTAGCTGACTGAGACAGAGACAAAGTATTTAGCATAACAGAGACAGTCAAAGATCCAGAGCCTAACTGAAACTCATCTTTGCATAGTCATATGTTAATTAAGAGTTCATTTCATTATATTTACACATTTTAAACAAAATGTAAGTCAATGAGACTTCCTTGATGGTTGTAGCTCTCCAGGCAACTTTATTGAGCAGTGATCTCTAGGCAACTTTATTGACCAGTGGATAAACAATAAGTTTGTTGTTTCAATTTTTGATAGATCATTGATTCACCCCCCCTCTTAGTGATCTCTGATTGTAACAATTGGTATCAGAGCCTCGTTCCTCTAAGGAAGCTTAACCACTTGAGGAAGATCTAGGAGATTGATTCAATGGATTTTGGTTTCTAGAGATAACTCAGTGTGGCACTTGAGGATCTTGATGCAGCTAGAAGTGGAGTCTTTACCTTGAAGAAGAATCTGAATGCAGCTAATGAATTCATTAGTGAGTTGAAGGATCAAGTATCTATAGAGAAAAGAGGAAGGAATTAATGGACAAGTTGAAGGAGAAAGAAGATCAGACCATGGAATACCAAGATAAAGCTGATGAGGTTAACAAGCTTAAGAGAGAGAATGTTGCTTTGAAGAATGAGATGTAATCCATTGTGATGAGACTGAATAAGAAGATTGAGGACTAGAAGAAGAATGAGGAGAATCTAGCACAATCATTGAAGGAAAGAGATGATGAATTCTTTAGGCTTACCTATGAGAATGATCAGTTGAATCTTGAGTTGACACAATCAAGGAATAAAGGTCAAGAGCTTGAAAGATATGTTGTTACCTTGAGGGATAAACTTGTTACTGCCAATGGATACAAAGACAAATTCAAATCTAGTTCAGCAAGACTTGATGAGATGCTAAAAAGTCAAATACATGGGAAGGATATGCGAGGCCTAGATTTTGAGAAAGGTGAATCCTCCTTTGACATCATTGTATCATGACACTTATGATTATATATATATGAGATGATTCATCTTTGTGACATCTATATGCATGCATACCTATGTGATGAGATGCTTCATGATGTATGTTTCTATGTGATGGTTATGAAAGGGATGCAAATATGTACATGAGGAAATGCAATATTTTTTGTTCTTTTATGTTTTTAAATGTTATGCCAATGCAAATGTGAATGTATGAAATGCAAATGAATATGATAATGCAAATAATTATTTACATGATGAAAATGTAAAATGTGCTAATATGCGTTGTGTGCAAGATGTTATGCAATTGTGATATCTATATGTATGTATGAAATGCTTATATGTGGTAATGCAAGTGAAACTACATGAGATGCAAATGTTTTTGGTGTGTCATTATACTCAATCATGTGATAGCAGGATACACGGACTCAAGAAGGATGATGGAAGTCAATCAAGAAAGGGGGATGAAAGATAGAAGATATGAAAGTGAAAGAGCTTCTTGTGCGTTATCATCATTAAGCTTTATAATCGCAAGTAGGTTATGATAATCAAGGCATATGTTCAACCCAGAAAGTCATTGTACCTGTTTGAATGGAGATGAGACAGTTGCAAATAAGGAATGCCCCAGTTCACACTAGACTCTCAATGTCCTCATATCCTTGGACAAGTCATAGTATTACTAAGAGACAATCCACAGACAACAAAGAAAATAGGTGATGATACCCCATCCTCGCCTTTCTAGTCAAAGACATCCTAGAGATAGAATCTCTAGTCAGAGACATCCTGGAAAAGCTAAAAGACATGTCACCAAAAAAATAAAAATAAAAATAAAACCAAGACTCAACACCAACATCCACTGTAGTCCTCAAGTTTAGTGTCTCTTGTCACTTGTATAAGTCTTATTTGATTGTGGTCACAATGTTTACTTTCACAAAAAGGATAGATAGCACTGAACCATAATGTTGTCGGAGTCTGCTGAAAGATTTGATTTGTTGAAGCCCATTGTTGCTGCTATGTCTCATCTGAAACTGACTGAATCCATGAAACTAATACTTTATTGCAAAGAAGATGGATCTTTATTGTGGATTGTGTGTGGATAAACTGAAAAAAACTGGAAGAAACTGTACTCCTCAGAACATGTGATGCTCTCAGTTCCACACCCATTACTAGATGTAGGATTTGCCTTAGCCACAAATAGGAGCTGATTTATTGTGAATGGAAAGGGGTGAAAATGAAGGTTTATTATGAATGGCTAACCAATCTTAGGTAGATCAATAACAAGCCATGATGGGAATGGGTAAGTTTATTATGGATGGATAGGTTGTGAGTGTGTGCAAAAAGTGAAAGGATGAAAGTGAATCCTAAAGGAGGGAGGAGCAATGTCTCTACACATGGCACTGGTGACCCAGTTTTCACCATGGTACTTGCCCAGGGCACCACTGAAGTGGTTTTCACCATTGGACGAAATGTTTTTCTATTTTTCAAATTTTTTTTGTGTCACAAGGCGCCTGTTTGCCAGGTTTTCACCAAGTAACGATTTTTTTTTATGATTTTTTTTGTATTTTTAAATTTTTGTATTTTTGAATTAGGATACTTTGAAGAGCTATGTGTAAAACCTGTGAAGATGTATGCTATTGATAGGATCCTCCAAAGGTTCACCCTTTGTAGTTGAGAGTTGATATGCACCAGATCCATAGGTTGTTGTGATAATGTAGGGACCAAGCCAGTTTGGTTCAAACTTGCCCTTCTTCTCTCTGTCTTGCTGATTTTTAGGATTTTCTCTGAAAACTAAGTAGCCTACCTCAAATGTATGAGGCTTAACCTTATGATTATAACTGCAATGTTCCTTGATTGAATGATATGTTGCTCGAATGACTGTCTTCCTTGATAAAGGAACTGAGATAGAATTACTAATGTGTGGACTACACAAGCCTGTATGCGTGTCACCTAAAGAAGTTTGGGCATCCCTGACAACAAAGTCCCTAGAGGAAGCTCCATTAAAGGTCCATGATGTATTGTTGGAAGGGAAAGGATGTGTGGAACACATAGATGAGTGATGAAGGCTTATCATTGTGAAAAGAAGTGAAAGTAGGATAGCTTGATGGAGACTTAGGATCAACAAGTATGCTTTTTGACTTGAAATTTTAGAACTTTTGCCCCCAGTTATTTTGGTATTAGGGGAGATCATCTCTTGCTCTTTTTCTTTCATAGGATTTTTATCCTTGACTTTGATTTTTGTAGAGTCCAATAGCTTTTGATTTTGATTTGGACTAAAAGATTTCTCTTTATTTTCAACTTTTAGATTTTTATTTTCAAAGCTTGATTTGTGATCCCCAATGAGTAAGGGATTTTCTAATTCTTGTTGATCCAAGTCTGGGAGAGGAGTGGAAATGGAATGAGTGGATGAAATGGTAAGGCTATCTGAGTTCTCAAGAGGGCTAGTGATACACTCAATAGATTCTTTGTTGGAACCACTCTTAGGACTATTGATATCAAGAGTTACTTGCACCACTAAAGGAGATTTGCATTCAGACTTAGTAGCCACAACACTAGGTGGTTCACACCCAATTCCTTGGCATTGCAAATTGTTTGTAGATTGTTCCTGTCGAGTAAATGTCTTAGGAAATAGTGGGACATGATCAACATGAAATTTATACTCACCACATCCTAGGTCTTTAATCTTGAACTTTTCTTTTAGTTCTGTTTGCTTCGATGTAGAAGCTATCAAGGACTCTAGATCAACATATGTTGAAGATGGAACAGCTTCTCGATTGACTGGGATTGTTATTTCTGATCTAGGTCATAGATTGTTGCAATATATGAATGGATTTGGGTCAGCTTTGACAGTCACTTCAACTCCATTATGTGGAAACTTGATACATCAATGATATGTAGATGGGACTGTGTTCATCTTATGAATCCATGGGTGTCCCAAGAGTATATTGTATGTGAGATCTAGATCAAGGACTTGACAAACCACATCCTTTGTAACTGGCCCAACTCTGAGAGGTAAAGTGATTGTTCCCTTGGATGAGTGCTCTTCATCATCATATGCCTTGATGGTAATTTTGTTTGTAGAATTCACAGCTTTTTCAGAATATCCCATTTGTTTAATAGTGCTCAATGTGCAAATGTTTAGACCAGCTCCTCTATCTATCAGGACTCATTTTATTCGATGTTTGTGTATGAAGGCTTCAATGTGTAATGGTGCATTATGTGGCTGACTTACGAAGGTGTCATCAGCTTCTGTGAATGTAAGAGAGTGTGGAATGGAAAGGTATCCCACCATGGCTTGAAACTGGTCCACGTTCAGATCAGTAGGAATGGTAGTGTCTCTCAACATTTTGTCAAGAATAGCTTTATGTGCGGGGGATATGCGTAGGAGCTCAAGGATGGAGATGAGCGCGGGTGTCTTCCCTAACTGTTGTACAAGGTCGTATTCAGGCTTGGTTGATGAAGAAGCATTGTTTTTAGTTGGGGCACCTTGCAAAGTGAATTTACCTCGATGCGTTGTGAGATTACATTCAGAGGTAGGTTCAGAAGAAGATCCAATGCCTTTTAGGACAATCTTGGGTCTTTGGGTAGAATTCTTAATTGTTTTGTCCTTGATAATGGTAGAGACATAATTATCCATTGAAATGTGATTGATAGTTGAATCATAGTTATAGGATGCTTTGGTATAGTTGGTTTGGTCATCTATGGTTGTAGCTTTTCCCTTGTCATGCTTTCGGAATGGTTCCTTAAACATTTCATGTTCTTGATTGGATGAGTGTCCTTCAATCTCAATGTCACCTCTATCAATGAGATCTTGTATGATGTTCTTCAGTTGATGGCAATTTCCTATTTTATGGCCCTTGCTCTTATGAAATTCACAATACTCATTGTCATTCCACCAATTTGGTTTGACCTTTGGTTCATATGGAGGAAAATTTGGAACTGTGATTACTTTGTTTGCCACTAGCTTCTTGAAAACTGACTCAAGTGGTTCTCCCAATGGGGTGTACTTCCTTCATGATTTGGAAGTTGTTTGAGTATTCACTTGATTGTTTGTAGAGCTTGATCCAAAAAAAATGATTTTTGGTCGTATTGTATTGGCATCAACAACACCATCATTGACTATGTTCTCGTTTTTGTTCCAAAATCTTGGCTTATCTTTTCCTTTAAAGTCATCTTTGTTTTCCTTGAATATCTTAATGACTCCTTGTTCAATTAGGATCTTCTCTGTTGCTAAGCCTTTTTCAATGATGTCCTTGAAGGTGGACAAACAAGCTTTCCTTAGATCATAGCCAATGTCTTTGTTAACATTTTGGGTGAACATTTCTACCATTTGTTTTTGTGGAATTTCACAAGAGCATCTACTAGCTAGATTCCTCTATCTTTGTAAAAATGATGAAAAAGACTCTCCATCCCTTTGCTTGGTGTTGCACAAAGTAGTGACTAATATGTCTGTCTCTATGTTGTATGAGAAATGTTAGATAAATGCCTCTGCTAAGTCACCCCAAAACTTAATACCAGGTGGGAGTTGAGAGAACCATTCCATAGCTTGATCACCTAAGCTTTGTGGGAATAATCTCATCAAATATGTCTCTTATGCTGCTACTTCAATGCAAGCTATGAAAAACTATCTTATGTGTGCCTTAGGATCCCCTTTTCCTCTGTACTTATCAAACTTAGGTGTCACAAAGTGTGTAGGAAATGGAGGCATTGGAATGCTTTTGTCAAATGGATAAGGACATATGTCTCTCATTGTGTAAGTTGTCTTCGGTGTATTTATGTCCTCTATTTTCTTTTGTAAATCCTTGATTTGCTGTTCCAAATTGCTCTTAGGTGAAGATCGACTTCTTGGACCATACCCCATGCTTGAGGCACCAATTGGAGGAGGAGCACGTTGCATATATGGATGATATTGATCATACACATGTTCATATGGAGGAGGTCTATAATGATGCTGTGTATAAGGACCACTTGGTATAGAGTCATGATGAGGAATGGAATATCTACTTTGTCCATGTATACCATACTCTATAGGCATGTTGTGAGTTTGTTCTAGTGTGTTGCCCCCAAATTTGACGCGGGGTTTCCTTGTGTCCAAATTTTGAGCATGCCTTTGAATATCCAATTGCTTTGGTGGTTGATCCTTAGCATTCGTATGTGATTGAGCATATTTCTCTGCATAAGACTTCCATATTGGTCTGCGAAGGTGAGTATCATATGCTTGACCATGTGTGTAAGGGACCTCTAGTTTTTGAAACAAAGATGATGGTGATTCAGGTACCATATGTGGTCCTCTATTGCCTCCACTATTAGGCCTCCTTTTATCCATGTTGGAGTGAGGTTGTTGCAAAGGTCGATTTTCCATTATTTGAGACATGTCAAAATCATGAGGGATCTTGGCTCCACTTTGTGCCATCACTTGTAGAAAGTATTGTCTATCTCTCCTCATTATTTCCTCAACCAATCGATCGAAATGGGGATTCATAATGGTGTCTTCCACTTCTATTGAATGTACTGAAATGTTGTCCATATTGTCATTGTGTGTACCATTGTTGTTTATAGTGTCCATGTTCTCAATATTTGGAATGTTTCTATAAGCATCCATGTCAGGTAATGTAGTATGATCAGAATTGAAAAAGACATCATTGTCATACTCATAGGAACTCATGTTTGCAGACTCTTGAGCCTCTTTAGTTTCTCTCCTAGATTTTTTTGGGAATGGGTTTCAACCATGAACTAGGTATTGACCGAGATGTGTGAGACTAGATGAAAATAGAAAGAGTATGGAAGACCAAGAGTTGGATGGAATGTAAATGAATCTGAGGTGTACTTGCAATGTCCAAAGTGTAAGACTAAGTATGTATGTAGTAGAGTAGGTGTGACTAGATGATAGTTTCTCTTGATGAGGTAAGTTGACCTTGACTCTAAGTAAAACCAAATGAGCCCCAAAGGTGATAGACCTTGATGAGGGACCACTTAGCAAAATGTTGTTGTATGTAATGTGGTGACAAAGTATGATAAGGACAAGCAAGTGACCTTTTGATTCAAGTTTAGACAAATGTGAATGTAATGTAAGGTGTAAAGCAATGATAGAATTTGTGAGACCCAAAGGTAGGTTGAATGCTAGATGAAAACCTGAAGAGATAGCTTAGGAAGCTCAAGAATTCTTAAACTGATTGCTCTTGTTTGTTGGACTGTAAATTTTTCCAATTTGTGAAGTTGTTGTTGTGACCAAATTTGAATTTTTTGACTGTTTTTCGTGACAAGAGGACACAACGTTGATGAGGACTCAATGTTTGCAAGTGTTTAGACTCAAAATGACTCAAAAGAAAGTGTGCTGTTTGATGTAAAATTGTTTTTCATACACTTGAAGACACAAAAGACACAATGTTTTAATGTTTGATTGTTCAAAATAAAACAAGCACAATTCTTATGGTTGGCCAGACAATAGTTGTTCATCCCACATGGAGTTTCCCCCGAAGCTACACTATTCAGAGCGGATACTTAGATGCTTGACCCCACTACCTCCACCCTCGGCACTCACTTCTCGAGGTAGCCAAGTATCAGTCCCCATGAAAACTCCTCGTGGTGAACTTTGTATCTCTACTAAGAACCGTATGTGTGTGGGCCACTACTAGAGGTCCGACCTCCTACCCCAACAACTAGAAGGATTTTGGCTTCTAAAACAAAAATGTGCTAGTAAGGGCATCTGCTCGTGTTGCCATACATGCGGCGCTTTCAGCTCTATAAATACAGAAGGCTCCCAGCCAGTAGGGGTTACGCCCTACAAATGATCAAATAAATTTGATCAAACGGGTTTATGGGGAGACATAGTGTCGGTATGAACTAATCAGCACATGTTATTCATAGTTTTCACCATGAATACAGTTATTTATAGTGGTTTGGAAGAAGATGGTTTTTCCTTTGCTACCACTTGGGTTGTTCTCTCCTCACTAGTAGTCCTAATGACCACATGGGGATATAGGCCCTCTAAAGATTAAATAAAAAGAGCCTATTGCTCAAGACACAAAAGACAATGGTTCAATTTTAGTGCACCAATTGAAGTGTTTGCTAGTCTATGAAAATAAGCCACACAATAAAGATCAAAAACCCTTGCCAAAATTCCGCAACAAAGATTTGTTAGTAGTTTTGCAATAATACCCCTTCCTGCAAGCACACAAATTAGGTAAATTTTAGATCCAAAAGACTTTGTGAAATAGGGGCCTTCAACAATCCGTTTTGTTGACCAATTAAAAGATCTGATTCATCATAAAAAAAGGCCAACTATAAAATTTTAAGAGATTTCCAGAAATGTAAGAAAATCCAAAAATTTTGCTAATTTTCTCCAAAAATTAATTTTTTATGAAAAATCATAAAAAATTCATATAAAATGTAAAATCGATCCAAAAAATCTAAAATTTTTACTGGAGAGTCATGATGGCCTTCCAAACTTGCATAAAAAAAATTTCCGCAACAAATCCAAGTAGTTTGTGAGATATGAGTAAAATAATGTAAAACCCTAATTTTCAAAGATCCAATTTTTGAGGAATTATTTTGCATCAAATTTAAAATTAAAAAGAACAAATCCTATGTATAATTCTGATATATTTCCAAAAATGTAAGAAAATCCAAAAAGTTCACTACTTTGCTCTCAAAATTAATTTTTTATGAACAATCATAAAAAATTCATATAAAATGAAAATATCATCCAAAAAATCTGAAATTTTTATTTAATCTTTTTTATACTTTTCCTGACCTGGACAAAAAGTTTTATGGCAAAATTCAAAGTCGTTTGTAAGATCTGATCAAAATAAGGAAAAACCCTAATTTTTAAAGATCCAATTTTTTAGGAAATATTTTGCACCAAAATTAAAATCACAAAGAACATATCCTCTGTATAATTATGAGATATTTTCAAAAATGTAAGAAAATCCAAAAAATTTGCTCATTTTCTCTCAAAATTAATTTTTTTATGAAAATTCATAAAAAATTCATAGAAAATTAAAATATACACCAATAGATCTAAATTTTTCTTTGTGAGCTCTTGATACTGTCTTCAATCTACAAAAAAAGTTTGGTGCAAATATTCCAAGCCATTTGTGAGATATGATCAAATCTCTCCAAGATCTTGATTTTGTGTCCAAAACCCTAGCTGCACAAGGTTATTCTCCAAATTGTTTTACAAAACAGCAATATAGGGTTAGAAAAACCTTCAAAAAACATAGATCTAACAAAAATACATGTCCCACGGGGTATGCTAAAATTTTTATGGTGAAAATGGATACAACAAAGTTGAAAGACTAAATAAATTCAACCACAAAACCCTAGCCTAACAACAACAAAGATCCACCATAACATATGAAGATTACCTAAGACAATGCAAATCAAATGAAATAACAAAGATTATACCATCATATGTCCAATAGGGTTTGAATCTCCATTCTTCCTATCTCCATTGATCTTGTTTGATATATTTGCTCTCAGATTTTATGTGCACAAGAGCTCAACAAAGAACGGAAATGTGGTTGCAAGTAGGATCTCATATGAAAAGCGTAGTATAGTCAAGTGCATAAATTGATTAGCCAGGGTTTGATAATGAAAGAAGCATCTCCTTATATAGAAGACACCATAAGAAATGGAGGGATAAGATTGAGAGGTGTAAAAAGAGGTCGGCTATGATTAGAGGGTAGGTAAAAGAAATAATAAAATAATGAAAGGGGTAGGTAGTGTAGGAATTAAGAGATGAATGACATGTGTCATGGGTAGAAAAGGATAATGAATTAATTAAATAAATAAAGATTTATTTAATTAATAGAGGAAGTGGGATCAATTAAATAAATAAAATATTTATTTAATTTAAGAAAAGGATAATTTAAATAAATAAATGTATTTATTTAAATGAGAAATAAGGCTAGAAGAGGATAAATGAATTAATTAAATAAATAAAGATTCATTTAATTAATAGAAGAATTAGGCTTAAAACAATTAAATAAATAAAGATATTTATTTAATTAGACATGACAATTTTAGATGTCTACAGTTACCTTGAGGGATAAACTTGTTACTGCCAATGGATACAAAGACAAATTCAAATCTAGTTTAGCAAGACTTGATGAGATGCTAGAAAGTCAAATAAATGGGAAGGATATGTGAGGCCTAGAATTTTAGAAAGGTGAATCCTCCAAATCTGGACAAGGCAATGCTAAACCTGATTAGAAGAAGAGCAAAAATCCTCTAGTAAGATAGCCTAATGCAAATAAATTTAATGGTAGATGTTTTTTTTGCAACAAATTTGGTCATATGGCAAGTTAGTGCAGAAGTAGGTTGAATAATTGAATGATGACCAATAACAATATGATGAGAAATATGAACAATGTTTCTACCTTTACCAGTCAGTGTTTCATATGCAATAATTTTGGACACAAGTCAAATGTGTGTAGAGCCATGATGAATAAATTTCAAAACAAAAGATGCTATGTATGTGGAATGTTTGGACATATCTTTAATCGGTGTAGGACAAGACAAAACCAGATGAACTTCAGACCTATGAAGAATAATGTTGTTTGCAGAGCATGCAACAAAATCGGTCACATTGCAAAATTTTGCGAAAGTAAGAACAGTGCTTCGGTAGACAAGAATAAATCAGATGAGAAGGGTAAAGAGAAAGTGGAAGAGATTAGAGATCAGCATAAGAAGATGTGGGTAAAGAAGGATGAATCTAAGGCAGATAATGGATCTGTACTCGAATCTGGTGTAGAATCTTCATCCAGTAACTAGGGCTTTTGGCCTTAGGGGGACGTAAACCAATGAGAATCTTGCAGTACCCCTTTGATGAGATATGTGGTCAATGGATTATAGATGGCAATTGATATCCGAAATTTAGATGGTCGATTTTGGTATCTGGTAGCTGAACAGGGCATCTAGTTGAATATTTGAGGTGCATTTATTTCAATGTGAAATTAGGGTTTGCAAAGTTAAAAGGGAAAATACAAGAATCATTCTTCACTTTGTGAATAGTATTTTCAAGCTAAAGAACAAGACGATCAAAGAGCTTAAAGCAATCGAGCAAAGTGATCTATGGCATCTGACAGTTGGTTAAGGTATTTCTCGAAGGGCATTTTTTTGAGTTTGATTTTTTGAGATTTTTAAATGGCATCTGCATCTTCCATTTCTACTCCACTAGTGGTTGAGGTTGAGGACAAGACTCATCCTGTATTCAAGAAATACCCCTACAAGTCCATGGAGGACGACCCAGTTGGAGCATTTTCTTTTATTCTGCATGGAGTTTTGCATGTCAATGATGTTCGAGCTTATATTCCCTGTGAAATTGAAGAAACCAGCTCAGAAGACATCTTGGACCTACATACTAACAAAATCATGGATGACATCGGAAATCCTAAGCCGAAATTTGCACAACTGAAGAAAAAGGGTTTAACCCAATTTGTGATTTTTTTGACTTTTGATGAGAAGGAGTGGGTTAGATATGTGCTAAGCAGGATCCATGATGAATTTATGTGGCTTGATCAACTTTACAATATCATTGTGGAAGCAATTAAGGCAGTTACCTGTTTGAATCAAACTAGTGAGAAGCCAGAGTATAATAAAAGAAGATGATGTTAAATTTGTTGCTATGATGATTGGTTATAAGGTGTATCAATCCAACAGACTGAATTCGATTTATGGCACTGCAATTCATGCTGCTTACAAAATGGCCAAGGAAGATGGTCACTATGACCTATGCAGTGTGTTGTTGGAGGAATTAAGTACTGATAAATTTGAAAAAATTAAACAGGATAAGAACCATGTTTTCAAATTCGGATCTTTGATTATTTGTCTGGCCCTATACTTCATGAACCCAATTTTTGGAACCGGTAGAGTCCAATGGGCTTATGACAAACCGGTTGCGCAACAAATAAAGCAAGGGCTTGACAGTCTTGGCAACCAAGACAATCAAAATGCTTCTCTATGGGCTTTCTTCAAAACTTTCTAGGATAAAATGAAGTAGAGTGTGAATCCCCAAAGAAATTGTCAAGAAATATGAGGGGACAATATGCTTTATGGTGAACAAGGATGAATGTCTGATGGAAGTAGTTCAACCTCAGACTGTTTGGATAATGCCAATGGGGTATGAGGTTGATGAGACTACCTTGGAAGAATATGCACAACACTTGCTAAATTCTCCAGAAGACACCAAGGAGGAGAGGTTCAGAACTTGCAAAGAGAAGTCAATGGAGTTACACTCCAAATTCACCGAATCGACAAGGAAGAGGAAGGTGGTGAAGATTGTTGAAGATATTCTTGTAGAGGAAGGCCATCCCCAGGAGAGAGTCGGGGCTGCTAGGGAAGCAAGGGATGCATCTAAAAAAGAAAAGAAACATAAGACTGCATCTTCTCCTATTAAAATAAAGGTAATAGGACCTTCTCCCGCTCCGGTGAAGACACCTACTACTGAAGTTGAATCTTCCGATGTATCTGCAAAGGGAAAAGGTGTTCTGAGGAAGAAGAAAAAGACCCAAAGAGAGTATGTGGTGGTCACTCCAGTGCAATCAGAGACAGAATCTGATTCAGATATTCACAAGACACCAAAGAAAGGTGAATTTGCTAGGGTGATCCGAAAACCCCAATCTAGTGGTGAGAAGGTTGTGCAAAAGAAGAAGAAGGCTAGATCTGAACCTGAACCAACAGGCAAGCCCATGAAAGGAAAGAAGAAAAAAATTTATCTGGATGAGGCCTTAGAATCTGGTAAGATGAAATCTTCCAAAACAAAGTATCATATTATTCCTCCATTATCTACTTTGTAATTAATTGATGAGATTATTAAAGATGGAAATTTAAAGAATATCCATGTATATTATGTAAATATGGATGATAAAGATCAAAGGTAGATTGAGGAAGCAATAATTTTATATATGGATGTATTTAGTAAGGCATTAATTGAGTTAGAAAAATATCTTCCCAAATATTTGTATAGCCTAATTGATGCTAGGAGAAAATCTGCTAGCCAAATAGACAGAGAAATAAAGGAGAGTGAACTGGTTAATCAATGCACCAATATCACAATAGAAGAAATTGATAGATTAATTTTGTTGGCAAATAAGAAGGAATAAAGAAGTAATCATAGGGTTAACAGTTTGATGGTCGGCAGAGTTGAATAATAAGGAAAGAAACCAGTGAAATCTGGAAAAAAATTCTCACTAAGAACCGGCTTGTAGATACTACCACTCAAAATAATGCCACTCAGTCAAAGGATCCTCCGATAGATAATGTAAATAAAGAAGAGGTGAAACAAGATGAACCAGACAAGGACAAGGGTAAGAGTATGGAGACTCTGGTACTTGTGGCAATTGACATTGCCAAAACCCAAAGCCTAGGGAGTTTTCCACTATTCAATATCAATTTTGTTCAACCCTTCACTCAAATATCTCTGACTGAGAGAATGATAGTTATTTATGTTGTTCAAGCGCAAGCTAGTCAAGAGTTAGCACAATCAAAATCAGAAGAGAAGAAACTCATTAAAAAATTTGTTAAAGTTTTGGAGTGGGTGGTACCTGATTTGTAACTTGATACAAGTACCAGTTCATCCAGTAAGCTTCAAAATTTAATTGATCATATATCTACCCAATTTGATTCTTTATCTATTGCATCAGCCCGACAATCTATGGAAAATTTTAAGGATGTTAAAATTCAAACATTTCTGCAAATGATTAATGATGATAAGGCACAGTTAGATAAAGAGTTGAAATTGGTTGATGAGACCTTGGTGGAATGCGGTAAAATTTATAAGTCTTGTCTAATTTTAACCAATTTTACTACTAAGATAGACAAGTAGGTAGATAATTGTAAAGGGCAGTTAACTCATATTTCTCAGTCCTATGATCCCACAGCCAATTTAACCGGCAATATTGAGGGACAATTTTGAATATCACTGAGTAGGTTAGGAATTTTAAGAAGGAAAAGGAGAGGATGATCAGGAGAACAGGTGAACTCCGGAACTTAATTGGTCCCCAGTTGGATACCTTAGTATATCATAAGATGGACTACATTCAAAACATGTCTAAGGATACTCCTACTAAGATTGTAGCTATAGAATTTCATGATTATGTTTTTAATGGTATTGTTTCAAATTTGAAGAAGTTGTGCACAGGATGGAACACATATCTTGGGTTCTTGAAGATGGTATATGAAGATGTATTGACGCATGTATAGACTTAATTCTCTGGTGAGTGTGTACACACACACACACACACATATATATATATATGTATACATGCAATTTTGGGACACACCCTATCTTTGGCATTGTTGTCAAAGGGGGAGAGATGAGGTAAAAAATATACATTGTACAGACTGAATGTATGCATGGAGTGTACAGTCCAATGTATTGTAGATTCATGGATTATTTATCTAGGGGGGAGTCCTAGAATTCTTGAATTCTTTTATTATTTCATCTGATTGTACAGATTTCAACACATCCATTTTTCACAAGTGTTGCCATAAATGCCAAAGAGGGAGATTGTTGGCAATTGACACTCATCCGGTCATTTCTAGAGACTTCTGGTGGTTGATTATTTGTTTAGGGTTGTCATTTATGAAAAAAATTCATTGTGGTTCAATTTGGTAATCGTAATCCAACTTATCTGGAAGATGGAGGTAATCAGTAGACAGTTAACCGACAAAACAAGGCAAAACAGGGTATTTGAGTAATTCTTTGATCCGGAATGATCTCCGATGATTACGGTGTTTTTGGTGATTATTTATGGTATCTCAATGATATGGAAGACCTTTAGGAAGAATGTGGTCATAATATTTTAGTCTAGTGCTACAGTGTGTTCGAGATTGGAGCTAACTTGATCTACACATTACACTTATTGAAGCCGACTTGAAGGAGATTGATTTTGTGGTAAGACTGTATATATAAGATTGTTTTGGCGATTGATTTTTGATGTGTTGTATGTTTGGTGATCCATTTTGGTTTGATTGAGTGTAGTTTCACATGCACATTTTTCTTTCTGATCAACCATTAGCTGACTGAGACAGAGACACAGTATTTAGTAGAACAGAGACAGTCAAAGATTTAGAGCCTAACCGGAACTCGTCTTTGCATAGTCAGATGTTGATTAAGAGTTAATTTTAATGTATTTACAAATTGTAAATAAATTGTAAGTCAGTGAGACTTCCTTGATGGTTGTATCCCTCCGGGCAATTTTATTGAGCAGTGAGCCTGAATGCAAGTTCATTCCCATCTATGTAATATTTATGTACTTCTGGCCATAGTATATAAATATTGTGGATTCCAGCCCCACTGTGGTTTTCCCCTTTCTGGGTTTCCACGTAAAAATTTTGGTGTTGTGGATTTGTGTTTTTATTGTTGCATGTTTATGTTCTTATTTGTTATGCATTGTTAACTGGTGGATAAAGGAAAATATTTTTATTTCAATTTTTGGTATATCGCTAATTCACCCCCCTCCCCCCCCCCTCTCAATGATCTTTGATTCTAACAAGGTTAACCTATGTAATGTCTAAATAACTTTCAGCTTCCTATACCCTTAACATTACAAAATATAGCAGATCATCGCAATGAAAATGTACTAAGGGACATGGATAAACTCTAGGGTTTGGCTACAACCTTAGTCTATAAACATCTATGCACTCATTGAGGTTGGGAATCTCCACTAATCCTACTCCTAATGCAAAAAGTAAAAGATATTTTAATAAAGGAATGATTATGAAAACTGGAAACAACCCCATGACCAGTGCCTTATTAGGGCAGCAGAGCCATCCTCCAAGAAATAACCATTGAACTCAAATAGAATGAAACATAACCAGCTAGTTATGAGCAATAATGCATGACATAAACACCCTCCATTGAATCTTTACTGCAACCATACTTGAAAATCCTGCATATACATGATACCATTCCTCATCTTATCATAAGCATTTTAATCTCTTCCTTGAAGAGAAGCAAAAGACAAAATGACACCAAACTTGTTGGGACAAAATAAAATGATACTTGATCTTTTATTTCATAAAATGAGAACAATACATGAAGAAGACAACTTAGAAAAACTCATAAGACTTGCTAGCACACTGGTTATAGACTATTTGAAAGCAGAAAGATTACATGCTGAGAATAAAAACTCAAATCTACTCTAAGTCTGGACTGTGAATGAAATTCTTGCTTCCAACACTTACAAAAAGTTGCATTTAGAATTCTTCTTTCTAAGAAGAAAAGAGATCATCTACATTTAAGAGAATAAGACCTAAAGAAAATCCTAAAAGCATTTCTGAAAAAGACATGTCTTCTTTCTTGAAATCTTCACATTTCAAATCTGCACTCTTCTCCATCAAAAACTATCTTAATCTGAACCACTGACCCTTGCTGGAAAAGTGTTGAAAATATGAAAATGACATCTTGGAGTCACTTGTCACACCACTTTTTGCACTTTGACCAAATTTTTCCTCATTTGGCCCTCTGTCATCCCTGCATACAACTCACATCTTCACTTTGATCAAAAAATAGAAAATTTCCACTTTGGGCCATGACTGCAACCCACTTTTTACCTCTGATCAGAATTAGAAAATTACCCCTTGTATTGGTTGGCTGCAATTGTCTTGGTCTGAAAATTTCTTCATTTGGGTCTCTATCTCTACCTTCAGTCAACAATTTTTCTCAGGTCTGAAAATAAAAATTGCCCCCCTTTGGACTAGTTGCAATTATCATGTCACTTTCAACATACTCTTCTTCCTTACCTTTTGCATGTTATCCTATGCCATGTCCCTAATATCTTCTATGACTTTGCGTTCAACATGTGCACTTTCATAGCATGTCAGATTTCAAATTTAATGTCATTTTCTTTGTGATGCCTTCCTTATCTTAGTGCTCAGAACACAGTCAAACCTCATGTGATTCCTATTTAATTTCACATAAATGGGACTGCCTAAGTGTTGCACTTCATCCCTCGCATAATTTTGTAATGTTGAAATTTTACACATGGAGCTCATGGGTGCCAATAGAAGACCCACACAACTTCCCACCATCAATCAACCTAATGGCCTATTCATCAATGCTTGGTGGAAAGATATAGGATTTCCCCTGTGCATTACTGTGTACATTCGACACCTCCATTTCATTTCATTATGGTATGATAGTCTTTGCGCCATTCTATACACATCATGCAATGCCTCTACAGATCTCAACCAAATCAGGAACATCTACCCTTGCTGCAAACTCGAATGCCCTTCATACCTTGGTCTACTTCAGGCTCTGCAACTCAAATTGGAAATTATTACACATTCAATCCTCATACAATAAGCCCATTTTCACCGCATTTATCATGCCCTCTGATACACTCGCATTTTAAGATAACAAAAAAGATATGTGTGAATCACTAAGAATGTTCCCATTAACAGGTCACCATCAACATACAAAGAGAGTAGCAAAAAATATCGCCATCATTTGTCCCTATGCACCTTTGTGCAAAACCCCAAAACACCTCTGTAGTTTCCAGCTAGTTCACCTCACTTACCCTAATCTTTTGATTTTGCACATGGTAGTTTTCTTTTGGTTTTGCTTTGTCATGACAATGACCTCACTACAATTTCATCTTTGGTCTAATCCCCTTGTGGGATGGCGGGGGTGTATTTCTTCCTACCCCTCTGCTTTCCCTGTAGCACTTCCAAAATATCATGGCACACTCTGTGGGATGGGGGCAGATCCATCTGCCTCCCTCTCCTTTTACATCATGTCGCTTATTCCATGCCCACCATTGAACCATGGGGTGGCAGGGGAGGCCTCCTCCCTTTCCTCCCCACTATCCTACATTCCTTTACCGCCTTTCTTCATGAGTCTGTGGGGTGGCGGGGTAATACGGCTCTCGTCAAAAGCCTTTCAAAATGTTTTTTCTTTTTGAGTTTTTCAGTCCCACCATAATATTTCATGAATGAGGCTTAAGAATAAATTTGATTTACAGTTTTTTCATATCCACCAATTGAGTTAATAATGGAACACTTAAATAAAAAAACATGATTTAAATAATTCACTGTCTATTTCACACATATATTTAAATTATTATAATATTATTTAAATCAAATTGATTTAGATAACATATTTTTCCTTCACTGGTTTTCAACTGGATCTCATCATGAGTTGGGCCTAGGGTGGGCCCGACTAAAAAAAAAATTATTTCTAGGCAATTGGCATGTTGGGAATGATCTGATATGCTGACTAGGGATGCTCGGACCTTGAGAAAATAAATGTGCAACCATTAAACTTGACATTTTTGCAACTGTGTATATTGGTCAAAACAACCTGAGTAGCCTCAAAAACTGGTTTTGAAAATTGATCAAAACACTTGATCAAGGCCTGAAACTTGGCATACCTGAAGTACATTTATTACAATGAAACCAGAATGCCCAACCTTAATTCATTATGATACCTGATGTAAAATATTTTAATCCACAAAGTTGCCTTCTCAAAAAGTTCTGAACATGTTGCTTATGAAACCTTGAAAACGTTTGTTTGGAATGGGTTTTGAAAACTGATTAAACGAGGAGCTGGAGGGATACAAATGGGGAATGTGGTAGAAAATTATATAAAAAATCATGAGGTACAACCACTTTGATGTGTAGGTCAATAGGGTGTCAAAAAAAATTCATAAAGAAGGCTACTAACTATTGTTTGACATAGTCCAGTTTGCAAAACTGAACTTTTTGCAAACAGAATCAACTTGGGAAACTTGTCAAATGGATTCATGGGGATTTTCCGACCAGCATGGGGCCTCAAAAAATAGGAGAGAATCATCGGAAACTCTCATTTTTTTCTTGATGATCACTTGGTACAAAGATATAACTACTCAAAGAGGGCTACCTAGAAAAGGGCAAAAGATGCAAACTGCAACCTTAACTTCAAGACCTCCGAAGGAGACTTCAAAAAAAAATCAAAATTGATCATGGAGGCTGAAAATGGATACATGGATCTCCAATAGGGTGCATAAAAATCTCCCAAGAGTATTTTTCATGACATTTCATTGGTGCAAAAATATGAGCTCACAAACTGAGCTACTCAGGGCTGCTCAAAAAGGTGATTTTGAATGCAATATACAAAATTTTGAACCTGGGTCCTCAAAATTATGCCAAATTTTGGAGGTCGCAACAGTGGCTCTAGCTCAGGGATGCATGCCCCTTGCAGGCATGGCAAGATCCTAGATCCCTAGGGAGCAGACTGGGTGCCTACTCCACTGGGCGCAGAGTCAAGAAAGGTCCTCTTTGCCCCAAACTATTGTGGCTTGAGCATCAAATCACATGTGATGGCCCAAGGCCACCTAAAAAGAGCTAGTTCTTCCCTCTGCCATATACATGATTCTCTTCTAATTGCATTAAAACTAATCTGATGATATAGTTGGGTTGTTGCTGACTCAACACGCTGACATCTGTCATCCAGCTACCATACTAAAAAATGTTAGTGCACTCATTGTCATTAAACACACAAAACCCGTACATTGACTAAAAATACAAATCATTGTGTGACATACATGTGTCATGCTCATCAAAAAATACACTGGCATACTGATCAAAGCATGCATCGTGACTAAAACCAATGTCACACTCCATCAAAATACCATCCAACTGGAAATGGATAAACTCTTGCACAAACATACAGGTGGTATTATTTTAAAAAAATTTATCGCAAGTTTGCATATCAAACTGAAAACTTTCAAGAGGACACTCTTGCAAACATTGTGAATCATTTAAACATTCTTCCAATATATGAACAGGCAAAAAATCATATATTGGCTCACTTAGGAATTGTAACTCATTGCTTTGGTAAAAAGGGATCACTTGGAAGCTCCAACATACCCATAGGCTCATTTACTTCTTTATCCTCTAAACATACTATAGCAGTTGTGTCCAAGTCCCATATACACTCACAAGAGTGTGACTCAAGCTCACAAGAAAGTTATGGTTCAAACTCAAGATCAACTCCCACGTCCATGTGAAGGTTTTCCAAATAAGGTTCCAGTTCAAAGAAGAACTCATCACCATGGGGCTCAATGCATTGGGTGGAGGTCTGACACATATTGATGAAATTGGATTCATCTTCACTCTCAACAAGCCCATCACTACTTTGATTGTGGCAATCAAATGTTGTCTCTCTTCCATGTGTATCATTGTTCTGCATGTTAACCAACTCATTAGTAGAAGAAAAATCATAGATGTTTGTGTCATAAATTTCTTCACAAAAAGTGTCACCCTTGGCATGATAAAAACATAAGGACTTAGAACCACTTTTTCCTACATGCCTCAAATACTCAACTGGCAACAAGTCTGAAAATTGATCGCTGCTTAAAAGGCCATTGCTCTGATCCATATCTTCTACCTCTTCTTCTTCTTCTTGATCTTCACTACTGTTGTTGGTGTCATCAAGTTGCAACTAATGATCAACAATACTACCATCATCAAACTATGAAAACTCAAAAGGTTGATCACAAAATAAAACTTCATTGTCATAGGAGATTGCATCTCTAACAACCTTAAAAATCTCACAGTCTGCTATAGAAATAAAATTGTATGTGCACTCAATGTTGATCCACACTTGGGTCTTCATGGTTGTGGCTCGTACTTGCACATTGGTCTTCGATGGGTTGATTGCATTCCTCATTTTCTGATGTTCATTGCTGCACTTAGTGCTATCATTATGTGTCTTGTTGATGTCTTCTACTGATAGGTATTTTTCTACTATGTCAACCATGCACTCTTCATCCTTTGAGGCTGGAAATTCTCAGTCGCATGCAGCCATACTGTTGTTTGCAACCTCAACACACTTGACATCATCATTGAGATTTGTGGAGAATAAATTTTCATGTATTCACATCTCATTCTATCCATGATGTCTAAGGAGTCATAGGCCATCTGCATATCCACTATTTTGAAATTTGCTAGCAGTGCACTTGAACCTTCTTCAAAAGATTCAAAATACATACTTACACAAGCTGGTGTATCAAGCCTAAAACCTTTAGGAACTTGTTCCAATGCCTTTGCAAACCTGTAGCTGAAAGAAATGCTGGTCTCTTTATCTTGCCTCCTAATATGAGATAGTTTTGTGACAAGATCAACAGGTTCCTTTGCAAACTCTTTCCTGTATGCACCCACTAGTTGATCCCAATGAGCAAAGGATTTTTTAGGAAAGCTTTTATACCAATCCTTATCTCTTGCATCAAGAGATTGAACAAATAATCTCATCCACATGTCCTCTTCTTTCAACAAATGCTTATGCATGAGACTATGAAATCTTTGGACACGTGCATCCCCTTCACAAATAGTGAAACCATCAAACTTGGGCATTGGATTATAAATCTGATTTGGCATACTTTGAACTTTATAATCAACCCATGATAGGTCCATCTGATCATACAATGGATCAAAATAAGTAACAGGGGTTTCAACAACTTCAATAAGAGCCATACCATAGTTACCACTTAATTGAGCTTGTGGAAACATCACCCTCTTATTCAAATCTGTAATACTATCATCAAACATTGTCTCTTCTCTTTGGCTTGACACATGTGCATGTACATTTGGATGCATGGCATTTGTAAGTCTACACATTTAAGACCTGTCCATCTCTTCAATCTTTTTATCAATCTGGGTCAAGGCTTCTAACATTTTGGTCATTCTATCATGGTTATGCATAGACATTGCATATCTAAATTTACATAAGGTGTAGCACCATAAACATTACTAAGATACATGTTATCATGGCAATACCCAGGGTTTGAATCATAAACAAAAGAAGGAACACCCATGGGATGAATAAAGCCATTACATTCAGCCATACCTAGCAAATCCTAGAGCAATGAATAAACACTTTTAAGTGCAGCAACAGTTACATTCAAGATGGTAGATCCAAAAATGGGAGCAAGAATAAATTTGTGTACCTTTTCACCTCTAGTTGATGCAACCTTGAATGGAGAATTTTTTTCTGAGATACACATACTCTTTTTGAGTTCTTCCAACAGAGTCTTCAACTTTGTGTCAGGTTATTTTTATGACAGAGTTGCCACCTCCATGCAGAGGAACATTATTTGAACAACGAGGAGATATTCAAAGTCTTCTAATATTCTGGGTCTTTTTCTTCACCAGGAGAATCACTTGAATCTTTTTTCACAAAATCTGTTACAAAACCTTTTCCAGGCTAAGAACTTCATAACCAAAGATTCATTTAGACTCCCCAATAGAGTTGTCAATCAATTGGTTGTTGCGGCTCGAATGGGGAAGACATTAGACTCTCTGGAATAATAACTTAATAACTTGTTACTGGATATTTTTGACAAACTTTTCAATGACTTATCCCCAACAAAGTCACCAATTTGTTGGTTGTTGTGGCTCGGATGGGGAGGCCACTAGAGTCTCTGGAATAACTTTATTTTACTTGAGACCTCAAACAATCAATATCTAAAACAAAAGTTCAGATTATTTACTTTATTGACTCTTTCCAAATGGATTAATAGCACTTATCCCCAACAGAGTCACTAATCTGTTGGTTTCCAAATCAATAGATTCCAAGTTCTAGAGGAAAAGCCACTAACTCATCAACAAACTCAGAATAGGATTTGGCCAACGAATGAGATTCAGTAACAAGACTAAGATATCTTGCACTTCTGGCTCTGTGAGACCAAGGCGAGTTAACCTATGTAATGTCTAAATAACTTTCAGCTTCCTAAACCCTTGACATTACAAAATACAGCAGATAATCCCAATGAAAATGTACTAAGGGAGATGAATAAAGTCTAGGTTTTGGCTACAATATTAGTCTATAAACATCTATGCACTCATTGAGGTTGGGCTTCTACACTAATACTACTCCTAACGCAGAAAGTAAAAAAGATTTTAATAAAGGAACGATTCTGAAAATTGGAAACAACCCCATGACCAGTGCCTTATCAGGGCAACAGAGTCATCCTGCAACAAATAACCATTGAACTCAAATATATTGAAACATAGCCAGCTAGTTCTGATCACTAATGCATGACATCAACACACTCCATTGAAGATTTCCTGCAACCATACTTGAAAATCCTGCATATACATGATACCATTCCTCATCTTATCATAAGCATTCTAATCTCTTCATTGAAGAGAAGCAAATGACAAAATGACACCAAACTTGGGACAAAATACAATGATACTTGATCTTTTATTTCATAAAATGAGAACAATACATGAAGGAGACAACTTAGAAAAACTCATAAGACTTGCTAGCACACTGGTTATAGACTATTTCAAAGCAAAAAGATTACATGTTGAGAATAAAAACTCAAATCTACTCTAAGTCTGTATTGTGGATGGAAGTCTTGCTTCTAGTACTTACAAAAAGTTGCATTTAAAATTATTCTTTCTAAGAAGAAAAGAGATCATCAACATTCAAGAGAAAAAGACCTAAAGAAAACCCTAAAAGCATTTTAAAAAAAAGACATATCTTCTTTCTTGAAATATTCACATTTCAAATCTGCACTCTTCTCCATCAAAAATTACCTTAATCCCACTGACCCCTGCTGGAAAAGTGTTGAAAATATGAAAATGTCATCTTGGAGTCACTTGTCACACCACTTTCTGCACTTTGACCAAAGTTTTCCTCATTTGGCCCTCTGTCGTCCCTGCATACAACTCACATTTTCACTTTGATAAAAAAATAGAAAATTTCCTCTTTGGGCCCTAACTACAAGCCACTTTTTACCTCTGATCAGAATTAGAAAATTACCCCCTGCACTAGCTGGATGCAATTGTCTTGGTCTGAAAAGTTCTTCATTTGGGTCTCTATCTCTACCTTCAATCAACAATTTTTCTCAAATCTGAAAATAAAAATTGCCCCCCTTGGGACTAGTTGTAATTATCATGTCACTTTCAACGTACTCTTCTTCCTTACCTTTTGCATGTTATCCTATACCATTTCCTTAATATCTTCTATGACTTTGCCTTCAACATGTACACTTTCATAGCATGTCAGATTTCAAATTTAATGCCATTTTCTTTATGATGCCTTCCTTATCTTAGTGCTTAGTGTTGGTATTTTGATGATGTTTAAGTTGTGATTGTCATTGATGGACACACCCTTATGTTATGTATATTTTCCACCGGTAATATATGTTGTGTTGTTCACACCGGTATTATATGCCATTACATGTATAGTCTTTGTTTGTAGAAGACTATCGGTGTTTTGCAAAACAATCCTAGTGGTACGAAGACTTCAAGCGGTATGAAGACCTCAAGCGGAACGAGGACCTTGAGTGGTAGTTAATCTTTTTGATCGGAACACTATGTTCTAGTTTTCCAGTCATCATTTGTTAACTGATAATCGATATACTGTGTTAAACTAGTATAGTTGTAAAGTGTGATGAGTTATCATCTACTGACACTTTGACGGTGTTTCTATGTCGTGTTACCAAATGTGTCTAGATGCACTGTACCTAGGTAATTGTAGTCTAAACTCATTGGACTGACATGAAATCAGATTCCTATATGAGGACATCATGTTTAGGGTTTTGAGAGTTGCTGATGTATGCGAGGTATTAGAGAGAAGATTAGGTCTGTGTGAGAAAAGGTATCTCACGATAGAGATTGAGAGTGCAAAGGATAGAAGACTGAAGTAATTTTGTAATGCATTAACAAAGAGTTGTCTAGGATCTAATCAAGCATTTTGTGCTACTGTCTAGATCATTCACTTGTTGATTACTAATCTCTTCAGCAAGTCTGAAACCCTTAACTAGGTACGCCCAACTTAGCCTATTGTAAATCCTCTAACAAGGTGGTTCACAATTGTGGATCTGAAATCCTCTAATAGGGTAGTGTTTAACAGGACTTATCTCCTAACAGAGATCTAGATTCCTAACAGGATTTGTTCTGGTGAAGAACATTGTAAGGCCTTAACCGGTCTGGTTACTATTCTGCAGATAGTTGACTTGTGAGTTTTACTCACCATGGTTTTTCCCATTTGGGTTTCCACATCAAAATTTCTTGTGTTATGGTGATTGTGCTTCTATGGGTGAATGCTCTATTTGCTATTTGGCTTGTTTATGTTTTAACCGGTTCGTTGTTTAAACTACTACACCGGTCTGCTGAAAAATTATTTAAGAGTTTGGTTAAGTTTTTAGGCATACTAATTCACCCCTCCCCCCCTCTTAGTATTCGTCAATTGGTATCAGAGCCAACCTTTATATAAGTCTAACCACTTGAAAGGAGATATGGTGGAATATAGCATGAGGGAACTCGCTCACTGTCTGAATGACTCTGAGAGAGCCTATGATGAACTCAAGATCAAGTATAAAGCCTCTTTAGCCAAGAGAAGAGAACTTGTTGAGCAATTGATGAAATTTACTGAAAATAGCTCTTTTGATGAAGCAGACATGGAAGCCCTAGTTGGAGAAGTGGAGAAACAAAATGAATCCAAAACTAACCTAAGGAGGGAGCTAGAAGGACTGACTATCAAGATGAGTCAGGAGCTAGAAAACAAAAGAAAAGCTGAAGATTTAGTGAAGGACAAGGAGCATGAGATCTCTAAGTTGAAACAAGAGATTGGTACCATCACCGCTCATCTGCAAGAGGGTCATGAAGAGAAAGAAGAAATGCAAGCAAACCTCAATGCTGCTATCTCTCAAAATGAAACCCTGATGAAAATCAATGATGCTCTTTTCAAGGAACTTGTTGAGTCAAAGGAGATACTTGCAAAGTTCAACCGGAGTGCTGCTAAATTAGAACAAAAGCTGGAATCAATGAAGCCATCAAAGGATACCACCGGACTTGGTTTCTCTGCATATGAGGAAGGTGAAACCTCTAGAGCCAAGAGTAATGCACCAAAAGAAAAATCGGTACCTAAGAACTATAGCAAGAGCAAAGGTAAGCCAAATTTTAAACCTGTATGCTTCAACTATCATAAGGAAGGACATACTGCTAATGTATGTAGGAGCAAGGCTTACAATAATTTTCCTTACATGCAAAACAATATGTCTAGAACTGGTAGATTTAATGGTCACTGTTATGCATGCAACAAGTTTGGGCATAGAGCTTTTGAGTGCAGGTTGATTATGAACAACTCTAGAAGTTATGCACCAAGATCTAAAGGAGTTGTCTTGGAACCTCCTATGAACCAGAACCCAAACCGGTATAGAACCTATGACCATTGGTCAAATGGTAATGGAGCGGCAAACAGTTGGAGAGCAATCTATTTGATCTATTGTGGTAGCGGTCACACTGCTGCAACATGTAGAAGGAAGAATGGAAATGTGAACATCGAACCATGGAGAACACCTAGTATGGTATGCTATCATTGCAACAAACCGGGACACACTGCCAAAGCATGCATACTGAGAAAGAATCCATCAAGAGACATATCGGTTGATTTGGAAGGGAAGATCGATGTTGAAACCGTTCAGGCAGATATGGATAAAACTTGGAAACAGAAATCTGAAGAGAAGCCAAAAGATGTACCAGTTTCTGCACCCAGTGTGGAGACCCTTGAATCAGCAAACTGAGCTTCAAAAAGCTTTGGGGGAACATATCGGTAACAATGTTTCAAACCCCCGAAGTATATCGGTAAAGTGCCTTTATCGGTATTGGTTACTTGTCGACCGACAAAAGAAACGAAGTGGTAAAAGGAAAAGTTAGGGTTTGTGCCCTAATGGTGATGCATTTATTATGGTAGGTAGGAGCATATTTAAAAGTGACTTTCATCATCATTTTTACTTACCTATTTTCAAAGAATATTTTTTCTAGCTTGAGTAGGGTAACAAGAGCGATTCATCTTGCATTCAAAAGAATTCAGGAAGATATCTTGCACAGGATTTTGCATCCATTTAGAGTGGAGGTCAAAGTGGTAAAACAAGCTTTTGGAGAAGTCTGTTGAATTCGACATCAGCAAACCCTAGTTCGGAATAAAAAGGTATTTTTTGTCGAATCACTCTCATCATTTGGAATTATCTAAGATATGGCTTCTACAACTAAAATTCCTTCTAGTTCTACTGAACCTAAGGAATTAGCTGAGTTTCTTAGGAAGAAGGAGACATATAATGCCCTATCTCAAATTCCCATCGGAGTCATTATCGAAGGGGATGTTTCAGGATATATTGATTGCAAACTGGAAGACCTAGGGTCTCTAGTGATTCACTCCCAATTGAGTTTGTTCTATGGAGATGATAAGAAGATTAAACCTGAGTACAGAGTAATCGAGAAGAAGAAATTTCACAATGCAGTATATTTTCTCGAGGAATTTACAGAAGAACACATTATGATTATTCTAAGTAGGGTTCATGGTGACAAGATGTACCTTGAGCGAAGTCATGATATTACACCGAAGGCAATTCATGCTGTGACTGATTTCTGCAATGTTAGGGAAGTCCCCGTTCTTTGCAAGATCACCAAAACCAAAGTGATAAAGCTCACCAGTTCTGTGAGCAACCAGTGGGCAATGACTGTAAACACCATAAAAGATGACTTGGTTAAATATGCCTACATGGTAATCAAGTATAGAGTATTCTATGCTAGCAGAATGAATTTTGTTCCTACAGTTGCAGTGCATGCCGCTTATAGGATGATCAAGGAGAATGCAAAATATGACTTATGTACCTGTATGCAAAAATAACTCATAGAGAACCTGGAGTCCATCAAAGTGGACAAAACACTGAGGCTTAAGTTTGGTCAACTGCTTGTCGGGTTGTTTTTCTATTTTCAAGGATATTTTCCAAGAGTTGGCGATGTTCAATGGTCGAGTGACCTACCGGTTTCCAGACAAATAAAGGAGAGTCTACAAGTAGTGGGATCTGTGTATCTGAAGACTCTGAACAACTATTTTGATGAGTTAAGACTAAAGATGAGCCAGAGAATGAGAATATCAGGTGATCTGGTTAAAAAATATGAAGGTGGTATATGTTTCACAATCAAAATAGATCATTGCATAATGCAAGCAATTAAGCCCAGAGAAGATGAAGTTGAGCCTATGGGCTATGAAGTGGTAAATGATATACTCATAGGGTATGCCTCTACCCTACTTGCTTTGCCACTAGATCCAAAGTAGAAGAGGACCGGTACTTACTCCGAGAGGATCAAATCTATTGAAGTACCAAAGAAAAAAAAGAGGAAAGCAGTGCCATCGGCATCGACACCGGTAATGTCTGTTGCCATTCCTAAAGTGACCAAGAGGTCACCAGCCAAAAAGAAACCGGAGGCTATTCCGCCAAAGGTATTCGAAAGGAAGAGAAAAACCAGGAACAACTCACTGGATTCAGAAGACACTGAACCAAAGGTAGAAATGAAGAAGACAAGGCAATCAAGCAAGAAGACGAAGCCAACTGGTAATGTACCAGCAACCTCTGCACCGGTAAATATACATGTTGCTTCTTACCAGCCTATGACACATTTTCAAAGAACTATGAAAAAAGTTAAAAGGAAAGTACTTGATGATCTAACAGATTATTTTGATGATATTAGTGATAGTGAAAAGGAAGAAGTAGAGCTAGAGGTCATTAAATATTTTTTGTGTGATAATGATCGGTCTCTGATTGACATTAAATCTGTTGTTCCTAATTCTTTATATAATTATTTGGATAATAAATGGCACATTGTCATTGAAAAGGATCAAGAAATCAGGGAAGAAATTTTTGCCCAATATTTTCTTGATGCTTCTAATTCAGAATTGTTTGAGATTCTTAATCGGTACAAAGGCATCTTTTTCATGTGAAAAAGAAGACTTCAGCTACTTGGAGGCAAAACCTCTGAAGTGGAAAAAGACACCCATCGACAGGTTAAAGCTGCTGTCAAAATGAAGAAAGTATCTGAAGCTAATTGATAGGCTGAGCAAGAGCCTGACCTATCCACAGCCAAACCGGATGAAATCTTCGACAATCTGGGTGAAAGAATAGCAGAACAAATAACCCCATTGATGTTGATGCACTGGATGTTGAGCACACCACTCCAAAGAAGGATAAAGCTGAAAAGGAGAGAGTGGAGAAAGAAAAAGATGAGAAAGCGGCAAAAGAGAAACTAGAAAAAGAAAAAGCAAAGAAAGACAAACTAGAAAAAGAAAAAGGAGAGAAAGGGAAACTAATAAAAGAGAAAGTGGGGAAAGAAAAACAAGAAAAAGGGAAAGTGGAGAAAGCGAGACAAGAGAAAAAAAGAGCAGAGAAGGGAGAAGATAAGAAGAAGGAAGAAGAGAAGAAGAAAGAAGAAGAGAGGAAGAAGGAAGCTGAGAAGAGAAAGGAAGAAGAGAAAAAGAGGGAAGAAGAGTGGAAGAAAGAAGAAGAGAAGAAGAGAGTGGAAGAGGAGAAAGAGAAATTTGCCAAGGTAGCCCAGGAAAAAGAAGAAGAGGAGAAGAAAAGCCAAGAGGAGATCGAGGCAAAGGAAGGAGGACAGACTCCTAAGGAAACCAGAGATCAAGCTAAGAAGGATGATCCTACCGGTCCCACTGATTTAACTCTTGTCTGTCTTACTCAATCAGTTGATGAAAGAGAGCTATTGAGGAGCATTCAACTAGCTCAGGTTAGATTGGAAGAACTGAGGAAAAAGAAAGAACAGGATGTCATTCAATTTGTTGTTAACACTCTTTCCAATCTAATCCCTGGTACTAACCTCCCCAGTATTGATTCCTTGTTGGCCAAGTTAAAACTTCTTTGCACAGTAGTAGATGATCAAGTGCAATCTTTAGAAGATGTTGCCTAGGTTTCTGCAGAGAAGAAGCATGAAAAAAGTCTGAAAGTTTCATTAGTAAAGCAAATGGATGAAGACAGAGAAAAACTGCTTAAGCAGAAGGATGATATAAGTTTAGCTATGGGTGAAGGTAACCTACTCTTGAGCAAAATCTACCAACCTTACCTATTTTGTGATGATGCTCTGGAAAATAAAATTCAACTCCAATCAGAGTTAAATAAGTATATTGGCAACTTCAAATTGCCATATGATTTGTTCACAGTGTATGGACAGACTATTCACACTCACCAACATCAGATTGCAAAGCTTGAATCAGGGATCTGCAAGCGGACTCAAGATCTGCAGGAGCTCCAATTGCTTCTATTACCAAAATTGTAGGTTCTTCAAAAATGCTTCCTGAACATGGAGGTTATTACTATTAACCAGGAGATGAGCACTATCGATGCAATGGAAGAATTAGCCTTCTAGATGAAGACCAAGAGTGAAATTTTTGCCTCACTTCTTGATTCATGGTCTTAAGATATGAAGAATTTTCTAAAAAACTTTAAATCTCTTTTTGAGAAGTTTTACTCTTTGTTGTCATGAACATATACTCTGTTGCTGTGTTATGCAATATAACTCTAGTAAAATTTGATGAAATAGGGATTTTTTGCATTACTTTGTCATTGTTGGCAAAGGGGGAGTAGTATTGAAAATGAAAATTTCATGCACATACTTGTAATTTTTTTTGCAAAGGGAGTAGTGTATATGCTTAGGGGGAGTAATTTTGATTATGGCATCTGTTTTTGTTTTGTAAGAACTTAGATGTCAAAATTTTCCTAAGTGTTGCCATCAATACCAAAGGGGGAGATTGTTGGTATTTTGATGATGTTTAAGTTGTGATTGTCATTGATGGACACACACTTATGTTATGTATATTTTCCACCAGTAATATGTGTTGTGTTGTTCACATCGGTATTATATGCCATTACATGTATAGTCTTTGTTTGTAGAAGACTATCAATGTTTTGCAGAATAAGCCTAGCAGTATGAAGACTTCAAGTGGTATGAAGACCTCAAGCGGAATGAGGACCTTGAGCGGTAGTTAATCTTTTTCATCAAAACACTATGTTCTAGTTTTCTAGTCTTCATTTGTTAACTGGTAATCAGTATACTGTGTTAAACTGGTATAATTGTAAAGTGTGATGAGTTATCATCCACCAACACTTTGACGGTGTTTCTGTGTCATGTTACCAAATGTGTCTAGATGCACTATACCAAGGTAATTGTAGTCTAATCTCATTGGACCGACATGAAATCAAATTCCTATATGAGGACATCATATTTAGGGTTTTGAGAGTTGTTGATGTATGTGAGGTATTAGAGAGAAGATTAGGTCTGTGTGAGAAAAGGTATCTCACGACAAAGATTGAGAGTGAAAAGGATAGAAGACTGAAGTAATGTTGTAATACATTAATAGAGAGTTGTCAAGGATCTAATCAAGTATTTTGTGCTATTGTCTAGATCATTCACCTGTTGATTACTAATCTCTTCAACAAGTCTGAAACCCTTAACTGGGTAGGCCCATCTTAGCCAATTGTAAATCCTCTAACAAGGTGGTTCACAATTGTGGATCTAAAATCCTCTAATAGGGTAGTCTTTAACAGGACTTATCTCCTAACAGAGGTCTGGATTCCTAACAGGATCTGTTCTGGTGAAGAACATAGTAAGGCCTTAACCAGTCTGACCATAACCGGTCTGGTTACTATTCTGCAGATAGTTGACTTGTGAGTTTTACTCACCATGGTTTTTCTCATTTGGGTTTCCACATCAAAATATCTTGTGTTATGGTGATTGTGCTTCTATGGGTGAATTCTCTATTTTCTATTTGGCTTGTTTATGTTTTAACTAGTTCGTTGTTTAAACTACTACACCGGTCTGCTGAAAATTTGTTTAAGAGTTTGGTTAAGTTTTTAGGCATACTAATTCACCCCCCCTCTTAGTATTCATCACTTAGAACAAAGTCAAACTTCATGTCATTTCCATTTAATTTCACAATGCCTCACATAAATGGGACTACCTAAGTGTTGTACTTTATCCCTTGCATAATTTTGTAATGCTGAAATTTTGTACATATAGCTCATGGGCGCCAAGAGAAGACCCGCACAACTTCCCACCATCAGTAAACCTTACAACCTATTCATCAATGCTTGGTGGAAAGATATAGGATTTCCCCTGTGCATTATTGTATACATTCGACACCTCCATTGCATTTATTATATTATGATAAAGTATCTGTGCCCCCCTGTACACATCATGCAATACCTCTGCAGATCTCAAACAAATTAGGAACATCTACCCTTGCTGCAAACCCAAATGCCATTCATACCTTGTTTTTCTTCGGGCTTTGCAACTCACATTGGAAATTATTACATATTCAATCCTCATACAGTAAGCCCATTTTCACCGCATTTATCACGCCCTTTGGTACACTCGCCTTTTATGATAACAAACAAGATATGCGTGAATCACTAAGAATGTTCCCATTAATGGGTTTCCATCCACATACAAAGAGAGCAACAAAAAATATCACCATCATTTGTCCATGTTCACCTCTATACAAAACCCCAAAACACCTCTGTAGTTTCCAACTAGTTCACCTCGCTTACCCTAAACTTTTGATTTCCCATGTGGTAGTTTTCTTTTGGTTTTTCTTTTTCATCACAATGACCTCGCTACAATTTCATCTTTGGTCCAATTCCCTTGCAGGATGGTGGGGATGTATTTCTTCCTACCCCTTTGCTTGCCCCGCAACACTTCCAAAATATCGTGGCACACCCTGCGGGATGGTAGGGAGATCCATCCACCTCCCTCTCCATTTACCCCACACCACTTATTCAATGTCGGCCACCATTGAACCATGGGGTGGCGGGGGAGGCCTCCTCCCTTTCCTCCCCGCTATCCCGCATTCCTTTACCGCCTTTCTTCATGAGTCCGCGAGGTGGTAGGTAATAAGGCTCTCATTAAAATCCTTTCAAAATGCTTTCTCCTTTTTATTTTTCTAGTCCCACGATGATATTTCATGAATGGGGCTTAATAATAAATTGGATTTACAATAATTTTGATAGCTACCAATTGAGTTAATAATGGAACACTTAAATCAAAAAGATAATTTAAATAATTCACTATCTATTTCACACATATGTTTTATTTTATTATAATATTATTTAAATCAAATTGATTTAAATAACATATTTTTCCTTCACTGGTTTTCAACTGGATCTCATCATGAGTCTGGCCTCGGGTGGGCCCGACTAAAAAAAAATTATTTATGGGCAACTGGCATGCTGGGAATGATCTAATATGTTGAATGGGGATGCTCAGAACTTGAGAAACTGAATATGCAACCATTAAACTTGACATTTTTTCAACTGTGGATATTGGTCAAAACAACCTGAGTAGCCTCCAAAACGAGTTCTGAAAACTAATCAAAACATCTAATCAAGGCCTGAAACTTGGCATACCTGAAGTACATTTTACAAAAAATCTAGAATGCCCAACCTAAATTAATTATGATCCCCGATGCAAAATATTTTAATCTGCAAATTTGCCTTCTCAGAAAATTCTGAACATGCTGCTTATGAAACCCTAAAAAAGTTCGTTTAGAATGGGTTTTGAAAACTGATTAAATGAGAAGTTGGGGGGCTACAAGTTGGGAATGTGGTAGACAAATATATAAACATTCATAGGGTACAACCACTTTTATGTGTAGGTCAATAGGGTGTGAAATAAAAAACCACAAAGAGGGCTACTAACTATTGTTTGACACAATCCAATCTGCAAAATTGAACTTTTTGCAAATGAAATCAACTTGGGAAACTTGTCAAATGAATTCATGGGGATTTTCCAACTGGCATGGAGCTTTAAAACAATAGCAGAGAATCATGGGAAACTCTCAGTTTGTCTTGATGATCACTTGGTACAAAGATATAACTGCTCAAAGAGGGCTACCTAGAAAAGGGCAAAAGATGCAAACCGTAACCTTAACTTCAAGACCTCTGAAGGAGGCTTAAAAAACACATAAAAACTAATCATGGGAGGCATAATATGAATACATGGAATCTCCAATAAGGTGTATAAAAATCTCTCAAGAGGATTTTTCATGACATTTCACTGGTGCAAAAATATGAGCTCACAAACTGAGCTACTTAGGCCTGCTCAAAAAGGTGATTCTGAATGCAATATACAAAATTTTGAACCTGGGTCCTCAAAATTATGCCAAATTTTGGAGGTCCCAACAGGAGAATTAGTTAACATCCTCTTCTACAGTATCTAATTGAATCTCTAGCACGGGCCTATGCTCACTTCAAGACAAGCATCTATATACCTTGGTAGGTCGAAACTCCTCATATTGAGAAGAGATTTCTCCAACACCTCTATTACTCCCTCCAACACTAAAGTTAGCATGCATTTTAAGAGAAGAGGAACCTTCAACCAATATATCTCTATATGATAGATCATCCCTCAAAGAACCATCATGCAGAGCCAAGCAAGACCCTTAGAGAATAAACAAGCATAAAAGAGACAACCCTAGATCTGAAGAAAATCCCAAAAACCAAAACTTTCTCCTCTGCAAAGGCCTCTCTAAAAATACCACCCTTGTCCAGCACCACCAAAGAAACCACCACTCCTCAAACCCAGAACCAATCCCTCCTAAAAGAGAACAAAAAAACCCCATGAACATAGCAAAAGTGCCCGCAACCCCCTCAAAAAAAGTGCCACCACCCAGTGCAAACTTCAAAACCCCCCAAACCCCTTCACAACTCCACAATCAACACAAAAAATCAATGCTAAGGCCATACGGACCTAGCCCTACATGAGAGGAAGCAGATGCAACATCATAGCCCAACCAACCCATTACTCGCTTGAAATGGTACATCTTTTATGAATAATCTATCCTTAGAAGGTGTGTAATCCTTCATAGTTATCCTTGTCTCTATTCTTTGGGGGCAAGGATATTTTTTCAATCATCCCTTCTTTCTAAAGATTCATCTTTTCTTTGTTGAGTTGCATCTTTCATAATTTGATGTCATTCCTTGCAATAAATTATCCTTCATGAGAGTACATGTGTGTTCTGTGATTAGAACGTATTCTCTGTTTGCAATGATACATCTTTTATTAACAATCTCTCCTTAGTGAAAGTGTGCAATCCTTCACTAAGAATCCAATTTTTCCTAAGTAGTGGAGAAGGTGTGTATTCTTAGTCTCCTTTCAAAGATGTCATCTTTATAAATATCCCCTCTATTTTTAGAGTTGGATGTCTTTGGGTAAAGATCTCTTCATTTATCAATCATGAATCCCTCAAAAGGATCCCTTTACGCTTGTTGCAAGATGTCTCTTTTACAATCATCTTTTCCTTGCTCATAAGAGTTATGCCTCTTTAGCTTGAAGTTATGTGCATTATTTCTCAGAGGATATCTCCTTGTTGCTAAAGGTGTTTATCCTTGACCTATCTTCATACCTTAATTTGTCAACACTAGACTATGTTGACATCTTAAGTGGTGGAATGCATGCAGCCTTGTTATACCATTTCTCTTGTGGATTTCCTAACATAATTACTTGCTTGGTTATCCTTTTTCAAGTTGCAAATTTTCATACATGCAATGCTTTATTCAGTTATCCATTATGTTGTAAATTTCCTCATAGACGATGCTTTGCTTGCTTATTTGTTTGCAAGTTGCCTTGCTTGGATATAACCTTTTTAAAATTCAAATTGTAGATTTTCATGCATAATGTCTTGCTTGGTTATCCTTTTCAAGTTCAATTTGTGAATTTTGTGCATATAATGCTTTGTTCGATTATCCTTTATGTTATGAATTTCCTTGCAGAGAATACTTGGCTTGGTTATTCTTTGTGGGTTTCCTTGCATAATACCTTGCTTGGTTATCCTTTTTGAATTCAAGTTGCAAATTTCCTTGTATACAATGCTTTGCTTGGTTATCCTTGATGAGTGGAACTAGCATAGTACAATAGGCTAAACTATTCCAACTCTTCCTTACCACACATAACACAACTAGTTGTCCCATAGAATTTGTGCTTCCATCAATCACCTAGCATAACACAACTTGCTAGCCCATGGAATCCATGTTCCTTATTTCTCTCTCATGAACCCATAGCATAACACACTTTACTAGTTTTGGATTTTGGTTTCTTCTCCTTTCAATTGGCATATGTCCTTGTTCTTTCTGTAAGTACACTTGTTCTCTTGAAATAACATGTTGAGAATGATGTTAACAGTTGAGACATTTTGATTATCAAGGTCTCTTCAACTAGTTGACTTGGTACTTTTTATTTTAGTACTAGCGTTGTTTGTTTTTTGTGTAGATTTGAAGGTTATTTGCACGGATTGATAGGATCCTATACTTGGGGACTTGACCATCCCTCAATATTATCATATCCCAATATTGTTTAACTCTCAAATGCTCTACCTTTTCATTTTTGCTTTACCGAGAATATGACCATAAGATCAAACTCTACAAAAGTAAGGGTTAAATGTAAAGTCATAAATTATACACTTTTAATTAGGGTGTCCAATTTCATATTCTCCTAGCACTCATTTTAGTATTTCCCATTCCTCTATGCATTATAAGACCTTTATTGTAATTAATTGATATTTAATTCAATATTATGGGTCTTATTCCATTTTATTACATCATCACACTATTATTTGGGCCCTTGATTCTAGGTGTGCCCTTTATCCTTTATTATCCTAATTAATCCTTAATCCTACCCAATTTAAACTTTCAAGACATGTTTCACATATCTATGCATCATTTTTGGGCCACCAAGCTATAATTATCATTAGAACCTTGTTATCTTGCATTCCTAAAAAGTCGGGAACAAGTTATTGAAGCCAACTCACTCCAAGCACCCTAGTCCCACACTTTTTGCCCAAATTTTAGGAGGATAATTGGGTGGTCCTATCCTATTAAGATCTTACTCTGTATGAAAATATACCAAACCTAAGTCTAACTATAAGTGGTTTTAATTATGAAATCCATATATAAGGCATCCTTCTCAATTCATTTTGAATATCCCATTATTACATCTCATCTCATGGTAGCATTAGATCATCAAGGAGTAGCAAACTACATCAAGGCATATTCATATATTATTTCAATTGTGATTTCATGATGGATTTGATATGTTTTATCATGTTATTACATCAACACATGGAGGACTTATCCTAAGAGCATTTCTCCATCTATTGAAGATATAATCACTTACATTCAAGCATTTCAATTTCAAATCTAGCCTTGCCCTGAAAAGGTAAGCTTTCCAATTCAATTCAAGTTCAATTTCTATTAGTGTTAATTTCAAACCCGAGGTTTGACCTACACAAACTTCTATCCACAACACTTTGACCTAAGAGAAAAGACTATCCATCTATGAAAGAAAAATTATCAAACTTTTTAGGGCCTGTAAATATTTTTCTACACCTACAAATAGATGTAGGGTCCCTCTACAATAATATCTATCAATTTAATCAACTTATAATCATTTAATCATGCCAAAAAATGAACATGGTATTATAAAATGCATCATTTGATAGCAGTATAAATGTGTCAATAGCCATGTATTTTTCTTTTTCACCCCATGGGACCAAATTTACTGCTCCAATATATTTAGGTTGGTGTATGAATTTTATGGGAATTCCTATTTCGTTCCCTATGTGTTTTAATTCATTTTACATGCTTCTAACAAAGTCTTTTAAGAGACCTAAGAGAAAACAATTACCAAACTATGATGGAGTAAATCTCAAAAAAATTGGGGCCTATGTATGTTCCTTTTAGACCTAAAACTAAATGTGGTGTCAACAAAAATAACCTTTTCTACTTGTTTTCAACTCATAATTTTTTGATTGTGCCAACAATGACTATAGTCTTGCAAACTGCATCATTTGAGAGTAGTGTAAATGTGCCAATATGTTTTTTTCTCTTCTACAATTCATACGTCTTAACTAACTCTACCAACATGTCAAGGTGGGCAAGTGAATGCCAAAGGAAGTCCTATTTCATTCTACAAGTGTTCTAACCCATCCAAGCTACATGCTTCTAGCAAATTATCTTAAAATACTTAAAGAGAAAAAAGCTACCAAACCATGATGGAGTAGTTCTCAAACTTTATAGGGCCTAGATAATTTTTTTCTATGCCTATAACTAGATGTGGGTTCTATAAGGAAGTTAAGTAGTGGAACAACTTCCTACACTAGCCTTGAGAGGAGGGTAATACAAAAACTTTTACAGATCATCACAACAGTTACAGAAAATAGAAATATATATAATAACATTCAAACCATAACACAATGATTTACTTGGGGAAACCCTTTCGGGATAAAAACCCCAGACTCCAAAAGCCGCACAAAAAATATTATTCAACAATAAAAAATGGATTACAATATACTTGCAGAGAAAGCTCTTCGTAGGAGTACCACTAATCAGAGATTCAGAGGTAACTCAATAGCCATAAGACTCTTACACACAACCTCTATCTCACACACCTCATATATAGGAGATGCAATACAAGAAACCGTCAAAATATATTACAAAACCATGGGCTAAACCACCCAATAAGGTGTAGCCGACCTTATCTCCCTTCTAGATGCCCTATGATGTGTTCCTCCCTTTTTATAGCTCATTTATGTGTCCGATGTATTTTATATTTCCTATTTCAAGAGTACAAACTTCTGGAGGCCATAACTTGAGAACCGTGTGTCCTATTGACGAACCATTTGGAATGTCGAAAAGCTCGTGAAGTGGTCTATTGCCTCGTAAAGCTCTATGTTGTTTACGCTGACTTTTCAGGATGTTTCGGGGCCTCTAAAGTCCTCAAAATCAAATTTAAACCTTTCATTGGACCCCTCCAAAAATGGAAAAATTAATATTTTCAAAACTAGCTGTGATCTTGCGACGTAACTTTACCAAAATCATTATCTAGCCAACCAGAAGCTATAGGGAGAATTTCACACCATTTTGTGCTCAAATGAAAACATACTATAAATAGTAACCTCATGTAAATGCAAGGTTGAGACAACATTTTCCCAACAAGTTCCATCTACAATAATCTATCTTTATTTTTTTCAAAACATAATTGTTTGACGGCCTTGCTATGATGAATTTAGTCTCACAATATGTGTCATTTGAGGGTAGTATAAAAAAGTCAATAGGGTTATTTTTTCTACACCTTTTGCATTTGAATTGAATCTACCAACATGTTGGTGTATGTAGATGAATGCTAGGGAGACCTTATTTTGATCCCCCATGTTTCTATATTATTATGGTTTGCATGCTTCTAGAAAATTCTTAAGAGAGCTAAGAGGAAAAGATGTCAAACTATGAAAGAAAAATTCTCAAACTTTGTGGGGCCTATGAATGTTCCATCTAAAGGTATAACTAGATATGGGGTCCCTTTACAATAGCCACTTTCAATTTTTTTTCACCTTGTAATTACTTAACTATGCCAACAATGAATGTGCTCTTGCAAATTGTGTCATTTGAGAGCAATGTAAATGTTCCAATAGGATTGTTTTTTATTCTACACCTCATGAGTTTAAATCAATTGTTCAAACACATTGGGATGGGTGGATCAATGCTAGGGTAGGCCCTTTTTATTTCTTGGATTCCCTAATCAATTTATGTTACATGCTTCCTGCAAAGTATTTTAAGAGACCTAATAGTGACAAATTGCCAATCTATGATGAAACAATTCTTAGACTTCATGATGCCTATGAATGTTATGTCTATACCTATAGCTAGATTCAGACTTTCTATAATAATCTCTCTTGGACAATGAATATAACCTTGCAAAATGCGTCATTTGAAAGTAGTATAAATGTGCCAAGGCTTATTTTTTCTTTCACACATCATAGGGTTGGATTGATTATTCAAACAAATTAAGGTGGTAGGTGAAAGCTAGGGGACGCCATATTTCATTCCCTAGATGTCTTGATACATCCAAGATGTACACTTCTAGAAAAGTCTCTTACAATATGATGTAGGAGCATCACTGGTTCTTGGCAATCTTGCATCAACCAAAAACATTTTCTTGTCAGTTTGTTCTTGTTTTGCAGTTCAACATTTCATTATGTGTTTCTTGCATTTTTTTCACCGGATCTTGCGGAGTTGGATTCTAATCGTGGACATGTTCATCTACCTTATCCTTGGTTCGCGGGACGTTTGATCTTTTCCTGGCAAGTTATCACTTCCGAATTTGAGACAGTCTTCTGGCTTAGAACACCAGAACTGCTTGGACCTATTTGCTATTGGTGAATCTTGTGGATCTCTTTTGTAGCTTGCAGAGCTTCAGTTTGTTGTTTCCAATGTTCATTGGCGTGTGATCTAGGGATAACTTTAAGAAACCACCCCCCGGGCAACTGTGTAAAATCCTGGCGAATCAGACATTATTTTCGGGGGGAAATTTTCATTTGGATGGCGAAATTTTTTTTTAAATGGGGAAAAAAAATATTTTGTATTGGAGATTTTTTTCTAGGGTATGAAAATTCCATAAATTTCTGGCGAATAGTACCTTGTTCTATGGGGAAAATATTTATTGTGGGAGGTGAATAATTTTTGTTTAAAGGAACAAATATATAATTGTATGAGCGAAAATGTTTACTCCGAAGGATCAAATATATAATTGTATGGGTGAAAAATTTTACTCCGAAGGAAAAATTATTTAAATGTATTGGTGATTTTTATCCACCCCTTGAAAATTATTTAATTTGTTTTGGCGAATATTTTGTTATTTATGGTACAATATATAATTTATTGGCGATTTCATGAATTCATTGCCATTAATAGACAAGGCACATCACATCACATTAGTACATCACATCACATAATACATTGAGTCCGGACTCTGCACGATGTATCAATAAGTGCGGCCTCTTTGACACGTGAAGGGTGACACATACCTAAAATCTATCAATGATTTTAAACCGTTCGATAATCGTAGATCAATGGCTAAAGTTTTATTTTGGCCCAATTTTCTGAAGAGAACTTAGCTCACCAAAAAGTGCCCGGAATGGAATTGGATTCAATAGACACGTATCAAATGTCACGAATCACGATCGATAATTTCATTCATTTAATATATATCTATTCACTTACGGCAATCCACTTTGTCCCCACGACTTCCAATGTGATACTTGCCAATTTGGTACTAGTTCATAGCTGTTTCCATTTTCGCATAATAGTGCATTTATGGGAAAGATTTGCAGAGATACGAAAGATTTAAAAAAAATTATAGCAGTTAATACTGTTAAAGAAGTAATTATTACAATCAAGAGCTTCAACAATTTATATACGATCTCTCATCTCTGCTTCTTTCATCTTCAATTAGCCTTTGCCATTTGGTAGATAAATCATCAAAGCTCACGGTATTTTAGGTTTATAGGCTCACTGCTCAGGTTGTTTAATTTGTTAATCTGTTTTCTCAAGATGGATACTCCCATCCGCTTGAGAAGCATTTCGGCAGAGGACCAGAGGGCCTTTCTAGGCTCCGTTAGAGACCCAACCCTCCAATCAGTCTGCAAGGAGGTTGGGTCGTTCACCAATGAGGTTGTGCGGATGGTGTTGGGCAGAGAATTTCTGCGAAATGAAAATAGTTACCGTGTTAACATAGACCTTACATCCCGCTTCTTAGCATCTCTTCTAGACCTGGGAGGAGACAAGGTGGATATGCTAATGCTATTGAGGAAGGTTTTTAAGGAAGACTTCCTCAGAGATGACATTACTCTTGTTGTTCTTGCAGAAGTAGGGGTGGGGATCCCTTGGGCGAGTGATTTATCCAAGCTTCTCCTCCCTGACCAAACAGTGCTAGTGGCCAGGCAATCGTTTCTCCTAAACCTGAATGCGGAGCAGCTAACGCGTCACAGAAAATGGGCACGGATTGGCAGGGACTTCCTCCGGAAATGGTTCCTCCTGGACCACTTTCCAAACTACATGTGGCTTGACGAATTCTCTCAGCTTATGCTGTCTGAAGAATTCTATATGGAAGGAGGGCCAGATTCTTAGGGCAAAATTGTAAACAATTCCACTACATGTTTTTTTTTTCTATGTCCTCGAACCCTAACAAGCTTAGTGCCAGTGGCTCACTCATTTTGGCTTTTAAGTTTTTGGGGGACTCAAGTCTCAGACGAAAAAATTGTAAATTTCAAAAGCATAAATATTAATGATAATTTTTCAAATTCCAGTTTGTTTTAGTTTGCCTCTTACAGTCTTATGGATATAAAAATGCTTTCTATAATTCTATTTCATTTTTATTAATTAATTTCTTTCAAATTCTTTTTGTATATGAGCTACGTTATTTCAATTATTTGTTAAATAATGGAAATAAATTTAATACTGTGATCTTTTTTATGTAATGCTATAAAAAAAAAATTCAGTTCGTTCCATTAATTATTTCTACATTGATTATGTTTGATTATAATTTTATAAATATATACTATATAGTCATTCAAAATATAAAATTTCAAAAGTTTCAAGATACAAAAGTTTAACAGTAAAGGTTTTTTCATTCTATTAATTCAAAAGTTTCAAGATACAAAATTTGCAGGCATTCATGCATAAACGCAAACAGAGAGAAAACCCTACCGCCCACAGCTTATAGCAAGCAGACAAAAAAAATAGTTCATTGTCGATAGGCCGCTCACTTAGTCTCACTATCCCCCTAGGTCGCCTCCTCCTAGTCCCTTCCCTCCTCGAAGGTCAATGCTTTGGCTTTCCCTTTTGCCACTTCAGCTTTCATTTTTGGAATGCAGTTTAGCCACCCGAAGTCGGGGTCACCCTCCAAGCTTTCCAATAGCTGTATGGCCCTTCCTTCTTCAGCCCTATCTCTCAATTCCCTACCAACCTCCATCCTTGCCACCACATGCAAAGCCTTTAGGACTTCATCCACCATGGTTAATTTCACAAAGACTTTCATCGCTTCCCACCCCACTCTAGCACATTCACGGCACTGGTATTTGATTTCATCCTCTGGGCCACAAATAAAAGGAAGCAACTCCTCCTGGTCATCCCCTTCCTTAATTCGAATGCCAACTCCCGACACCACCCACTCCAAGATTGAATCCAGGTTAATCAAAAAATCCCCATCAATCAATTTGACCAATGTGAGCTTTACCTTTTCCACCTCCGGTTTGAATTCACAGGCCCACGCTAGAATAAGAGAGTAAACATCCATGTTAGTTCGATTTCGGTGACTGATATGTGCCACCTCCTCCGCAAGCATCATTCGAGTTGCCGCCCACAACTTCTCCTCCTTAAACCCAAACAATCCTTGCATTCGTTTATCAAATACTTTGCCCAAAAAGGGCACCAACTTCTTGTCTGTTCAAAGTGTGAAATTGGCCTCCATGGTCACCTACAATGTCAAAATCACTTCCTGCAAAAAATGTCTTCCAGAAGGTACGATTCTATGAACTACATATTTGTTCTGCTTCAAAGCAAAAACTGGTACAAAAGGTAATAAATTTTGCCTCCATCTTATAGGTCGGGTAATGAATGTGCACGATAAGGCATTAATGCCATGAGATCAAGAAAAAGATTTACTGCCATCCTCCCCTTCCTCCATTCGTGCGACATGCCGCAGAAAACTCCTTCTGCACCAATTAATCGCCACCTTGGCATTTGTACATTCCAAATTTGCCCGCCTTAACAGGTTGAGGACTGCACATTTTTTTAAATTAATACACTAAATTTATGTTGAACTTTTATATATATTTTTAAACTATTTTTTAAAATTATATATCGTAAACATATTTTCAAAGAATTTTGTTAAACTTTAAATTAATATTTTAAGTTTAATATTGAATGTTTTCTTTTTTATATTAAACTTTTATCTTTCAAATTGTATATCAAGATTTATATTTTTATTTAGTTATTTGTTTTATTCTAGAAACTAAGTTTCATGTTTTATATTATTTTTTAATTTCAAATTTTTACAAATAATATTAACATTATATTTAATAGTTATCTCAAACTATTGCACATCTTTAAAATTTAAATGTCTCTTATTATGGGACCAACGACATCTGACAACACTCAAGTTCTCAATAGGTATCATCGTCCGTTGGATGAGCAAAGATCAACGACTTAGGGTGGATTTCGGCCCAAATGTGGGTAGTGAACACATTTGTGAGAACTTTGCCAGGAAATCGGAATTGAACATTTTAAATTTAATTAAATAGAATTAAGTCTATAGTCTATAGACTATAAATCTCTTTTCTGGGCAGAATTTTAAAATCATTAAATAGACTTTAAAAATAGACCCGAAAAGTGACACGAGCATGGTGATGTGCCAGAAAAATGGCAGAAGTCGTGGGACCCACTTCATCTAAAAATAGGTACCATCGACTATTGGATGAACAAAGATCAACGGCTAGGGTGGATTTCGGTCTGAATGTGGGAAGTGAACACCTTTCTGAGAACTTCGCCCGGAATTGGACATTTTAAATTTAATTAAATAAAATTTTGTCTATAAAGCTTTTTTTCGGGTGGAGGTTTAAAATGATTAACTAGACTTAAAAATCAAACCCGAAAAGTGACACGAGTATGGTGACGTGCCAGAAAAATGGCAGAAGTCATGGGACCCACTTCATCTGAAAACAGGTACCATCGACCGTTGGATGAACAAAGATCAACGGCTTATGGTGGATTTCGAGGCGAATGTGGGAAGTGAACAGCTTTCTGAGAACTTTTCTTGGAAAAGTGACACAAGTATGGTGACGTGCCCGAAAACTGGCAGAAGTCATGGGACCCACAACAACTGACAACAGGTACCATCGTCCGTTGGATGAGCAAAGATCAATGGCTTAGGGTGGATTTCGGCCCGAATGTGGGAAGTGAACACATTTGGGAGAACTTCGCCTGGAATTGAAACGTTTTAAATTTAATTAAATATAATTAAGTCTATGAAGCACTTTTTCGGGCGGAAGTTTAAAATTATTAAACAGACCCGTAAAGTCACAACAGGTACCTTGGTCCCTCGTCCGTTGGATGAGCAAAGATCAACGACTTAGGGTGGATTTCGGTCCGAATGTAGGAAGTGAACACATTTGGGAGAACTTTGCCCGGAATTGAACATATTACATTTAATGTCCTCAGAACTTATACTGAAGTAGTGAATGTTTTGTCCTTCGGCATCGAATAGTTATTAATAATAATTAATAAAATTACAACATGATTCTTAATGTCCTCGGAATTTATACTGAAGTAATGAATGTTTTGTCCTTTGGCATCAAATACTTATTAATAGTAATTAATTTTGTCCTTCAACGTCGAATAGTTGTTAATAGTAATTAATAAAATTACAACATGATTCTAGATATTTTGCCCTTTAGGTTTTACTTTTCTACTTTTCAGAGTTTTCAAAATAAGAGACTCGTAAATCATAATTGTCTTTCATTTCTTGGACAAACCTATGAATCGAGGGAGATTCAGAAATAGCTACTAGATTGAGGAATGCAAGTTGCAATAGATACTGTCTGTGCCAATCTAGTGAAATAGAAATTCCAATTTCTAGGTAAAATCTAGAACACCTACATCCCACCTTTTTTGCTTTTGGTAATCTCGTGGTCCAATTTGAGGGTTAGCATTTTTAGGTTTTTATCTAGCATTATTTTGAATTATTGACAATAATAGTGATGGGGAAAACGAGAAGCAGTAGTTCAACAAGAAGCCAAGTGAAAAATAAAATGTACCTAACCAAACTGGTTAAAACACCAGGTTTCACTGATGAATACCATGATATTTATGACCCTGCTATCCATGGTAAAAGGCATATCATAGATATTAGATATGCATTGTCTAGTAAGGCGGCAGATACAAACAGGGTAAAATTTACTATTTTCAACCAAATGTTAAAACAAAAAACAAATAAAATCGCATCGTGGGATGTTGGATTGGGAAGCATGGTATTTCCTGAAGTATTCCCTTGCCCTGATTTTGTCATGGTCTACGCCAAAAATTATGATGAAGATAAAAAAGCAATTGTCAATAAAAATACAAAAGAGGAAATTCTATCCATAAACGAGGGCGAATTTGCTCGTTTGTTGAACTTAGGATTTGAAGCCCAAAACTCAAACGTCCAAATTGACCTTGAAAAGCTGGCAGGGAATTATGAGAGTCTCGATCCAAGTCGCAGAGATTCATTTATCAAAGCTCTAATAAAGAGTGGTACTGGTATTATGTTGGATCAGAATCATAAGCCTCCTTATGATTCTAACATTTTTGTTCCATGGGTTGGGGATACTATTTCCTTGCTGTTGTTTTGCCTGGGATTGGAAAATGATAGGGAAGTGGGTGCAAGCCTTCTTGAAATGATTTATAATATCCATTGTGTAGGTCAGCCAGTAAGATATAATTTTGTTGAGCATGTTGCTCAATCCATGCAAAAACAATTACTAATGATGAAAAAAGGTTCCTGTAAGACATTTAGGTTCTCATACTACTTGTGCTATCTCCTTCTATCCAAGTATCATGCAATATTCAAGACCAACAAGCTTCAAATTGTGAGCTATAAGATTGATGAGAAGACTGGGAAGAGAACAGAGTGTCCAATATATGATTGGACGCCAAAGATAAGGATGCATGATAATAGAAAGAACTACAACCATTTTGTAGACTTCTTGTTGGCACCAATGTATAATGAAATTACAAGCACTCCAATGCCTAGGTTGCCTGTGTCTTGTAGAGATTGCATTCAACTCGGAAGTCAAATAGAATTGGCTGACTGGTTCTTCATGGAAGAATTCATTGTGTTGAGGTTTTACGGATCGGCAGTAAAACCATACAGACTTCCAATACATGTGACAAAGAGGGTATTTGCATTAGAGTATGTACGGCAAATGGAGAGCACAGATAGGCACTTCCATGGTCAGCAAAAGAAGAGCATATTTCCTTCCTTGCCTTTCTCATGTGGAGGGTTCACATTTGAGAGAAAATCATTCATTGTGGCACATGATTTCTTGACAGTTTTTAACTTTGGTGATGAGGGTCTATGGCAGTATGATCCAATCGGTGTAGTTCAAACAAGGCTTAAGAAAAATGGGAACTCTTCGGCGTTATGTCAACATGAAAGTAAACCATTGCTAGAAAAGCTTAGAAACAAGGACTCCTGGGATGAGGTTAAAAAAGAGATGGAGAAAATTGCAGCTGACAATAACATTTCAACAAAAAAAATTTCATCACAAATTATGGAGGGGGGCTAGGGCATCCAAAATAGGAGGTCCTACAATTTCTACCTAAAATCTGCTAATCCATCTAAGAAAACTATTCCCAAATCAATTCTGCATGAATATAAAGAGAATTATTGGACTCAAACCAAAATAAATGATTTTTGGACTATGAGGAGGAATCTCGGTGAACCAAAGACAAGTGTAGAATTTGAGAGCATCGACGAGGATGCAGAGTTTAGCAAATTGTGGAATATGGAGCATCCCACAACATCATATGATAGGAGTGAAGATGTTGATCAGTATGAGCCTGAGGTTGAGCCCACTCAAACAACTACTACAGTCCCTAAAATATTTAAAGGTGCAGTCAATGAGGCAATGAAAGAGAAATATATCAAAGGGGCAAGCATTGTGGAAAAAATGGGATTTGAAGGTGGTGGTGTAGGTCCCAAAGGAGAGGGAATTTGGTATCCACTTCAGGTACAAATTCCATCAGGGTCAAAATCAAAAGGTCCTTATAGACTAGTCATTGGACTTGATTCTTCAGATTCATCAGGGATAGGTACTACTCATTACCCTCAGGGTCCACCTACATTTGTTTCAGGTTCAAATCCACAACCACCACCACATCATGGTATTCCCATTGGTGGTGAATCAAGTGCCACTGCCACTGGTGGGGAATCTGGGGATAGTATTCCTATTATTGTTTAGTCAAGTGTCGTTGTGATTGGAGATGTTGGCATGGGTACTACTATTGATACTAGTTGTCTTGGTGTTGGACAAGGGCAACAACAAAATATCTCTCGCAAGAGGCCACTAGAGGTAGATACTCAATCTCATACTATTGAGAATCCTATATCAAGTGCCACTGACACTACAAATGAATCATTTGCAGCTTCAGATCACACACCTCAAAAGACTATGAAAACTACACATGAAAGTGTCAGTGGGAGTGGGACAGCATCAGGAACTATTGTTGGTAATCCTAGTCAAGCATTAGTTAAAACCACAAGAATAAGTGGAACTAGAGCCTATGGTATTCCTATGTCACCTTTCAAACATTCAATTGCTTTAGCAAGCCCAGATTTTCAATTTCATGATTACTATGAAAAATATGAACACACAACAAAAGCAAATAAAGAAAAAAAGAAAGCATTTCATAGGAATTCTATGTTTGAAGTTGTAAACGAATAGCCTGCAAGGAATAGGGTATTTCCAACATATGACCCACAGAAAGATATGATGGAATTCATGGTTGTTATGCCCCGGGGCCCATCTAAAGATAAAAATCCACCACATAGTCAGATAGATCCCTCTCAATTTCAAGTTAGCACCCTCCAAATGGATTTTTCCAAAGTACATAATGTGGACAAAATTAGTGTGTCAAAAAGGACTAACAAAGTGGTCTACACTTCACTGCTAAAGGTGGAGAGAAAAAAAAATAAACTGGAGAAACAAATAGAAAAGTTACAGGCAAACCTGGAAAATGAAAAATCGAGGAAAGCAGCAGATAGCAAGTGCAATGATTTACAGAAAAGGATAAAAAATTCGGGCTCTGCAGTAGAAATTGCAGAGCGGGAGAAGAAGGATGCAGGATTGAAGGACCTGACAAAAAAACTGGCTAAAAGCAATAATAAAATTGTTGAGGAAAAAGCCAGTTTTCAAAAATTATACAAAAGTTATGAGTTTGCTGCCGTCGAAATGAGAAAATTACAGGACCTATTGGATCATGGGAAGGAAAAAGAAAAACATTTGCAAGAGGAAGTAGAGGAAGAAAGAAAACAATATGCACAAATGAAAGAAGACTTGCACAATGCAAATGATAAAATAAAAACTTTGGAGGATAGATTGAAAGATAATATGAAAAATACAACGAAGTATATACAAGAAAACATTTGGCGGCAAATAATGTAGAGGAGTGAGAAGTTGTGTGAATGGTTTCAAATGACTGAAAGTATGAGACAATTTTAAAAAAAAATCAAAGGGCACTATGAGAAGAGCACACATGTTTATTCAAAAGAGGAAATGGCAAAAACGATTCTGAAAGTAGTCTACAGTTCCAGTGACAGCTACTTGGCATCCAAGGGAATTAAGAGCTCCATTGATGCCACAATTAAGACATCATCTATCATTCAAAAATGCTAGAAGCTAAGGGAAACATCAGAAGTTATGGACAGTTGTGGAAAAAAGATAATGAAGCTGCAAGAAAAGAAAAATAATTTGATTAAACTTGGTTTGCCTAAGCCTGTTGACACAGAAAATAAATTCATTGGAGAAGAAGCTTACAAAAAAATCATGGAGATAAAAATGAAGTCTGATTCAGACTTGCTTCCAAAGAACACAACTCCCAAAAGCTTTCTGGAATTCATCCAACCATTTACAACTCTAAATTCGGTATTGGATGAAATAGTGATGTCAAGTAAATCTTCTAAATATGGAATGTTGACGAAGTTGGAGTTGACTTTCCATAGTTTACAGAATATTGACCTTCCATCAAACAAAGAGTGGAGCACCCTACAAAAACTGGCATAGAATTCTTAAGAATCATAGTATGTATTGCACAATTTTCTTCTTTTATTCTTAATTTCAAGGTTTTATGTTTTTTCTGTTTGCTATTTTGCTAATCCAGCCTATGAATCTATGATGCACTCGCTATTGCTTGCTAATCCAGCCTATGAATCTATTTTATGAATAGGAAAAAAACAGCACTCGCTATTGCTATTTTGCTAATCCAGCCTATGAATCTATGATGCACAGTGTAGAACATCAGCCAGTAAATTTGTATTCTCAAATTCTCCCTTGCTTTAACATTTATGCATTTCTCTATTTCTGATTAGTAGGTTTTAGGCACTGCTATTATCTATGTTTAATTTGTCATGGCGTGAATTAATATTTAATTTTGAACTCTGTTTTTTGAACAGGAGACATCAAACATGTAGCAAATGTTAAATTGCTAATACGGTCTATGATGGCCATATAAATATGTGCTGAGTTTGTGATTTTGATGTTCAGTGTTCACATGTTGCAAACTTGCAATTCGACCTGAAGCTGTTGTTGCTCCCTTGTTTCTATAAAAGGGAATTCAGGGTCATTTGCAATTTTGCAAAGGGTTCTGAAACTTTGTATTCACTTTTGCATGGACATTGGAGAATCACACAGGAGTTGTTGTTGCTCTCTTGTTTCTATAAAAGGGAATTCAGGGTCATTTGCAAAGGGTTCTGAAACTTTGTATTCACTTTTGCAATTGGCATAGAGAATCACACAGATTGGTGTATTACTATTGAATGAATTGTATCATATGGCTATATTTTGAAAGAATTAATGAAAATCTAAGTTCTCGACATGTGTATTACTATTGAATGAATTGTATCATATGGTTTTGAAATGTATCACACAGATTTGAGACTCAAACATGTATAAATAAACAATAAGCATCTTTGTATCAATAAACACATTATGGTTTTTTTTTTATTATGCTATTTTAAATCTGGAAATAGAAAGTTGAAAAATACAATTACAAATCAATATTAAATTCTAATTGCAAAAAGTAATATGCTTTTGTAATATGAATGATGAGATACAGTAATAAGATTAATAAATATCAATCTCTTTCAGTTGCCATTCATTGTCATCAAATTCAGTGCTTTCTTGATTTTCGTCTATGGTTTCTTTACTCTGAGTCTGAGTCTGCATATCTTCGTCGAACTGCATCTCAATGCTACCAGTAGGTCCAATAGTCCCACTGGCACTTTGGTTTGAAGTGTTGCCCAAACCTCTTCTTTCACATTTGGACCTCCAAATTTGCAGTGCCCTATCGTAAGGAAAAGTGTGGACATCATACCTAGATGTATAGAGCCTCAAGCAATTTTCCAAATTTTTGTCTAGTTTGTTTCTTAGCTTTGATTTTAGGAACCCCAAAGCACTGAAAACTCTCTCATCTTCCACCGAACCCAATATCATGGTAAAACATAAATCAGAAAGCTTCACATATTCTGGTATTGAATCATGCAAGGATGCGTTCTCAGCTATATATTTCCAAAGCCTTGTTACTGATCCCTCTTCGCGAGGGTTCTCCATTCTGGCATATTGTACTTTCATAGTGTATGCAAAATGAGATGATTGCTTTCGAAGATGAGTTTCGTCTAATATTCCATTTATAGTTACTCCATTAAATTCTCTGGATATGCAAAATTGTTTTACCAAAGTCAGTAGCTTACTTCGAAAATCAGATGCACTGTTGAGGCTCCAATAATGAGGAAACACAATAGACATGGCTTCAAGTAGGTTGTCAGGAGGGAATCTGCTTCTAATTTTTGAGGAAAGATCATATGCAATTTTCTTCACAGAAGTAGTTATAGTCTCAACAATCTTGTCGAAATCTTCCTTTGTAACTCTTGCTAGTTTCTTCCTGGGGTGCTTTCCTGGTTCCTCGGGGTCGACCGTGGCATAGAAGTGCATTGGTATCTCAACTCCCCGTACATTGGCACATACCTCCCCATCTGCATCGATTTGTAAAAAGTTATCAGGATTGTTCAAATCTGTGAGTGTCCGCCACTTAACAAATTTTTCATTAGATAGTGTTGGTTGATTTCGATAGAGATTGTCGAGGGTCATGCATGTCATCTTACGCAGTGTAGCATATTCTGCAATATACAGAGCTCTTTTTTGGGCAGGCTTCATAATATTCCTCATTTCCTCTAGCATGGGCAGAAGAGCTGCTAAAGTTAAGAGTGTCTTTAAATTACTTAACCTGCCAAGAAGTTCAGGAAATTTCGGTTGATCTGATTCGTCGCAAGTTGTGTGAAATAGTCCAATCAAGGATGGATATTCTGAAAACACACGATGCGTTGGACCATCCAAAGAGATCCATCTAGTATCATTATCCTTGAGAAGCTTGTTCCCATCAGTTAATCCATCAGCAAAGTGTTGAAATTCCATAAATCGCTTGGGACTTCGACAGAAGTGTGAGTAGAGCTCTCTTATTAAAATTTCAATTTTTTTAACCGAAGCAAACTTGCTCACAATTCCAAAAGCTAGATTCATTCTGTGAGCCATGCAGTGAATTGCAGTAATGTACGGTGCAAATGAAGTTTCAATCTTTGTACAAAGACCGCTCCTGTGACCTTGCATTAATGAAGCTCCATCTGCTCCAACACAAACAAATTTTTTGGCTACCGTCATGTCATCCATACCTCCATATTCAATTAAACTTCTCTTTACTATATGAAATAAATTTTTCGCTGTCGCACTCTCCTTCATTTTAGCAACATATAGTAGATGAGGTTGGCGGGTATGATTCTCTACAGTATAAACATGCATGCATACCCATGAAGTATTGTCTACTGTCGTAACTTCGTCTAAAGAAAATGTAATGAAGTTTGACTCTCTTATTTTTTCCTGTACATCTTCTTTTTCAACCTCAGCAAGACAACTTGCCCATTCCCATCCACTGTTTACTGACCAGTGTCTATTAGGATAGTTAGGAACTTTCAAAAAGTGTAATAAACCACTAATTGATGGGAAATCTGTCATAGCACACCCTCTGCTCAAAATATGAAAAACAACGCTTAACTGAACAACGTCTATTAGGATAGTTAGGAACTTTCAAAAAGTGTAATAAACCACTAATTGATGGGAAATCTGTCATAGCACGCCCTCTGCTCAAAATATGAAAAACAACGCTTAACTGAACAACTTTTCCCAGTTGTTCTATTTGCATTGCTTTTCCAAAAACAGCTTCAATAGAACCTTTAACTTCAGCAGGCTTCGTCTGTAATTTCTCATGAAAATAATACTCTTCGGCATTCCTCACATGCTTACATTCATCCTTTGTTTTCCATCTTATCACTGATTTTTCAACCCCGTCTATCATTTGTTTTTCATAAACTTTACCCATATGCTTTTTTATGGTGTCAAATTTGAGCTGCAACCTAATTTCCTTCTTATTTTTCCAAGTGCAAATCTTACACCTGCATTCTATTGGAGGCTCGCCTTCAATTGGATTCTCCACTGGTTCAATGAATGGATACTTTGATGCCCAATTAATTTGTAAATTCCTTACTGACATATCCCACTCCCGATCCTTTTTTTATTGTGGTTCACCCTTTTTTGATGTCTTTTCTTTTCCCCTTCCGTGCATTATCATCAATGGCATTATCACCCAAGTCGATTATATCATTCCGGCTAACTTGGGTATCTACCAGATAATCTTCTTCAAGATCATCTTGATCTGAGATATCAGGTTCGTCGTCGTCTTCAACATGCAGTGCAGGTGGCGAATTTTGTACTTGTACTTGTGATGATGTACCTTCCTGATTTTCACCAGTACCACAATCTTTTCCAATGCCAAAGTACGAAGACAACATTCTACCTTTTGTTGGCCTCTCCTGGCCTTCCCCACAGTCAAGTTTCCTACCCCTCTTCCTGTTCGACATCTCAAACGAAATAAAGGCTGCCAAAAAAATATCAATTTGCTTAAGAAGCAATAATAGACTATAATATATAATATACCACTTCAAAAATATGATCGCTCACCTTTAGGCTTTAGGTCACTAGCAGTCGCCAATACAGTCAACAACAATGATTTTCCTTGGTCTGAAACTTCGCTATTGATTAGAATTCAGAGCCTAGAACCCACCAGATTGTGTTGAGATAGATCTAATCTTTGCATGTATTTATACCAATCCTTATATGCCGAATTCCGTGGGAATTTTATATGGTATACAAATATTTGGCGAATCCCGCGTAACTATAACACGACTTAGGTAATTTTCGAGGCGATTATAGGTCGTCCAAATAATAGGCAAATACAATATAGTTGGCGAAAGTTGGGGTGACTGGAGACACGTGTCGGCAAGATGTCGGGTGAATTGGGTCCCCCTGGCTTAAAAATATTCACATGCCTATAGGTGAATTAAGGTCATCTATTAAGGCAACCTCGGAGAGTGTAGGTGAAACAATTAAATTTACCGTGTGTCCACCATATATTGTATTGGCGAAATCATTGCATAGAAACATTTAATTGCATAAAACATATGGCGATCGGGCCGTGACTTTGACAGAAATTGATAATGTTCTGGCGACATGGCCACCCCCAGACGGTACAAAATATTCGCCATTTCCGACAGGGCTGACTAGAAAAATTCGCCATTGGCGAATATTCACCACTAAAGTAATCTCTGGTGTGATCGACCTTCCCTTGGGTCTGCACTTCATCCTTTGGATTTTCTGAAGGGGTCTCTTTGTTGGAGGCTGACTTTGTTGTTTTACAAGTTTCATCTTGTTCATCAACATTTGTTTCATCTTGGGCCGACGCAAATCATCCTTGATCATATAAATCAATGTAATCAAGCATGTATTAGGCAATGATTAGAACATAGAAGATAGATCTAAGGTTTAGGAGTTCCGGAGTTGGCTGACATTCTTGCTTGAGTCGGATGATACATAACACATATATTTTGTAATCGGGCGTGTGAGCCAAATGTGGTAGCCTGCATGTTGCCGACAAATTGTAATCAATTCTCTTGACTTAATAAATTTGGTTCTACATTGCCTCCATCATATTGTGTTGATAGTGTTGTCTTAATTTGTTGCATGGTCCAGATTGTTCTCCTTGAGGACCCTCCTAACCATTACAGCACCACAATAACTATGATGAAGCAATTCTCAGACTTCATGTGTCCTATAAATGTTCTACCGCTAATAGATATAGCCATGCCACAAAGGAGTTGAGGTAGGCATAAGCTGCCATAAATTTTCCACTTGTGTTATAATTTATGAGACAAATATTGGGATGAGCTACCTAGGGCAAAAATATTTTTATTGCAAAGCCCAACATCTACCACAAATACTTTTCCTGCAAGGAACTCAAGGAACTAGTCAAGTGGGTGTTGGATATGGATCATGAGTTTGTGTTATAAACGAATTCAAATATTTGTAGATAGAAGAATTTACAAATATGATTCTTTGCAATGATATAATGGTAGAATGAAATAATCTCTAGGAATGTAGATGAGAAAAGGGAATTAAATAAGTGTGACATTGGAACCAATATTTTTCCAAACTTTTAAATGAGGTGGTCCATCTAAAAGTACAACTAGAGTGGTCATACAAGATAAAAGTTAGAATGTGCAAGAACATGCAAATGGAATGAAAGGGGTGGGGACAATAAGGAATATATAACATAGGTGGTGAGACACTGTTCAAGAAAGAAACATGAGAGGAATTTAAGTTCCAACCATAGGATGAGGTAGCTTTACTACACCAAAATAAGCTGAGTAAGAATAGTGATAGTAAGGGAAATTGATGATTGGTTAAAATCATCCAAGGAAGAAAGAAGTGCTTTTGGAGAATGTAAAAAAGTAATAAGCTTTAGATAAAGGTTTAGTATAGACATGAAGAAAGTTGCTTGAGAGAGCATTCATGAGATTAGACCGCACTATTGTTAAATGAGACCTATGGGAGTCTTTGAAGAGAGAAAGCAAGAGGAGAATGGCTATCTGGCCCATAGAATGCACTAAGCATCTATTGTAAGTACATTTTGTGCATTCTAAGGGTACATAACAGTTTCCATGCAAGTGAGAATCATGTGAAAATAGAAAATGAATTATTGATTTCAAGAAAAATGACGACATTCTTCTAAAGTCTTTGTGAAAAATGTTAAAATACAAAGTTTTTTTTTTTAAGAAGGTTTAAGTATAAGCATGAAAAAAGGTGCTAGACAGAGCATGCATAGCGGATCATGTGACGACAGGAGGAATTATTGATTTCAAGAAAAATGACAACATTTACCGAATTGATTACTCATAACTAAAAGGTTATTGCAGGGTCTCGGTCACTCAATCGCTATAAAAGGATTTTAATATCATATTAAGAGAACTCTAATCATTCTTCTAATTTCAGTTACAGATAATCTCCATACTTTCAAGAAATCGGCATTTTAACGGTTCTAGAATAAAAAAGGAGAGACATGCTTAACAGCCTTTTTTAACTGCTTCACTTTAGTTTAACAACTTACAAAGCCACAAAAATCTGAAAGTCACGAAACCGAAGATTTAAATTTAGAAGATGGTAAAACACGAAAGCAAAGCAGATGAAAATTAATTTTCACGTGGAGAAACGAATATTTACTGGCCTTCTAGGAGAACTTAAGTTTATATTGTAAAAACTTATTTTGTCAGATCAGTCAAATCAGACTGAATGACAAAAGCTGCTGTGAAAAGTGCTCTGTTTCAAAGCTCCATACAACCAGACTTACTGAGACTCAGTTTTTTCTGAAATATGATATTACAGAAAATATATTCAATCTTGTGAAAGAAGTTGTTGCTATTGCTTTAAATCCTGAGGTTTTTCGTTTGCCTTGCAGAAAACGTTCTTAATTTACGCAGACCGTAGAGTATTGCCAGGCTTTATTTGTTGTAGCATAAATTAGAAAAAGAAGAGATTGATTTTCTTGTGACTGGAAATTCAAAATATCTCGTCGCACAAATATACAATGAACAAATCGACGTATATTTTGTCCTTGAACTCAAAAATTTTAAAACAGTTATCATTTACAAGAACAAGAAATTCATGTCAAACTGTACCGTTGCAAAACTCACAAAATCGATGCACTTTTTTTACGAGATCAGGACAAAATAGTTAAAGCTCACGCCAAAAACTTCTCAGAATAGATCAAAAAGTCAGGTCATGACAGATTTGTAGTCTCCGTTTCCAAATCAGAAATCCCGCCTAAAGCAATCATTTCCGCGTTCAACATCCAGTCGTCCATTATCTCCGCGAAGTCCACTTCCCAGTCCGGAGCAGGTCCCGAGTTCGACTCCCACAAGGCATCATCCCATGACCAGAATTCCAACTCAGAATTGCAATACAGTTTAGGCGCTGTGTGCTCAGCATCACATGCATCCTTTCCGTTGCCGCCGTCACCGCCATCATCATCCTTGAGCAGAATCTGCAGAAGCTCCACCATGACATCGCTCTGCTCGGATTGTACGTCGGCGGCGCGCGAGGCAGAGAAGTCCGTCTGCTTGGAAGAACAAACAGAAGACGAAAAGGCCGAGTCACAAGCGCAAAGGCTCTCTTTCCATGAGCAGGTCTCGCTTTCGAATCCCAGGCCGTCATACAAAACCGAGCACTCCACTGTATTAGCATTCGGCAAATGACCAGACATTTCTATGGCCGCTTCTTCAGAATTCTTGTTTATGATCCTTTAGCTTTCACACAGCTCTTCACCGATCTTATTGCAGAAATCAAAAAACATGGAGTTAATGCAAATGACAAAAGAATTTAATGATGAAATGACAGAAATTGTAAGCGGCGAAAACAATTTGGTGAGGGGGCTGCGGAAGAATGATTGTAGCGGTTGGTGTTCTCCCGTGCGAAAAGAGAGTGGAAAATTGAAATGGAGGGACAAAGGTGTTATGAGAATCCGTACACAAAGACGTGGCTGTCGGTCATATGGCGGGTTTTCCTGGGTTGGCGGTGGTTGCAGACAGGCATTGCAAACGCAAGTATTATGGAGGGCGGCTCAATACATGCAAATCGCGATCATATCACCTTTTTAAAGACGTGTCGCTGTCTCGCGTGTGGTCCCGAGGACGCCTCGCCCGCTTCAAATTTCTACATTTATCGAGGGGTTAAAAACTTGCCTAAATCTACTGGGGTTGCAAAACAAATTTGGTAAAAAAACTAAACGTAATTAGGGAAAATGTTAAAGTTGGAGATTTCTTTTACGAATTACTTTCGCTGGAGTTGAAGTTTAATGAGGTGGAGGAGTTACTCGGTCAAAGTTAAATTCATAGGGTTGCCCGTACTTGTTTGAACGGTCGGGATTTTTTTTAAAAATTTTGCAAATTTATTATAATAGCATTTTTAATCAAAGAAATAGGAGAAAAGCCGTTAATTTAATTTAAATTAGAATTAGATTGCATGGATATCCTTAAATGGGGCAAGACTGTGCCTAAACTAGCGGTAAGAATTACAGCCTTCTATAGGGTAGTTATTTCTAAAATCAATTTGATTTAATGGATATTATTTGTAATATAATATTTTCTAGGTAATAGTATTGTATTGTATTAAGCAATTGTTTTGCACTAATCAAAAGTGATTAGTATTTTTGTTTTCAAAATAAATTTAATTTTTTATAAAGTTGAGATAATTTGAAATTTCATATATTATGATTGGTTTAAAACATTTCATAGCAAAATTTATGAAAGCTTTTTTAGGTTTTTTTTGGATTTTTTTATATTTTTTAAAAAATGTCTTTTTTAAACAGATTTTTTATTTTTATGTAGTATTATAAATAAAATATTTTTCTGTATAGATATATAAATTTTAAAAATATTTCTCAAATATAACAAAATCCATGAGCTATTTTATGATTTGATTCAAATTAAATCAAATAAAAAATTAAACTATTTCATTACAACCATTACACAATAAATATTTTTATTAAAAATATTATATACAAAATAATTTAGTAACTTTTAATCTTAAATCTAAATATTTTTCAATAAAAAAATGCTTATTTTCACTCTAATATTTATATTATACAATTTTACAATTATTAATAGTTATTTTATTAAGATGAGTTATAAATAACATTACATAAGTATAACATTCTAGGTTTTTCAGATAATGTTGCCTTTGCAAGACAATGTCGATGCTATGGCATCCTTCAGAACCCTAAGATATACTTCAACTCATGGCATAGGATTGTCAATTCTATTGCACCTAGTTTGTGCAGTCACTCATTAATAAGTGTGAGCACTATTGTAAATGTTTCACCTCGATGTTTGTTGGAGAATGTGTATTCAGATGATGGCCAATGTCAACCCTCTCGAAACAAATTTGCTACGTAGACCTTGGGGGTTTGTCCTACCCTTGTATCAAAGGCTCTAAGATCCAACTCAGTAGGAATTAAGGTTGATATTCCCCTGGGAAAGGTAGCTAACCCACCTCTAGCTCCAACTAGGGCTTGTAAGACAAATCTAGGGCCATGATCCCCAGTTAATATAGGTAGGCCTATTTCAAGGACTAATAAGACCTGTGGGCAACTTGGAAAATAATACACTTGCTCTGATCTTGTGGGGAAAGGAGGCAAAACCTCTTCCAGATTCACAGTTTATGCAACCTATTGCTGATCCCGCTAAAACTTCTCGAAAGGTTGAGTTGGGGGAGGATGTTTTGTAGGAGGTGAATAAAAATGTGGCATTTTTTGTTAAGCATGGATTGATTGGGAGGTTTAAAGGCTACTGGCCAAGTTTGGTGTATTTACATCAATGGATTTCAAAAACATAGTGTCCCATTTTGACTAGTGATATTCATGTATTTATCCTTATGCAGGGGGTTTCTTTGTTGTGGTTTTTTATAAGACTAAGGATTGCCACGTTATTTTGTGAGACTAGCAATGGAATTGTGGTGAGCATTTGCTAATATTGAAACCTTGGCACCCTTCATTTGATCCAACTATTGAATCATTCCTTGTGATTTCGGTCTGGGTAAGGTTGTCAAATCATCCTTTGCAAATTTGGTTTGAATCTTGTTTAAAGCTATTGAGAATACTTTGGGGAAATTTTTGGGGGTTAATGAGGGTTCTTCAAATTATCTTCACAGCACCTATGCTCGCATGTTGGTTGAGATTGACATAACCAAAGATCTTTTTGTTGAGTTCTCTCTTGGTACAAAGCATGGAAACTATAGATTATGAGCGCATATCATTCTAATGTCATAGATGTTACAATACTGGTCATGTGGTTGCCCTATGTGGAAAGTGGAGGTTTGACAACAAGGCTTCCTAGTGGAAGGATGTCTCCCCTCACCATTAATCAGTAGAAAAGTGTTAGATTCAATGACAGTCCCAAAGACACTAAGGGGGGGGGGGGGTTGAATCAGTGTCTAGCCGGTTAATGGAATATTTAAACTTATTTATAACTTTGCAACCCAAATCAATGTACTGGTAAACAAGAAATAATGCAGTAAACAGAAATAATAGAGACAACATAAGTGCACACCATAACACAAGATATTTTAACGAGGAAACCCAATGTGGGAAAAACCTCAGTGGGATTTGTGACCCACAATATTTACTCATTGGCCAATATGAATAAATATTACTTATAATAGGGGCTTGCACATGCAGGGAGGCCAATAGCCTAGAGCGCACTGCTCAATGAAGAGTATCACTGACTACAATATGGATAATTAAATCCAATACAATGTACTGCTCAAAATAGCATCTATAATGCCTGGTCCAGTACCGGTTTAAGCTCAGTCATATACCTTAACCAAAACCTTTCATTGTCTACTATATCACCTCATACAATATATTCTACTACTTCTACCATACCAAAATGACCTATAAGATCTCATACATATATGAGTCTTTACAATATACCATGTCGGCTTACAAATAATTAATTACATTTACAATACAATTCGCATAGACAAAACTTGTCACGTGTCGACCTGAGTGCTGGTATACTTCATTTGCCGATGTAATCTGGATGCCAGTGAATATGCCTATCGATGTCGGTGCATGTCGGTGATTGTGTCTGTGATGCCGATGCATGTAGAAACCTAATACCGGTTGGTTGCCATCAATGACACCATCAACCATATTCTCATTAGAGTGTAGAATGCCAACAATCTCCCCCTTTGGCATTGATGGCAACACTCATGAGAAAAATCCAAAAAACTATTATCCAAAAGTGAAGTCCAAAATCTAATCCCAAAAATGTGTGCTCCCCCTGAGCAAGTGATCTCCTCTGTGCAATTATTTTTCTCCATACTGTTACTCCCCCTTTGACATCAATGGCAAAGGATGTTAGAAAGAAAGGAATACAAAAATGCTACCTCATAGCTTGTAACCGATTGCTTATAAGTTGAAAAATGTCAGCCAAAAGTAGATTCAAGCTCTGCATGAATTTGTTATTGTCAGAAAGAATAGTCTCTGTCTGCTAGATCATGTTGGTCAGATAGTGCATCTACTACATTCTCCTTGAATTGATGCCTTTGATAGCTCAACCGGCTAAGTAATAAGAGTGTCCAGTTTTGGACCAAGTTTAATTTTCAGTTCACGGGTCTTTAACCTTATTCTTGCCTTCTCTTTCTCAAGATTCTCTAACTTCTCTTCAAAAACTGCCATTTCCTGCTCAAAAACTAATGTAAGTCCCAAAGAACCTATCATATTATCCACAATGTCATCTATCTCCTTTTGTGTCTGCTTAATTTCCTCATTAATGTCCCCTGTCAAACAGTGAGGTTTACAGGCTTCTCTATACAACTCCTTATACTCCAAAATTGTAGAATTAAGTACCGGTAATAGTGAATCTAAGTGGTCTGTACAGTTTTTAATAGTGCTCACAAAGAACTCACTCTTCTCTTTATCAACTCTCTCCTTAACAGTAGCCTCTTTCACCTTATCTATAGTTAGAACATTTTCAGCAATAAATTTGGACAATGTGTCCAATTTACCTATAGAATCCTTAATGTGATATGTCTTACAGGTTGGTGCAATCATCTTCAAGATAGGTAATGTGTCATCAATAACCTTGAATGCTAAGGCATTGCAATCTGTTATCCTCTTAATGGAATCCAATAGAACCTTTGTTACATTAGTGGGTCTAAATTGACTTGTAGATTTGCTTGGTTCAGGAATAGCTTTCCTCTCAATAGATACTTCTCCAATTACCTTCACTATTTCTTCCTTAATTTCATCAACTGCTTCTTCTTTATTCACATTGTCTGTCGGTTTCTCTGTTAGTGTTATTACCTCTGCTTCCTTTGGTTTATCAATTTGATTAAGCACCTTTGCAACTGTCAGTTTTTTATACTCAACATGAACCTCTGCCTCAAATTGTTTCTCAGTATTAGTTCCTTTATCTTCTGTTGGTATCTCGGTCTCTGGTTGCTTAGCTTGTGTCGGTTCCTCAGTGTTCTGAGAGTCAAAAGTTTGTGTCGATAACTCAGAGATCTCATTGATCTTAGCATCATCTCCCTTAACCTCTGTAGTTTCCTTGTCTACAACAATGTTAATATCCTATTTATCAATGTTCATAGGAAAAAAAATCTCAAAATCCGGGTTAGTGTTATCAAGAGTAACATTTTCAGTTCCCATATCAGGTGGACTGACTGAATGTACCGGTAGGATATCCTGAGCTGGAGGTGGAAGATTATCTGTAATCTTTATTGAAGGAACACCACCAAATTTTCCTTTTCCCTTATCCTTTTGATATACCTTAAAGGTCTTGTCCACTTTTGGTCTGCTCCTTTCTTCTTGCTTTTCCTTTTCAATGAAGAATATATCCCTTTTATTTGCAGTCTCATCAGCAATCTCCTTAACTTTCCCAGCCATTAGGCTCACTTGTCGGTGTCCACTGATAAATACTGATCGGTTTTCTTCAGAGATTAATCCATCAATTTCCTCTTTTGAATTTACAGGATGTACCGCCAACAATGCTTCAACTTCCAACATCTTATCAAGTTCCATCACTGATAGTCTTTTTGCTTCTAATCTTAGATAAAGATCATTAGGCAAAACATTCACAACTTCAATCAAAACTTTCTTATAGATATCTAAATGCAAAATTATGTTCTCTTCTATTGTTTCCCTGTCAGAATCCTTAAAAGAATTATACAATTTGCTCACATTAGTCAGATTTCCTTCCTCTGTTATCTCATTCAATAGTTCTTCCAGAGTAGGGGTGACCGGTGTCTGTTTCTTTTTCGGTGTAAGCTTCTTCTTAGGTTCCCTAACTGCCTGTTGCTTTTCCTTAGAGTTCTTGCCTTTTTAGGAGAAGGAGAAGGTATCGGTGAGGGTTTTCTCTTCTTCCTCTCAACTCTCTTGAATTCAACTACTTTCCCACTATCGGTATCAGAAGAAGTGACAACCGGTGAAACATGTGCTTCTAGTTTCAGTCCTTCAAGTTCACTGGCTGATATACCACTTATATTCATTACATTTTCCTTGATTTCACTTGCTATCTTGGATGCATCTCTAATAAGTTTCTCTCTTCTTTTTCTCTACTTCTGCATAGAAACATTACTCTCAATATTCTCAGCACTACCAAAGATTTCTTCAAATGGTTCTCTAGGTGCATCAAGTAGTATTTTTGCATATGCCTCAAGAACATTTAGATCAACTTCATAACCCATTTTAGTAACCCAAATAGTTCTAGGGCGCTTGATGTTCTCTACCACAGTAGGGTTTGAAATAAACTCAGGAACAAAAGATGAAGGTGCCATTTCAAAGATAAATACCTCTTACTTGAAGAATGCTTGAAAATCACTTCGTTGCTTCACCTTAGAATGCCCTTGCTCAATTTCGCACTCTATGAATGTTTGAATGTTTTGTGATTCAAAATGAGGGATATCTGATGCTTTATAACCAAAAATCTCTCCAACTACCACATTAAATGTTTGTCGGTTAAGTGAAAAATTAACACATCTATTGGTAAAGAAGAAATGTATCTTCTCACCATCAACCGAGGGTAGAATGCATAATTTTCAATTTGTTGCAATACCCCCTAAGGATTATTCCTTAGTTAGATGAAGAATCTCCTGCCGGTGGAGGATTACTCTATTCTACCGGTGCAGAGACAAATTCATCAATTCTCTGATCTCTCTTCTTAATCCATTGTTTTGGAAATTCTTTCTTTATTTCATTTACCTTTTCTTTTCCTTTTTCATTAGATCCTTTATTGTTCATTGGTGAAGTCTTGTTTCTACAAAATTTTGCAATATGCCTAATCTTGTTACATGCATAACAAGTTACATTATTCCTCTGAATAGCTTTTCCATGTCCTTGACCGGTTTGTGTTCTGCATTGATTAGATAAATGTCCAAATCTACCACAAACATAGCATTTCACATTCATTCTACAATTCTTTGAATTATGACCAACTTTATTGCATTTAGAACATTGACCAGTGGGTAAGATTGTATTTTGATTGTTTCTAAATCTGCACTGATTTGCTCTATGACCATATTTGTTGCAATTGAAACATTTCCCATTAAATTTATAAGCATTAGGTTGTCTTATCAGTTTGTTGTGATCTTGATGATTTGCAGTCCCATAACTCTCTCCAACTTCAAATCCAAGTCCAAATGTATCTCCATCAAGTTTTTGTCTTTTTAGCATGTCATCAAGTCTTTTTGAACTTTTCTTGAATTGGTCTTTGTGTTCATTTGCAGTGATCAGCTCATTTTCCAGAATGCCAACTTGTCTCCTAAGCTCATCTTTATCATTTTGCATGTGAATCAGATTTGTCTTTAGCATATCATTCTCATGACAAAGTCTCAGATTTTCATTTCCTGCATCATTAAGTCTCCTAGTCAAGTCTTCTTCATTCTTCTTTCTATCTTCAATATCCTTACATTACCTTGTATGCATGTAAAATTCATCTTAATAACAAGTAATCAATTAGAAACAAAAGGGAAATCACGAATCCCTATCTAATCAAAGAATCTAACAAACAAGACAATGAAATAATGCAATATCAAGAAATAAGAATTATAAATCAAATCAATAAAAAAACTCCCTATTTCAAGATTGCACATCGCTTCCATTTCTCTTCTCTTCTCTGTGGTATGATGGCTCTCAGATATTGCGCTGGTAACCTGCAAGTGACAGAAAGATACGAAGTTCGTGATTGTTGAAAATGGAGATTGAATGCTCAATTTATAGAAAATTGGAGAGGATTGATTGAAAGGTGGAACAAATTGATCAAGAGGTGGAACTCAGGTGAGCTCACATGAAAATTGATAGTTGAATTGTTGATTGTAGGAGTTAAACTCAATAGATTGAGTAGATTAATTGAGTCAACTGATTGAGAAAAAGCTGACCGAGGGAAGAAAAATAATGATTGGAGGAAATAAAGAGGATGACAAAGAAAGCTTAATTTAGAAAAAACTATCTGAAAGATGGAAATAGAGGTTGGAGAGATAAATGATTTAATTAATTAATTTAGCATGTTCTTGCATTTAGATTTAGATTATCAATTTAATCTTTGCATGATATTTATTCAAATAATTGAATTTATTTAATTCAATTTAGTATTTGAATATTTAGAACTTGACTTTGATTTTCAATTTGGTTTTTGAAATCATGCACATGTATTTGAATTTGGAAGAAATTAGAAGAATTAATTAATTAAATGAAATTAGAATTTGGGGATTTGGAAATGGAAGAATTAATTAGTTAATTAAATACTTTAAAAAAACTATTTAATTATGTAGAAATGGAATTTAATTAAATAATAAATATTATTAATTTAAAGGATTAAATCACAATTAATTAAATATTTAATATTTAATTAATATTTAGAAGAGGGTTGAATGATTAGATGATTAGAGATAGAAATTGAATAATCAGTAATTTTTTTTAAATAATAAAGATTATTTAAATTGGGGAATTAATCATAATTAATTAAATAATAAATATTTAATTAATATTAGAAAATGGTTAAAATGATTAAATGATGATAGAATAAGAAAATAGAATAATTAGTAAGATTATGAGGAAATATGAAATTAGAAGAATAAGATTAATTAACTTAATTAAATAATTAAAGAATTATTTAATCAATTAGAGGAATAATTAATACATGATCAATGAGACATTTTTAGGTGTCTACATTTGCCCCTCTTTGAGACAATGTCAGCATGACATTGTTTCAAAGAAAACAAAAATTTTTGCCCTAGTATGTCTTGGTACTGCTATATAGTGTAAATATGCCCCCTCGGAAAAGGTGGTTGGAAAATTCAAAAAATGAGACCATGTTTTCGATATCAGTTTAACAAGCAAGCGAGTGAAATTTCGTGCGATTTTGAGATCATTGGAGTAGGCTACAAGGTATTTGAAGCTGACGGGGACCACGGGTGTCGAGGTGTCAAAAGAACCCTAATTTTGAGCTATAAATAGAGATTTTTAGGTTTTCATTTGCTCATTTGCAATTTGGTAATTCCTTGGTTTTCTCTGCAATTTGTGTGCTTTTTCTGAGTATTTGATCATCATGGCTGGTTGTAGAGCTCGATTGCACCTGCCTGACCGAGTACGTTCATTTCAAAGACCTCTTGGGACTGGCGGCATGGTATTTTTCCCATTTTTTCCTGATTTTTTACCTGTTTTTTGCTATTGTCCAAAAAAAAATTCCATGATCAATTTTTGCTTTGTGTTACGCAATCGCTTGTCGATGTTTACGCATATGTTGTTAATGTATCACAAATGTTCTAAATGCTACGCATGCATCTTAAGTGTTATGCATTAGCTTTAAACATGCCGCATTCGTGTATATCTTTATGCATAAGTGTTTATTGTTACACAAGAGCTCATATCATTACGCATTAGCATCAAACATCACGCAAGAGTCATAATTGTTCCGCATTAGTCATAACTATCATGCATTCGTTGTATGTGTAATTTTTTGTCATGCGTTTGAAAATATTTAAGTTTTTCGGGATTCGATATCTGATATTTTGGACATTTTCTCATTGCAGGAGAACATTAGAGTGTTATACTACTAATAGAGCAGACCTAGTGGATTGGATCTTCATGCAGACTTACCGAATGAGGAGATCGAGCATATCCAATAGCTTGGTCTATATCATGTTTTACATTTGCCAGAGGTTACGGCCAACAGGGCCATGATTACAGCTTTGATAGAGCGGTGGCACTTTGAGACTTGTTCTTTTCATCTTCTGACTGGTGAGGCATCCATTACCTTAGAGGATGTATGGTTTATACTGCGTATTCCTATTCATGGTGAGAGAGTTGTATATGACCATGATGATGGCATTGCTGGACTATGTGCACTTTTCGAGTGTGAGATACAGGACTTGCAGATGAGTGGCTGTTATGACATCCCTTGGGCACGATTAGACTATGATGACCTGACTATTGTTTTATGTGGTGTTGTCAGTGGTTTACTGATACTTGACAAACAAGGTCATGGGTTTCCAGTTGGATGGGGTAGAGTGTTCCATGATATGATTGTGCATCATTGACTGTATGCTTGGGGTCCTTGTCTTCTAGCCATGTTATACTATCAGATGCATGGTATTGTGTACCTTGGATACTGTTCTATTAGTTGTGGTGTTACTTTGCTCCAGACATGTGCATGGGAGCACATTTCTATTTATAGGCCTGTCATTCATATAGATTTGCAGCCTGGTGAGCCTTATGCTTTCAGGTATACACTAGGTATCAGACACAGGGGTTTGAGGAACATCTTGTACTGGAGACATCAGTTGGACATATTGCAGAATTTTATTTGGAGACCATTCTTGGATTGCCCCGGTTGGCCTGATGATGCAGTGCACTTTCCTTTCTGTCGACAATAGAGATATCTTATTGGTAGGACCTTTGAGATCCAGCGGATCATTAAGATGTATCTTCCAAGGCGGGTTCTTAGATAGTTCGGTGAGGTACAGGTGACACCTGTGGTTACTGCTTACTTTGCTCGTGTATCTCATAAGGTTTCTGATTGGGGTGTGTGCATACAGCCACATGTTGCTTCTATTGAGTTTGATTCTCTGCAGCTATTACTCTGAGGTTGGGGTAGAGGTGCAGTGGATCCCAGGACGATGATGAAGTATGACGCTTGGTTTGCTAGGCATGGGCTAGTGTCACTTACTGATCCTGTTGTTCCTATTACAACACAGCAGATTCGACATCCTAGATAGTGGTTGAGGATAGACGTAGGGGAGAGAGCTGGAGGAGGAGGAGAGGGTGGAACTGAGAGAGGAGGTGGGGGAGATGAGGGAGATGAGGATGTAGACATTGGTGGAGACATCAAGTCTATTAGTAGTGAGGATAGCGATGATTCTTCTGAGTCATCAAGCAGCGAGGGTGGAGATGATGATGAGGATATGCCTGAGCTGGAGGATGTGCCTGGTGTTGAGGGTGGGAGAGGAGAGGTTGGTGAGGAGGATGAGCTGCAGACTCTTAGAGCGCGGGTCCAGAGTTTGGAGGATGAGGTCGCTAGATGAGATATCAAGCGGGAGACCTACCATGCAGATTATGGTGCCCTTGATGCTGAGAGAGATCATCTCTAGAGGGAGAGAGATGAAGCAGTGTGGAGATGTCAGATTACCATGGATGCCTTTGATCAAATTTTTAGAGCAGGTACAGATGCACATGACCAGGAAGATAGGTATTTTACTGCTGCTCAGGAGGCTATTTATTATAGACAGGCATATGAGAGAGCCATCCCTGAGGGTCAAAGAGAGCCTAGATTCAGTGCATTTATGGGGAGGAGATCGAGTATATCTACTTCACGATGGACTAGTAGTGGTGGCATTATGGGACCACCTCGACATCCTGGGGTAGGATCTAGTGGACAGGATCCACCTGCTAAGAGGGGCAGTGTTGGTTGAGACATTATTTTTATCATGTTATCTGAGCCTTCGGGCAAATTTATTGTATTCACACACATTATCATTTTTGAGTTATATATATGATATGCTTATATGATGTTATGAGTTTTATGATGCTTATCTATTTGATTCTATATGATTCTGAATGCAATGGTAGTACATGTATGTATTAATGATGTAAATGAAATTTAAATGAATGCAATGAACGCTATAATGAATGCTTAATGGAATCAATAATGAATGTTTAATGAAATCTATAATGAATGTTTAATGAAATCTATAATGAATGCAAATGAATCTATAATGAATGCAAATGAATCTATAATAAATGAAAATGAATCTATAATAAATGCTTTTTTGTATGATAATGGTTGAACCAATTTTAACTCAGATACACTTTGAAGAAATGTTAGTTAGATGATGCAGAGAAAAATTGATGATAGAAAGAATGTTAGAAAGAATGTGATCTAGATAGAAGATGAGAAATCAACAAACTATCAATAAGCAAATGAGATGAGAATGAGAATGAAATTGAATGAATCACAAACCTGTGTCACACATTTTATTGTGTCAATATATATTCATCACTAAGCCTTATTTTTTAACAATGAAGCTTAGCACATCAGGGTATAAGGAACCAAGATGCAAAGATATCTCATTGTAGAAACAAACACTTAGCAGACAAGGAGTGAACCCTCCATTCTGTGAATTACACTGGGGGTCGAGGTATGTGTGGCAGCCAATAGCTGGAGGCTCCTATCACAGACACCCACTAGAGAAGTTTCCCTAGAATTTCATTAGTTCACACCACAAACAACAAACAAAGAAAAAGATAATGCCCATCATAGCTCCTCTAGTCACTTGTGGACATCCTTGAGTAGCATAGGAACAATATCTGTCACCAAATGATAAAAGATAAAGACTGACCCAGACAAAATTCAACAACTATACTGACCTTGTGCCTTCATTCTCAGTTGCTTGATGCGATAGTTGATAATGTCTGATCTCATAAAGTTGCAGACCCCGTTTAAGACTGACCTGTTTGATTTCGAGTGTATCCTCTTTTGTTTAAGACAAGATAATGATCACTTTGATATGGATATGATACGATTGATAAGACAGTTTGATCAATTGATTGCAGATGTTTGACTAGATAGTCGTATCCTTTGTTAACTTCGTGTGAAGTGTTTGTTGGATATTTGCTAGGGTATTTGTTTCTCACAAGACATTTTATTGCAAGTTTTTTGTGATTGATTTTCGATTTTTAGTTCTTTTCCAAGAGTTTTTTCGATGTTTTTGGATTGATTTTTCCAAGACATTTTGTGAATGTTTTTGATTGATATTTTTAGGACTTTTTATGAATGTTTTTGGTTGATTTTTTTAGGACATTATATGGATGTTTTTGGATTTCAATAGTTCTCACTTTCTTTTTGGGATATTTTCAAAGGACCTTATATGAATGTTTTTGATATTTCAAGTTTTTCAGTGTTTTTTGGATTTTGAGTGTTTCAATATTTTTTGGATTTTTTCAATGGACTTTATATGATTTTTAGGATTTTTTCAGGACTTTATATGATTTTTTATTTTTTAAATTTTTTTTTCAGTTATGCCCCCAGTGTGCAGACCTATATGACATGATGATCTACAGAATGCCTGTGGAGACAATGAATTTTTGACATGACCTATGTTAATGCAAGATGCAGGATGAAGATGCATTTCCTATTCAAACAAGGTTGATTGTGTTTGTTTTTGCATTTGTAATACACCAATTGAAATGGAGGTGCAAAACATTTCATAGATAAGCGGTCAATCGATCTTTAAGGTCCTTTGGAACATTCAACTCAACACACTTAGTGACTAGGATTTACAAATGGAGACGCGGAAAACTTCTCCACTGGTTCTTGAAACTTAGATCTTCGTTTTCCCATGTGTGTGCAAATGAGTTAATTCCTGCTCCTGTGTTCACTAAAGGTCCTTACCATCCTATATGACTAGCTACATGGACTATCCTAACTTCAAAAGCATCCCGAATAGAGCCTCGCTGCCAGCAAGCCTTGAGAACTCCGACGAGGTTATAGACTATAATTTCTCAAATATTGCTCCATTGCCAATAGGCGTTCATAGCCTTGATAGAGTTATTTGCATGTTCCCATAGTCAAGCTTTTTTATCGCATTTGTATACATGATATTTCAGTTATATATCATTGCTCTTTTTGCCTTTAGATGGATATTTGGCATAGCTCTTTTCTTTCTTTTTATTTTTATTTTTATTTTTTATTTTCTTGCCTTAACTTGTAAGTAATGAAACCTACTTGGGTGTGACAATTACAGCAGCACTAAAGCAGAATTTTAGATTTTTCACTAGTCATATGATAAACTAGGTGTCTAGAATGAATTAGAGATCTTCTTAATATGCTTGAGATATAGCAATTGATATATTTTGGGTTAACAAGTCTCAAATAGTGAAATCACTACCCAACCATAAGTAAAGCATCGTCACAAGGTAATGTTGAAAATGAATGACCTTAGGATCTCAAAGACTTCATATCCGAATATCTAAGAAAGGAGATAACCCTTGCTTCTCTTAAATGCAAATGAATGATAAACTTGGACAGTTGCCTTATTTTATTGATGCTACTATATGAAAATGCAGAAACTTTGCGAATACGATGCATTTGAAAAATAAGAAACTATATGTAATGCACTGTTTTAAATGATATGATATGCAATGCGGAAAGTAAAACCTAAACTACACAGCCCTTAGGTATAATATCGCTTAAGGTGCATGTTGTTCATAGGGTCAGAGAGTGGATCTCCCTCCATGGTAGCCAAATTATATGCTCCATTACCTATGACCCTTGTTATAATGAAAGGACCTAGCCAGTTAGGTTCAAATTTCCCTAGCCTTTCTCATTCCGCTAGGTTCCTATGATTATCTTTAAGTACTAGATCTCCCACTTGAAAAGTTCGTGGGCGGACTCTTTTATTATAACTCCATCTCAGTCTGTTTTGATATCCTTGTAGATGGTTGAGTGTTGTTTGTCTTTTTTCATAAAGGGTCTTGAGTTCTTGTAACCTTGCTACCCTGTAGTCTTCCTCTGATATGATGTTCTGTAAGGAGTCTCTTAGAGACGGTATTTCTATTTCAATGGGGAGTATCGCTTTTGTACCATAGACCAAGGAATATGGTGTTGCTCCTGTAGGTGTGCGTACTCCTATTTTGTAAGCCCAAAGAGCGGGATTTAACTAGAGATGCCAGTCCCGTCCTGTGTCAGTGACTACTTTCTTAAGAATTTTCAATATTGTTTTATTTGTAGCCTTTGCTTGTCCATTACTTTGTGGATAATATGGTGTGGAAAATCTCTGTTGTATGTGAAATTTGTCACACAACTCTTTCACTTCCTGATTTTTAAATGGACATCCATTATCTGTAACAAAGCACATTGGAACTTTGTATCTACATATAATGTAGTTGAGCATGAATTTTGATATCTATTTTCCAGTGGTGTATGTAAGAGGAATTGCCTCAAACCATTTGGTAAAGTACTCAGTGGTTGTCAAGATGAACTTGTGCCCATTGGAAGAAGTAGGGTTGATTTTACCCACTAGATCTGATCCCCATTGTGAAAATGGCCATGGTGATGTAATGGGTTGAAGATCTTGTGCTGGTGCATGAATAAGGTCTCCATGCATTTGGCATTGTTTACACTTCTGTACATACTTGTAAGCGTCCTTTTCTATAGTTGGCCAGTAATAACCTGTTCTCAACAATTTCTTTGACAATGGTGAACCACTTTGGTGAGCCCCATAGATTCCATCATGGACTTCTTTTAAAGCAAGGTGTGCTTCATTTTCATCCAAACATTGGAGAAGAGTTCCATCGAAACCCTTTCTATACAAAGTATCAGCTATAATGGTGTATCTAGATGCTTGACGAATAAAGGTCTTCTTTTGAATTCTGGATAGATCCTGTGACATGTATTGAGTATGTAAATATGTATATATTTCATTGTACCAAGGTGATTCTAGACCCACAATTGCACATACATATTTTGATAGGGGAGTCTCATATGCTGGTAGCATCAACTGTTCTATGATGAACTCAAATTGAGTTTCGTTACCAGGTATATTGAGAAGAGATCCTATGGTTGCCATTGCATCTGCTGCCTTGTTTTGTATCCTTGGGATCTGTTCGAAGGTAATTTTGCTAAAGTGCTCCTTGTAACTTCGACCAACTTCTTATAAGGCATGAGTTTTTCATCCTTCATGTTGTAATCATCATTGACCTGGTTTACAATTAACTACGAATCACCATAAACCTATAACTCTTGTATTCTCCATTGTACAACTATACGAAGCCCTATGAGGACAGCTTCATATTCAGCTATATTATTTGTGCATTGGAAATTGATCCTAAATGACTTAGGTATAACATCCCCTTGAGGGGTGATGAAAAGAATCCCTGCTCCAGATCCATGACTTGTATATGACCCATCAAAATATAATTTCCATATTACAGAGGCTGTTAATGTAAACACGGATTCATCTAGAAAGTCTATCAGCAACGAGTGACTATCTTATAAAGGAGCCTCTGCTAATTGATCTGCTATAATTTTTCCTTTGATGGATTTTTTGTCTATTTATTCTATATCAAACTCGCTCAGGATCATAACCCACTTAGCCAATCGCCCGGTTAATGTTGCTCTGCTCAATAGATACTTGAGTGGGTCAAAGCGTGCAATGAGTTGTACCTTATGACTTAGCATGTAATGTCTGAGCTTTTGGGATGCAAAGATTACTGCTAAGCATGCTCGCTCTATGGGGGTATAATTAAACTCATAGTCGATCAGAGTCCTACTTATATAATAAATGGCTCTTTCTTTTCCATTTTTGTCATGATGTGCCAATAGAGCTCCTAAAGCTGAGTTTGTTGCTGATATGTATAATAATAGAGGTTTTCCTGGAGTAGGAGATATTAACACTGGTGTGTTCAAAAGATAATCTTTCAGAGCTTGGAAAGCTTCCTGGCATTGTTCTATCCATTTAAAAGTAACTCCTTTCCTGAGTAAATGCTGGAATGGGTGACACTTATCTACCAACTGTGCTATGAATCTCCTTATGGATTGCAGTCTTCCTTGTAACCCTCTGAGTTGTTTAAGTGTTGATGGAGGTTGCATATCAATGATTTCATTGACCTTGGCAGGGTCTATTTCAATTCCTCTGTTTGACACTATAAACCCTAACAGTTTACCTGTTGTTATGCCAAACACACACTTCTTCGGGTTTAATCTAACATTATACTGTTCCAACCGATCAAATATTTGTTTAAGAACTGCAAGGTGACTTTCTCCTATTTGTGATTTAGCCAATATGTCATTCATGTAATCTTCCATTATGTTGTGGATCATGTCATGAAACAATGTTGTCATGGCTCTTTGGTATGTTGCTCCGATGTTTATGAGACCAACTGGCATCACATTCCAGTAGTATGTTCCCCATGGGCATGTAAAGGCCGTTTTATGTTGATCCTCTAGTGCAATTTTAATCTGGTTGTATCCTGAAAAACCATCCATTAAGGATAGCATCATACATTTCCAGTTGTTAGGTCAACTATCATGTCGATATTGGGTATCAGGAATTCATCCTTAGGACAAGCTTTATTTAGATCTCGAAAATCCGTGCAGATTCTTATGCCTCCTGTGGGCTTAGTAATAGGTACCAGGTTGGATATCCATTCCGCATAGTCAATAGGTCTAATAAAACCTACATCCAACAACTTTTGTAGTTCTATTTTAACCAGTAATGTGATACTTGGATGCATTTTTCTCAATTTTTGCTTGTAAGGTTTAACTCCCAGTATCAAAGGTAAGTGATGCAACACTAATTCAGAGTCTAAACCTGGCATGTCTGAATAGGACCAAGCAAATTTGATGGGTCTTTGTTTGAAAAAATGAATGAATCTGTCTTTTTCTTCTTTGCTTAGTGATTTTGCCAGATGGATGTTATGTACAACCTCCCCTTCTGTTATGTTTACTTCTTTTGTTTCCTCTGTAAGTAATGCTAAACTTTATCTTTCCATAGGAAGATTACCCAAGTCACTCTTGTCATTATGGGTAGTTTGATCCTTATCTTCTGTTGTAGAAGTACTTTCTTCTCCAGAGTATGCCATTCTATTCAGGTCTATAGCAAACCCTTCTTTATGATCACCTTGTGGAAATACCTCTCTGACTCCTAGAAATTCTGAAATTGCTTCATCATTTTCAAACCAATCTAGCGTTGGTTTTCCTTCTTGCCCCCAATCAATCAAGTGTGAATGCACTAGGGGTAAATCATTACTCCCTTCTTTAGTAGAGTCTGATAACATGAAGACTTGATTGTTTGATATTACACTTTCTAGTGGGCTAGAGTCATGGAGTGATAAGAATTCGTAATCATGCGAGTATGTCTCACTTTCAATATATGTTTCATCATATGAGCTATCATCACTTATTTCTTCTTGTTCTTGTCTCTGATTTTGTTGTAGATTGACTGGTCTTTGGTGCAGGAGCACCTAGGAGGATAAATGAAGACATGAAGATAGAGGACCAGGTTATGACATTAAAATCCATTAATTGGAATGTTTTAAAGCCTATTATGGCCTTTTGTAATGACAAATGTGATGTAATGTGTAAATGTCCTAAAGGACCTAGTAAAGGCCTTAGGACCAAAATGAAATGTAATTGGGAAATGGGGTCTAAATAGGTTGATTAGGAGTCTAATATGCTTAAATGATCTGATTATGTCAAAATAAGTTGAATGGGATAAGTTTTAGTGGATTAAAAGCATTAGAAATAAAGTTGAAAATTCAAATTTTGAATTTCAACAACTAGTTTCAGTTTTGGTGGGAAATAGGTTTTAGAGTTGTTTTGACATTTTAATCACTTGGGTTAGCTGGATATTGGTTGGAGTTGGTTGGGGAAGGTATTATAAAGTCCCTAAAGTCATTTTTGTGTGGTTGGATGATGCTGGTACGGATTTGTACGGACTGATACAAAAACAGCAATAAAACTTCTAAATTTCTGTCAATTCCTTGAGTTTTTCATGCTTCCTTTGCATTGGTAGACTAAGGGATTGGATTTTCTATGCTTTGAGGGGTCCTTTGATTTATCATTGCATGATATACACGTTTGGAAGTCTGAAATATATCATTTTTTTGTTTTATTGCTGACTGTCCCAGAAAAGATAGTGATTTTTCATTGATTTTGTGAGTTTCCAAGCATGTATGGATCCATCCTATGAATGTAAATGTCTGATTCTCATAGGGTGGATGCCTAATAACATGTAAAATATTATTTTAACTTCTTTTGACAGGAACTAATGAAGGTTGCAGGTGTACACCTTGACAGTTGACTGGGAAATGCATGGGATTTATGCCATAGTTGTAGCAGCAGAAGATCTACCTTGAGGAGGTAGTATTTTTATGTGAAACAGCATTAGGGGATGGTAAATGCATGGTTAATATTGAAGGAGAAGTTCTGGAAGTGAGTTTTGGGGTTTGAACAAGAAGGCCCTAGTTTTTAAGCCATTTTAAGGAGGGTTTTGGTGTTTGGGTATTTAGGAGTGCAACCAAGACTTAAAACCTTGAAAATCCTTGGATTGGGAGCCCAACTAAAGACTGTACAAAAGGGTTTAATCTGGTTGTGAGTTTGGAGAGTACTTCCTTCACAAAGTGGACCTAATTAACCTCTTGGGGAATGAGGACAGCGGTTTTTTGAAGGCTTTGTTCCAAAACAGCCATAGGAAATATTTTGGGAGTTGATAGAGGTTTATATTGTGCATCTAAATCAGTCATAACATTGGTCCATGTTTTGGGAAATGTGTGTGAAAAGAGCCAAAAACAGCCCAGCAGGCTACTAGGAAACTAGGCCTAGTGAAGGGCTAGATTTGGGTTTTGATATCAATTGAAGGTTTGATGGTTTGAAAACCTTTGGAACATGTTAAGTGAAGTTTTTTGAAGTGTGTGGAGGCAGGGGAAACACCTGATTAAGGTGAAGACAAGTTTTGAGCCTATTGAGGCATATTGAGCATTTGAAACACCATAGGAGTGTTGGGGTTTGGGTCCATATTCCACTTTAGTTTACAAGATTGCAACTAGATCCTCTAGCCTCTGCATCAGTCTTCTTTGGACATTAGTTACCCTTCTTAAGCTTGGTATAAGCCTTTGCAATCTTTCTTCATCTGTTTCGTTAGGTTGAGCCGGAGTTGTTTCTCGTGGGAGAAGTAGTGACAATAACCACGGATGGGATTTGGGTGGTGGTGGTAAACCTACATTTGTTGCCATATTAGTTTGTATTGTTGTGTTAATAACTGCATCATTTTGTAACTCAGTGGTAGGTTCTTGCAAGAGTTGTCTCATGTCTTCTCCATCTGATTCTGCACTTGGTGATGTAGGTACCTGATTACTTGTTTGAGATGAAGATGGAAGCACCTATGTGGACAAATTCCTTTGTGATATGTAGTTTGATGGTTTCCTTGGTTGATTTAGAATATCAAGGGTACGTTGTCTTACTTTTGTGATATGTTGTATATGCTTATATCCCAATCCTTGATTTCCTAGATTATCATTAGGAACAAGTTCTAGTCTTCCTTGTTTTTGTAACCCAAGGCCTGTGGTACCATCATATCCATGTCTTTGGAGCATTTTGAATCCATTGCCATACTGATCTGTGGGTATTCTGGGTATCATCATGTGACCTTCTTCTCTATATATCGAATGGTTAACATCTTCATTCAAGGATTCTTCTTGTAAGTCACCCCATCTAATGAAAGAGCATGAGTCTATGTATCTAACAATTTCTTTTCCTTTGTCTCGCTTTTGCACTATATTTTGAGGTTTCCCAAAGGACTTAGGAGAAAGAGACAATTGTCCCCCACTTAAAGTATTTGCAATAGAATACTCGCCACAACCCATATCTTTTATTTGTAAGGAGGATGTTGTAGGCATATCCTTTTTTGTTTCTGTGATCGTTAATGTTTCCAGCTGTGTAGTGAAAGGTGCAGTTGATTGATAGGTACCTGATTATCCACACTGTCTTTCAGGTAATTGCAATGTTGGAATGTATTTGGATCACCCTTTATGGTGATTTCAATACCATTGTATGGGAATTTGACACACTAATGAAATATGGATGGTACTGCTTGCATGGTATGGATCCATGGGCGGCCCAATAACATGTTATATCCCAGCTCTCTGTCCAAGAATTGAAAAGCAACCTCTGTCATTATAGGTCCTACTTGTACAGGTAATGTTACAATGCCTTTTGATGGACATTCTTCATCATCGTAAGCCTCGATATTTATCCTCTTGGAAGAATCAATGTGAAGTTCATAATATCCTAGTGCTTTGACCAGCTTTAAAGTACAAATGTTGAGACTGGCTCCCCCATCTATGAGTACTCTTTGGATTCTTTTCTTATGAATGTAAGCTTCTAGATGTAGTGGGTCATTATGAAGCAATCTATCACTAGGAATATCTTGTTCCGTGAATGCAATACATGTGCCTTGTGTCAGATTTCCTACCATAGACTGGAAGGCATTTTCATCTATATTTCTATCCACTACCGAAACTTGAAGTGCTTTGTCCAATATAGCTCTATGAGTGGGTGGAATACGCAATAGTTCAAATAATTATATCTGTGCTGAAGTTTTCTTAAGTTGCTCAACAACATTGTAAGTCCCTACTGTTGGTGGTTGATTTTGTGGTATCCCTTGTAAAGTTACCTTTGATCTGCGAGTACCTACTGCACAGTCTCTGTCTCTAGGAGTTATAGTGATTGTAGCGACTGTATCATTTGACTTACAAGGTTTGTCTGTATCATAGGCTGTTTTGTCAAGATTTATGTTAAATCCTTCTTCATAGTCTCTATGTGTATGTTTGACATCCATTAGATATTCTATTAGTTCATCCTCAAACCAACCTGAGTGAGATGGTCGATCTTGCCCCCAGTCTCTGAGACAAAGATTTCTATCATCATTGTACTTTGGTGCTTCTGATATCATGCAAATTTGGTTATCATCTGTATGAGTGTTCTGATATTGGTCATCTTGATCAAGTGTTTCTTGTGAATCATTGTTTGCTAAATCTCCTGAGCTAATGGCATGAATAGTGTAGTCGTATGAGACCTTTGTGTAGTTAGCTATATTGTCTTGGGTACCTGATGTGGTAGCTTTCCCTTTGTCATGCTTAACAAAAGGATTCTTAAAAATTGTATGATTTGTGTTTGTTGAAGTTTTATCGGTATCGATTGTGATGTCTCCTTGGTCTATTATATCTTGGACCAAGTTTTTCAATTTGTAACAACTTGTTGTTTTGTGACCTTTAGTCCGATGATAATCACAGAAATCATTATCATTCCACCATGTGGGTTTGAAAGGACCTAGTTTATACACTCTTAGTTTAGGTAAAGTGATCATGTTTGTCTGTATTAACTTTTTGAGCACTGACTCAATAGGTTCTCCTAGAGGTGTATAATTTCTTCTTGGAGCATTTACCCTGGGGTATCTTGTGTTCATGTTTTGTGTAGCATTTACATTTGCTGAGGTTGTGTTATTCCCTATATGTGGATTAGATGACTGACTTGTTCCCAAAGATAAAATGGGTTGAGTTATGTTTATCATTCTGGCTTCTACAATACCATCATTGGTCACATTTTTTTTTTTGACCAAAACTTAGATTTGTCATTATTGTTGGTGTTTCCATACTTAATAAGACCTTGTTCTACTAGTCCCTTCTCACATTTGAGAGCCTTTTCTGTGATTTGTTTGAATGTGGTTAAACATTGCATTTGTATCGGATATTTAATCTTAGGAATCAAATTTTCTGTGAACATATCTACTTGCTCTATTTCTGGGATAACTGTCTTGCACCTCCTATAGAGAGCCCTCCATCGTTGTATCAAGGATGCAAATGTTTCATTCTCATATTGTTTAGCAGCACATAAGCCCATCAAATTAACTGGGGTATCAATGTTGTGCGAGAAGTTTTCAATAAATTGTTCATCTAATTCTCCCCATGATGTAATGGTTGGTGGTAAATGTGAAAACCACTCTAAAACCGGTCCTCCCAGACTTTTAGGAAATAGTCTCATCAGATAAGTATCTTCTAAGGAAACCTCTATACATGCCTTAAAAATTCTCTGATATGATCTCTAGGATCATCCTTCCCTCGATATCTATCAAATTTAGGCGTTTCAAAATGTTGTGGGAAAGGTGGCATGTATAATGTGTGATCGAATGGATAAGGACATACGTCCTGCATTGTGTAGCTCTTTTTATCATTACCAGTTTGCATGGTCATCATTTGTTGTTGTAAATTCTATATTTGTTGTGTTAGAATATCTATTTGTGTCAAAGGTATACCTTGTGTTTGTGTATGTCCCACAAAAGGATTCGTGGTTGCATAACTAGGAGGTTGTTGGAAGGTACCCAAATTATAACTTTGTGTGTTGTGCGTTCCACTAGGTACTGTGAAATAGGTGATATGCGAACCCATGTTTGGTTGAGTTGTACTTGTTTGTGTTTGACTAGGTGTTGAGACACTTGATATTATGGGTATGCTCTGTGATGGTATACTAGCATTGATCACCGAGGATGACACACTTGTTTGAAAGTTTGCATTTGTGTTGACATTTGTTTGGATAGGTACATTTTGAGGAAAACTGGAGGTCGTTGCTTGTATTTGTGTCAAGGGTGGTGTTTGACTTTTATCTTGACCTAAAGTTTTTCCTGGTGGTAAGATTTTTGTGATGTCAAAATCCTCAGGTAGTTTTGCCCCATTTTGTATTTACAAGGAAAGATACTTGTCCCTATCGCTATGTATAAGTGCATCTAGGATCATGAGGACATGTGGGTCTTGTTGTGCAGACTCAATTTCTTCCTTTGTCAAATGTTGTTGTAATTCGTTTAGGGTGGACATTGTCTGTGTACCTGAGTGTTGACCTGTTGATATGTCCATATTCCAAGTAGGGTTTACAGACTGTGTATTGTTTGGGTCCATTATGCCTTTCGCTTTTTGTGACCTTGTGACGGGCATCTAAACTTGCTTATATGAGGGTGGTTCTATGCAAGACGACGACTTAACACTAGACTATAGACATAAATATGAGTTATGCAAGGCTATACTAGACTCTCTATTGAGGATTTTGATGTGAGACCTTTTGAGCATTTCTATATTTCTCTAATGCAAGTCTTTCCATTTCTTGACAAAGTTGTTCAGCCTCAATCTCTCTATCAAATCTACGAGAAATCTTAGACTCAATGTTTATCTCATTTATGACTCCTATATATTGAGGTGCACTTCTTCTTAAATCCCAAGCTAAGTTAGCTAGACCATCAATGATTTCTTGTTGACCGCCGTTTGGAACTAGATTAGGTTGCTCGAAGGGGAGAAAACCATCACCTAGGAGACCCATGAAGGCACATGCTATGAATCTATAACTGACAATGAACGTAGATGTATATAAGGTCTAGATGGTGACATATATGATAATGTAGGACTATGTAACTAATATGGATGATAATGCAAAAGACTTAGGATGATAATGAGGATGTAAGTGGGACTATGCAAAAGATTTAAGACGATAATGAGGACGTAAGTGGGACTATGCAAAAGACTATGTAAAAGACTGCTTAGGGTCACAAGTATGTAAGGACTTTTGAGTTTTGGTTTCAAAATGGACTTTGTTTTCTGTAACTTCGTGTGAGGAACAATATTTTATAGTTTTCCAAATCTAAGAACAATTGCTAGTAGGTATGTATAGCGGACTGACTCAATTTTCATACAATCTCAAAAAATTCAGAGATACGTGGGATAGGGCCTGAAATAGCCCAAAGGACTAACTCAATACTGGTCTAGCACAATGATACATAAAAAAGCATAGAATACAATCTTAGGCTGGATAGTGGACACCATTCAGTGAGGCCCCCGCAACAAAATACCGAAACAAGATGGACAAATAGAGAGTCTGGTAGCACTAGCTCCACTTCATGGCACACACTTCTCGGGCATGTCAGTCTCTCTTACCCCAAAGATCCGAAGATCTTATCACTGAGGTATTTCTGTCTCATAATGTAAGGTACATGAGGGGTATCTATGGGGTACGATCCACAGTCTTGGAACCACTAAATGTAGGATTTTTGGCAACTAAATTGGTTCGTAGTATTAGGTTTCGAGGGGTCCCGATCCAATGATGGATTATTAGAGAAAGCCACTTAAGACTTTATTTGAGCTTATCGATGTAGGGAAGGCCCCCACATACATCGAATTCACTCAACACTCTAGCCGCTTGACCAGTATATTTATATAGTGGCTCGAAAAACCCGCTTGAGAGTACGCTGGGAGAGATGATATCCCCAACGCATCCCAATTCGAAGTACCTCTGTGGGGTGATGAAATCCCCAGTCAAAGATACCCCTCACTACGTAGAATAAAATAAAAATTTGGATGTCATTGTCACCTTCCTCCTTTCTCCCAAGACCCCAAAGGCGGGTGGAAAGTCAGTTAGTGCAACAGTAGGTCCACCCCAGACACAATAAAAATTCTTTACCTTAAGAAAAAAGAAAAAAGGATTTAATCTAATGCAACCTGATTCACGTTCATTTTATAGCCCAAATTTAGGTGTTAGATACGCATGTGCATGTCTATTTTAAACACAAAATCAAAATATGAAGGCATACATGTCAATTTTTGTTGGCATTTTTGATGTTTATGTTGTGATTGTCATTGATGGACACACACTTGCATTGAGATCTCCTTTATATGTATGAGTTAGAGCTCAACCGGTATTTGTTCCAACCGGTATGTTGTAGTATAATCTTTAGACTATTGGAGTTTTGCAGAATGTGTTTCCCAGACTAAAGCGGCATGTCGACCCCAAGCGGTTCGTGGATCCCAAGCGGTACGAGGGATTAAAGCGGCATAACACATTTTTACCAGTCTTCATTTTTGACAAACCGGCAACTGGTATTTTGTATGAACCGGTAATACTCTATGATGAGTTACCAATCGACATTTTGTGATGAGTTACCATCCACCAATTGTTTGACGGTGCCGACACACTGGCCGTGCTTTTTGTGTCATGTTACTGAGTATGTCTAGATTCATTGAACCTAGGGAATTAGATTGTAAACCTATTGGACCGACATGAAATCAGATTCCTTCATAAGGACATCATGTCTAGGGTTTTAGGTTGTTGTAAGGTTTTATGTTGTTGCTAGGGTTTAAGGTGGTTGATGAGTTTTTGTAAGAGCGATCTTATATGAGAAGATCAAGTTTTGTGAGTTGTAACAGAGTGAGAGATAGAGAAGACTGAAGTAATGCTGGAATGCATTAGCTGTGGGCTATACTGGATCTAACCAAGTAATCTGTGCTATCTGATAGATCATATACTTGTTGATTACTCACCTCTTTGACAAGTATGTAGCCCTTAACTGGGCAGGCTCAGAGCAGCCTTTGTAAAATCCTCTAACAAGGTGGTTCACCTCTGTGAATCTTAAATCCTCTAGCAAGGTAGTCCTTGATCGGACTTATCTCCTAATAGAGATTGAGATTCCTAACAGGATCTGTTCTGGTAAAGAACATTGTAAGACCTTAACCGGTCTGACCTTAATCGGTCTAGTTTCTATTCTGTAGATAGTGACTTGTGAGTTTCATCTCATCGTGGTTTTTCCCATTTGGGTTTCCACGTCAAATATCTTGTGTTATGGTTGTATTGCTTCTGTGGGTGAATGCTTTATTTGCATTTTGGTTTGCATGTGTGATAACCGGTTTGTCTGTTAAACTGTTTTACCAGTTTATCTCTAGACTGTTTAAGTGTTTAAGTGCAGTGTTTTTCGGTATACTAATTCACCCCCACCCCCCCTCTTAGTATTCATCAATTAGTATCAGAGCCTAACTTTCTATAAGTCTAACCACTTGGAAAGAAATATGGGGGAATACTCTATGAGGGAACTTACTCATCGGCTCAATCAGTTTGAGCAAGCTTATGATGAACTTATGGCTAAATATAAGGTCTCTCAGGCAAAAAGGAGAGAACATGCTGAAAAGCTGATGGAGCTATCTGAAAATAGTTCTTCAGATGAAGCAGACATGGAAGCCTTAATTGAAGAAGTAAATAAGTTGAATGAATTAAACTCCAACCTGAGAAAGGAGTTGGAAGGACTGACTATCCAATTTAGTCAAGAGCTTGAGAACTAGAGGAAAGCTAAGGATCTGGTGAAGGAGAGAGATCATGAGATCTCCAAGTTGAAACAAGAGATCAATGCACTTACTGCTCACCTTCATGAGAGCAGAATGGAAAAAGGAGTACAAGGTGAACTGAACATTGCCATCTTTGAGAATGCAAGCCTAATGGAGTCAAGTGCTGCTATTTCCAAAGAACTCTCTCAGTCAAAGGAAATACTTGCTAAGTTCAACAAGAGCACTGTTAAGCTAGAGCAAAAGCTTGAGTCAGCTAAATCGGTAAAGAATACCAATGGACTCGGTTTCTCTGGACATGAGGAAGGAGAATCCTCGGGAACAAATGCTGAAGCACCAAAGAAGCAACCAACATTCAAAGGAAAAGGTAAGCAAAAATTCAAACCTGTTTGCTTTAACTGTCTTAAAGAAGGACACACTGCCAATGTATGTAGGAGCAAAGCCTACAATAATTTTCCTTAGTTTATCAACAATGTACCTAGATCCAATAAGTTCAATGGTCATTGTTATGCATGCAACAAGTTTGGGCATAGAGCATCTGAATGCAGGTCTATCATGAACAACATTGGAAGATATCCTTAGAGGACCCAAGGAGCTGGTCCGAAATCTTTCGTGAACCGGAACCCCAACCGGTTTAATGCTTATAACCATCAGTCACATAATAGTAGCTATCAGCCGGCAACCAGATGGAGAGAAAACTGTTGGATTTGTCATGGTCATGGTCACAATGCTGCTACATGCAGAAGGAAGAATGGAAACATGAACAATGGACCTTGGAGAGCACCTGGAATGATTTGCTATCATTGCAACAAACCAGGTCATGTGGCAAGATTCTGCAGAAGCAGAAAGAGTATATCTGATGATATACCGGTCACTCCGGAAGGAGAAATTGATGTTGAAACAGTTCAAGCGGACATGAACAAAACCTAGAAGAAGAAACCAACAATGTTGGAAGAGGAACCAATTTCTACACCTAGTGTGGAAATATTGGAACTGGCAAACTAAGCTTTGAAAGGCTTAGGGGGAGAAAACAATGAAATGTTTTGAACCCCTAGTTTACACCGGTAAAAGACCTTAACTGGTATGTGATACCTATCACTTGGCAGAAGACCAGAAATGGTAAAAAGGCAAATCAGGGTTTATGCCCTAATAAAGGAGCATTAATGGTGGTAGGTGAGAGATATGTTTAAAAGCATTTTTCAAATCATTTGTCACTATCAGTTTTCGAGCGAAGAAAAGTTTTTCAAAGAGCAGAGCGACGAAAAGGTGATTTGAGCTAAGATTTTGAGAAATTGAGAAACCACGAAGGAGATTCAAATTCAAACTGCAAATGGTCAAGTGGAGAACACAAAGCGGTGATTCAGCAACCGACGGAGTGTGGAGTGAAGGAGAATCAGAAAACCCTAAATTCACATGTTTTAAAAGGTATTTCTCAAAGTTCTTAAAGTTTCTATCATGGCTTCTGCATCTCATACTAGTTCTAGTGCATCTATTGAGTCTGAAAGTTTTATTCAATGAAAGTCCAAGTATAATGCCCTATCACAAGTTCCCGTTGGTGTGATAGTAGAAGAGGGAATTTCTGATTACATAGACTACAAGATTGAAGACCTAGGGTCTCTAGCTATTCACTCCCAGTTAGGTTTATTTTGTGGAAAGGATAAGAAAATCAAACCGGAGTATAATATTTTGGAGAAGAAGAAACTCCACAATGCTGTTTATTTCCTGGAAGATTTTATAGAGGATCATATAAACATCATTTTGAGAAGAGTCCACGGTGACAAGATGTACCTGGAGAGGATGCATGATATCACGCCGCAGGAAATTCATGCAGTCACCAGTTTCTGCAATATAGGGGAAGTACCAACCCTAAGAACGGTTAGCAAGTCTGAAATGTCCAAGCTCACCGGTTCAATGAGAGACTCACAAGGCATGACTGTAAATTCAATCAAGGATGATCTAGTTAAGTATGCCTGCATGGTGATAGGCTACCGAACATTCTCTACCAATAGAATTAACTCTATATCTGCTGCAGCGGTAAATGCCGCTTACCGAATGATAAAAGAGGATGCATCATTTGACCTATGTACCGGTATGCAAAGGCAACTCCTGTCGAATCTGAAGTCGATGAAATAGGATAATGCACTAAGGTTCAAGTTTGGATAACTACTGGTTGGGTTGTTCTTCTATTTCCAAGGCTACTTTCCAGGAGTAGGAGATGTCCAATGGTCTCCTGACCAATCGGTAACCAAGCAAATCAAGGAAAGCATTCAAGCAATTGGAACCGGTTACCCTGATGTTCTGAACAAGTATTTTGATGAGTTCAGATGGAAAATGAGCCAAAGGATGAGGATCTCTGGTGACATTGTCAATAAATATGAAGATGATATCTATTTCACCATCAAGGTGGACCAATGCATAATGGAGGCTGTTGAGCCTAGAATGGAAGAAGTAGAGCCAATAGGCTATGAGGTGATGTACGATATGCTGGAAGGGTATGCCTCTACCCTTATTGCCTCACCCCTTGATCCTAAGGCAAAGAGGACCAGAACCTATCTGGAAAGGGTTACACCGGTCGAGGAACCCTCTGCAAAGAAAGGAAAAGAGCCTGCAATAAAGAAGGCAAAGGCAGTGCTTGTAGCATCGGCACCGGTTACTACTGCAACTTCAAAAGTGACCAAGCGGTCACCAACCAAAAAGAAACCAGAAGCGGCATCTGCAAAAGTCTTCGAAAAGAAAAGGAAGACTAAGTCAAATGAACCACACTCTAAAGAGACTGAGTCTGAGGAGATGCCCAAGAAGGCCAGACAGACAAAGAAGAAGAAAAAGAATGAACTGGCATCATCTGCACCGGTAAATATTGATATCTCCTCCTATAAACCTTTGACACATTGTCAAAGAACAATAAAGAATATTAGGAGAAAATTACTACATGATTTAGTAGACTACTATGATGATTTTAGTGATGAGGAGAAAGAAGAAGTACTACAGGAAATTATTATTTATTTGTGTACAAATGACCGGTCACCGTCAGAGATTAAATCTCAGACACTGGATTCCTTGTATAAGGCATTAGATAATAAATGGCACATTGCCATAGAAAAGGAACAAGAGATTAGAGAGAAAGACTTTGCACAGTACTTTCCTGACCTATCTAACTCAGAACTATTTGATGTTTTGGACCAAAATAAAGGACTCTTCTTCACAAGAAGAAGAAGACTCTAGGTGTTAGAAGGTAGAGTTGATATTTTAAAAAAAGACACTCATCAATATATGGCTCATGCTATCCATGCTTACAAAGCATGTATAGCCAACCGACAAGCAGAAAAAGAACCGGTTATATCCCAACCGGATGAAGTTTTTGACGACGAAGGAAATCCGGTTGTAGAACCAATTGACACTATTGATGTCGATGCCTTGGACATAGAAGATGTTACTCAGGACATACCTTTTGAGGGAATAGGACAGGGGCAACAGGCTGAATAGGGTAATGAGCAAGCCGAGGAAAGATAGGAAGCAACTAAGGAACAGGCAGAGAAGAAGAAAAGGGATGAAGATGAGGAAAAGAGGAAACAGGAGGATAAGAGAAAAGAGGAAGAGGAGAAAAGAAAAGATGAAGAGAAGAAGAAGCAAGAAGATGAGAGGAAAAAGAAAGAAGAAGAAGATAAAAAAAGAAAAGAAGCGGAAGGAAGAGGAAAAGAAGAAGGAAGAGGAAGAGAAAGAAGATAAGAAGTGGAAAGAAGAGGAGAAGAAGAAGGAAGAGAAAGAGAAAGAAGAGGAGAAGAGGAAGGAAGCTGAGAAGAAGAAGAAAGAAGAGGAAGACAAGGAACAGGAAAAGAAGAAGGAAGTAGAGAAAAAGAAGAAGGAAGAAGAAGATAAGGAAGTGGAGAAAAGGAGAGAGGCAGAGAAAAAGAAAGCAGAAGAGGATAAGGCAGGAGAAACGGAGAAGAGCACCCAGATGGAGACTTCGAAGGCAACCGGGAGTCAAGCCAAACTGGCTGACCTCTCCAGTCCTATCGACCTCTAGTCTACAAGTGAAATGGAGTTGATGCAGAGCATCAAAGTTTCCCAAGAATGGCTTGACAACATACGGAGGAAGAAGGAGCAGGATGTAATTCAAGCGGCTGTAGACACCCTTACTGGTTTGATACCCGGTACTAACCTTCCAAGCACTGAATCATCACTAGATAAACTTAAGCTCCTATGTAAAGTAGTGGATGATCAGGTGCAGAGCCTGGAAGAGGCAGCTGAGGCAAATGTCAAGAAAGAGCATCAAAAAGCTCTTAACATTGCTCTGGTGAAGAAGTTGAATGAGCTCCAGTCTAAACTGCAAAAAGACCAAAAGGATATAAGGGATGCTTTGGATGAGGGAAATCTTCTACTTAGCAAAATTTGTCAACCCCATCTGTCCTATGATGATGTGCTAGATCAGAAGTAGAAGCTTCAAACAGACTTACAGTCCTACATGAGCACATTCAAGCCACCTTATGATTCCTTTACAACTTATGGGCAAACCGTTCACCAGTTTCACATCTAGTTAGCGAAAATGGAGCAAGAGATCAACACATGGTCTAGAGATTTGTAGGAGCTACATCTGGTTTTACTCCCATGTCTGCAAATTCTTTAGAAGTGCTATCTGAACCTGGATGCCTTAATAGTTACATAGGAGATGAGCACAGTTGATGCCATGGAAGAACAGGTCTCCCAGATGCAAACAGAGAAAGAAGTAGCCACCTCCCTACTTGAGTCCTAGTCTCTATTGATGAAACAATTCTTGCAGGACTATAAATCTATTTTTGACAAATATTATTCCTTATTGTCATAAACTTTTATTATTTTAATATCAAGTGGAAACAGGGTTGTTTAGCAATACTTTGTCATTGTTGGCAAAGGGGGAGAAGTACTCTATTTTGGAGAAGTATAGGGGACAAGTATTTGGATTTAAAATTTTGATATATGCTCTGATATCTCAATGTTTATGCTCTGTATGCAAAATTGTTATACATTGTATTGTTAAAGGGATAGTATATATGCTTAGGGGAAGCAATTTCGCTAATGACATGTTTTTGTTGTAAAACACTTAGATGTCAAAATTTTATTTTCCTAAGTGTTGCCATCAATGCCAAAGGGGGAGATTGTTGGCATTTTGATGTTTATGTTGTGATTATCACTGATGGACACACACTTGCATTGAGATCTCCTTTATATGTATGAGTTAGAGCTCAACCAGTATTTGTTCCAACCGGTATGTTGTAGTATAGTCTTTAGACTATCAGAGTTTTGTAGAATGTGTTTCCCAGACTGAAGCGACATGTTGACCCCAAGTGGTTCGTGGATCCCAAGTGGTACAAGGGATTAAAGCAGCATAACACATTTTTACCAGTCTTCATTTTTGACAAACCAGCAACTAGTATTTTGTATGAACCGGTAATACTCTGTGATGAGTTACCAACCGACATTTTGTGATGAGTTACCATCCACTGATTGTTTGATGGTGCCGACACACTGGCGGTGCTTTTTGTGTCGTGTTACTGAGTATGTCTATATTCATTGAACCTAGGGAATTGGATTGTAAACCTATTGGACCGACATGAAATCAGATTCCTTCATAAGGACATCATGTCTAGGGTTTTAGGTTGTTGTAAGGTTTTATGCTGTTGCTAGGGTTTAAGGTGGTTGATGAGTTTTTGTAAGAGCGATCTTATCTGAGAAGATCAAGTTTTGTAAGTTGTAATAGAGTGAGAGATAGAGAAGTTTGAAGTAATGCTGGAATGCATTAGCTGTGAGCTATACTAGATCTAACCAAGCAATCTGTGCTATCTGATAGATCATATACTTGTTGATTACTCACCTCTTTGACAAGTCTATAGCCCTTAACCGGGTAGGCTTAGAGCAGCCTTTGTAAAATCCTCTAACAAGGTGGTTCACCTCTGTGAATCTTAAATCCTCTAGCAAGGTAGTCCTTGATCAGACTTATCTCCTAATAGAGATTGATATTCCTAACAGGATCTGTTCTAGTAAAGAACATTGTAAGACCTTAATCGGTCTAGTTTCTATTCTGTAGATAGTGACATGTGAGTTTCATCTCACCGTGGTTTTTCCCATTTGGGTTTCCATGTCAAATATCGTGTGTTATGGTTGTATTGCTTATGTGGGTGAATGCTTTATTTGCATTTTGGTTTGCATGTGTGATAATCGGTTTGTCTGTTAAACTATTTTATCGGTTTATCTCTAGACTGTTAAGTGTTTAAGTGCAGTGTTTTTTGGTATACTAATTCACCCCCCCTCTTAGTATTCATCAATTTTAACTATTTGTTGATTTTAAGCACCAAAAAACCAATTCTGAGAGACATGCATGTCAATTTTATCCCATGTTCATTTTAAGCGCCAACAACGAAGTGTGAGATTATCCATGCATGTCCATTTTAACTGTTGTTGATTTTAAGCACCAAAAATGAAGTGTGAGGTGATGCATGCAAAAATACTAATCTAATCCTCTCTGCGAATCCGCCATAGGCTGTAAACAAAAGATTAGTAATAAAATCAAACTAACAGAAAATAGAAACTCAAAATTTGATAGAAGCGAATGCGTGACCCTACCTATGTGAATGCATGATACTTATAGATCAAATGTGTGATACTGACAGAGTGAATGCGTAATTTTGATGGACCGAATGCGTGAAGATATCTGATCGCTTGCATAACACTAACAGGTCGATTGCGTGATAGACAGGTAGACAACACCAAAACTTAAGAATTAAAAAATATATATATAAGAAAACTAAACCCAATTAGGAACCCGCAAAACCAATTATGAAGCCCTAGCCAAATCTCTCATCATCCATTCAATATTGATTAGCTCATATTTAACTTAATAAGAAATAACTAAGCTATTATATCTATCAAAGGCTAGTTGTTCTTCCGAATCTTGTATCAATTTTTCTGCCTAAAGAACCCTTTGATAGCGTTTGGCTTCTCTTCTTTGTTGTTTCATCCTTCTTGCACCTGAAATCCTGAATTGAACTTTTCTTGCCATAAACTATTATAATCAAATCATGAAATAAAAGAAATTTGATCCCAAATTAACCCAATTTGAGACAGAATTAGACATACGAAATAACAAATGGAAGAAAAAATTAAACAACAATCAACCCTGCGGATGCGTGATCCCGAAAGGATGATTGCATGATCTAAACAAGGCGATTGCGTAACCCTGTTAGAGCGAATGCGTGACCCCGAGGGGTCAAATGTGTGATGCTATCTATGCAATTGTGAGATGATGTAATCGCGATTGCATGACGGAAAATCTTTTCTCGAAATTCATGCAACCTGCGAAAAAAAAGAAAAATTTGTACAATTTGCAAAAATTACACAGAGAACAGAGAAGGTAAGTTAGCTGTGATTCACGTCGGGTTCACCAAAATGTATGCATGTAAAATTCATCTTAATAACAAGTAATCAATTAGAAATAAAAGAGAAATCATGAATCCCTATCTAATCAAATAATCTAACAAGCAAGACAATGGAATAATGCAATATCAAGAAATAAGAATTATAAATCAAATCAATAAAAAAGTCCCTATTCCAAGATTGTATATCGCTTACATTGCTCTTCTCTTCTTTGTGGTATGATGGCTCTCAGATATTGCGCTGGTAACCTGCAAGTGACACAAAGATTCGAAGTTCATGATTGTTGGAAATGGAGATTGAATGCTCAATTTATAGAAAATTGGAGAGGATTGATTGAAAGGTGGAACAAATTGATCAAGAGGTGGAAGTCAGGTGAGCTCACATGAAAATTGATAGTTGAACCATTGATTGTAGGAGTGAAACTCAATAGATTGAATAGATTAATTGAGTCAATTGATTGAGAAAAAGCTAACTGAGGGAAGAAAAAGAATGATTGGAGGAACTAAAGAGGATGACAAAGAAAGCTTAATTTAGAAAAAGCTAATTGAAAGATGGAAATAGAGGTTGGAGAGATAAATGATTTAATTAATTAATTTAGCATGTGCTTGCATTTAGATTTAGATTATCAATTTAATCTTTGCATGATATTTATTCAAATAATTGAATTTATTTAATTCAATTTAGTATTTGAATATATTTAGAACTTGACTTTGATTTTCAATTTGGTTTTTGAAATCATGCACATGTATTTGAATTTGGAAGAAATTAGAAGAATTAATTAATTAAATAAAATTAGAATTTGGGGATTTGGAAATGGAAGAATTAATTAGTTAATTAAATACTTTAAAGAAACTATTTAATTATATAGAAATGGAATTTAATTAAGTAATAAAGATTATTTAATTTAAAGGATTAAATCACAATTAATTAAATATTAAATATTTAATTAATATTTAGAAGAGGGCTGAATGATTAGATGATTAGAGATAGAAATTGAATAATCGGTAATTTATTTAAATAATAAGACTATTTAAATTGGGGAATTAATCATAATTAATTAAATAATAAATATTTAATTAATATTAAAATGGTTAAAATGATTAAATGATGATAGAATAAGAAAATAGAATAATTAGTAAGATTATGAGAAAATATGAAATTAGAAAAATAAGATTAATTAACTTAATTAAATAATTAAAGAATTATTTAATCAATTAGAGGAATAATTAATACATGATCAATGAGACATTTTTAGGTGTCTACAAACCTCATAGTCATATCTTACATTTCATTCCTCATGTTAGTGTTCTCTTGTCTCAACTTATTTGCAATGTCTCTAAGAGTTTCTTTTTCATCATCATCATTCTGCATTTTCTCATGAAGTTCTTTCCTCTTGTTTTGTGCTATAACTAGGTTCTCCTAAAGTCCTTTAATGAATTCCCGTGCAGTCCTCAGATCATCTTGAAGTTTGATATTCTTCAATTTTTATTTTAATGAGGAAACCCGGTGTGGGAAAAACATCGGTGGGATTTGTGACCCATAATATTTACTCACTGGCCAATATGAATACATATTACTTACAATAGGGGCCTGTGCATGTAGGGAGGCCAACAGCCTAGAGCGCACTGCTCAATGAAGAGTCTCATTGACTACAATATGGATAATTAAATCCAATACAATATACTGCTCAAAATAGCATCTCTAATGCCTGGTTTAGTATTGGTTTAAGCTTAGTCATATACCTTAACCAAAACCTTTCGCTTTCTACTATATCGTCTCATACAATATATTCTACTACTTCTACCATACCAAAATGACCTATAAGATCTCATACATATATGAGTCTTTACAATATACCATGTCGGCTTACAAATAATTAATTACATTTACAATACAATTCACATAGAGAAAGCTTGTCACATGTCAGCTTGAGTGCTAGTATACTTCATTTGCCAATGTAATCTAGATGTCAGTGAATATGCCTATCGGTGCCGGTGTCTACCGATGATTGTGTTTGCAATGCTGGTGCATGTAGAAACCTAATACCGATTGGTTGCCATCAATGGAAACATCAACCATATTCTCATTAGAGTGTAGAATGGCAACAAAAAGAATGGGCCAAGTGTCGTTGGCAATGCTGGTGTTGACGCCTCGAAGAAGTCATTAGATGATGAATCACCAATTAGGACAAGCAATGCTAGTGTGGATGTCATGTCCCTTTTTCTAAAAATAACACTTACTAAGTCCCCATTGGCCAAAAATAGTAAGTCAACTATGATGGGTTAAATTTGGAAAGATTATTCATAATGTCTGCTTTCCAAAATGAGCACTTTCTATTTTTAGTGAGCTTGGCTTTTCAAAAATAGTAAATCAAGACTTTTGGATAAGACAGGAAAATAATATCTTTTTGGGTGATTTAATTAAATCAACAATAGTGATATATTATCAAAGATTATTTTGACTTTTCTACTCAAGTGATGGTGTGGGTTCTTGGAAAGTTTTATTGTAGCATCATTTTGAATTTCATTGCTCATTTTCGTTTGTTGGCAAATGGCAAGTTTCCTTGGGTGTTGTAGGAGTTTGGAGACACTGGGAAAGAGGAAAGTTTCCTTTCCTTGGGAGTGGGATTGTTGGTGCTCATTTTGGGTTGAATTTGAATTCTAAAAGGGATTTCATTGTTGGCACCAAATCAGTGGGAAAACTAAGAGGGGGGTGGTGAATCAGTTTTCACCAAATTCAGCCAAACCAACCTTAACTTTAGATCTGATCATGAACAACAAGAACAAAAATAATCACCACATAAACAACACACATAACACACAAATTTTTGACATGGAAAACCTGGTTAAGAGAAAAACCACGGTGGGATCCTACTCACAATAAGAAGATACTCTGCAGTAGTATGTGAAAATATTACAATGGGGAATGCACATGCATTCAGGCACACTTCCTAGAGCTCACTGCTCAAAGAAAAAAAGGGCAACAATCCTAGGAAGGCTCACTACTTTACAAAGGTCAGACAACAATCTAGATTACATGAACTGAAAGAATAGCATCTCCAAATGCCTAATTACAGTTTTGGTTAAGCACATTATCTGCACAACAACTCTTCTCTATTCTTCCACACTTCCAAATGATAAATTTGCTTGTTCACACATACAATACTCTCTCAAATCATAAACTCAACTGCAAACAAACAACTTACATGATTACATCAACTATTTATACAAATCATCAACCTTAACCTCAAGGTCGGCTCAACACATAAAACCTAATTACAAAATTACATCATTGGATACATAAATCCATAACCAGACCAATCCAATGTCAACAAGGACATAGCATGGACCCAAATCAAATCCTTGAACACATAAAACCACCAATTAATTCTCCAAGATCATCCGCAACATGCTACACCACCGAATATGTCGCATAACCCGAAGAATACCATCGGTCCAATGAAATATTCAATAATGTGCACCATGATCAATGCGCACCACCAAAACACATAGGACATAATCAGAGAACATAAATAAGAAACATGATTCCATCGCAATCATCACAACAACTCAGATAATAAGAATCATCATTAGCATCATCACCGAAGCTCAAGAACACCAATTAACAAACTGAAAGATACACTTGCAAAGTTCCAAATTATGAACCATCCGATTTGAGGACACACATGAATGTCCCAAACACTCTCCAAAATCTACAACTCAAGATATCATCATTCTAGAGAAATATGGATCAAATACCACAACTCTGCAACACAGAATACTGAAAAACTAGTCACTACACTAGATCACATAACTCGACCAAATCAACTCATAGAATCATGGAACTCATACTAAATCGACTAGAGATAATCATCTCAAAACCCAATAAACCGCATGAGCACATCTGCAACAAATCACTGAAACCAACTCTTTGCAACAACCAATTCTCTGTAACATAGGAATATGTTGACATCAATGACAACAACATATCCAACAACTCTAATATCCAACATTATCCCCCTTTGGCATTCATGGAAATATATGAATGTGAAAAACAATCAATGTAAAGAAAGAAAATAACTCTAGCAATCTCCTCCTGAGATCATACATGCATAACTCATCTGCAATAGAAATATAAGACAGTTTTTCACATGCATCTCTCTCCCTTTGACAACAATGCCAAAGACACATACAAATCATTATTCTCTCATACATCTCTCCCCCTTAGGATAAACTCATAAATATGAATAACTGAACCATACATTGACTACTCCCCTAGAGCAACATCACCCACTCATCAATCTGGATAACAAGATAATACAATGAAGTCCACCAGATTTATGTAGCACAATGCATCTAGTTCATAGTAGGAGGGGAAATCACCCCTAAATTCTCTCTCAGATATACAAATGTATCAGCAGGCAAAAGCTTTGTGAAGATATCTGCAATCTATTCTTTTGTAGATACATACTCCAATCTGACTTCTTTCTCATTCACCTTCTCTCTCAAGAAATGAAACTTGATTGATATATGCTTTGTTTTAGAATGCAACACCAAATTCTTATAAATATTGATAGCACTAGAATTGTCACAATAAATAACAGTAGTCTCATCATAAATAACTCTAATATCCTTCAACATCTACTTCATCCAAAGTACCTAAGTATAGTTGCTAGTAGCAGCAATGTATTCTGCTTCTACAGTAGATCAAGAAATAGAATCTTGCTTCTTACTTATCCAAGCAACCAACTCATTTCCCAAAAATAATGCTCCACCGGTAGTACTCTTTCGGTGATCGACATCACCTGCCCAATCAGCATCAATATAAGCATTTAAAGTGAAATCATCTTCCTTCGAATACCATAGACCATAATCAATTGTCCCCTTCAAGTATATGAATATCCTCTTTATAGTAGTAACATGACTTTCCTTTAGATCAGCCTGAAATCTAGGAACAAGACATACAACATTCATAATGTCAGACATAGTTTGAGTCAAATATAGCAGTCCACCAATCATAGATCTATACAAGGTCCGGTTAGCCTTCAGAGATTCATCATCTTTTGTCATCTTACATCCAGTCACCATAGAAGTTCTAACATGTTTGGAATCATCTAACCGAAACTTATTCAGTAATTCCTTCACATACTTAGATTGAGATATGAAAATACCTTTATCAGTCTGGAGAATTTGCAATCCCAGAAAGAAATTCATCTCGCCTATCATAGACATATCAAATTATTTTTACATATAATCAACAAACTTCTTACTCAAATCATCATCTCCTCCCAAAATAATGTCATCAACAAAGACTTCAACAATCAAAATATTATCATTATCAATCTTGAAATACAAATTACTATCAGCAGTACCTTTACAAAACCCCAACTTCATCAAATACCTGTCCAATCTGGCGTACCAAGCTCTAGGGGCTTGTTTAAGTCCATACAATGCTTTCTTCAACCTGCAAACCATATCTTCTTCATCTGTCAATGAAAATCCATAGGGTTTCTCAATATAGACTTCCTCTTCCAATTCACCATTCAAAAAGGTTGACTTTGTTGGCAATTGACACTCATCTGGTAGTCACCTTCTGAGGTATATTGCATTTTGGGTTGTCATTGATGGCAAATCATCTTTAGGTGTTGGTATTTCTCATCCAAAATCATTGTCTTATCTTTTTTAATAGGCTGGGCCAACTGGTATATACCCTTTGCTTTACTCTTGTTAACCAGTAAGTCTTGGTACTGGTAACTTTAGGTCCCAGTTAAGACATTATAGGACCCGGTAAAATCATTTGTGGAATTGGAGGTAGCGTGTGGGCCGACATCAAATTATGATCATCGGGATAATGCATAACATACCTTATGATCTAGAAGTCGATAGGATTATTTTCTCTATGAGGCCGACATGATGAACAAGCTACAAGGGTATTTAAGGGAGATCACTTAGCGATGGATTTCATTATTATGGTGATGTGAATCAGTCAGAGATTGATGGTATGTGAATTGGTCAGCAAGTGTTAGAATTTGTGTGCAGTTACATGTGCGCAATCCTAACTGGTAGCAAAATAGAGCATAATAGAGTATCAAATCACCAGTTTAATGAAGGTTGTCAAAGCTTAAACCAAAAATTATTCAGCATGGTCAGATGCACTGTTTGATTCATTTTTGTTTTAAATCATTGTGTAATGTTGTGTAAGTCAGTGAGACTTATGTTTGAGTAGTGAGCTCTAGGCGGTGAGCCTGTATGTATGTGCATACCCCCTTATGTAATATTTGTATACCTTGATCAAGTATATATATTGTGGGTATCAGCCTCACCGTGGTTTTTCCCTTTGCAGGGTTTTCCACGTATAAATATTGGTGTTATGGTGTTGCTTTATGTGGTGATTTGTTTATGCACTTTAATTTTATATTTTATCATCTGGTTGATCAATAATAAGTTCAAAAAATCATTCATCAGTAGAACACTGATTCACCCCCTTCTCAGTGTTCTTGGATTCCAACAATTGGTATCAAAGCCTAGTTCCGTAGAAGAATTTTAACAACTTGAGGAAGATCCAGAACTTGGAATCAATGGAAACCAATTTGCAGCAACAACTTCAAGTTGATCTTGAGGATCTTGATAATGAGTAGGTAGAAAACAATAAATTGAATAATGAATTGAGGCAAGCCAGAGAACACACAATTTCATTACAAGGAAAGCTATCAGTTGTTCAAGCTAAGAGAAAGGAACTTTGTGGTCAACTGCAAAATTAGAGTAGTGATGAGGCAGATGAATTGAAAGATTAATGTCAGAAATTCACTCAGGAGAATACTACCTTGAAGAATGAAATGCAAGCCCTAACAATGAGAATGTGCAAGGAGATTGAAGACATGAAGAAGAATGAAGAAAACCTAGCTCAAGCATTGAAGGATAGATCAGATGAATGCAACAAAATGATAAATGAGAATGATATGCTGAAACTTGAACTAATTTAGTCCCGGAATAATGAGCTAGAACTTGAAAGATGGATCATAATCATGAGAGATGATTTGGCCATTGCAAATGAGTATAAAGACAAGTTCAAAGCCAACTCTACAAGACTTGATGAATTTCTAAAGAGCTAGAGGGATGTTAATGACAAGAGGGGTCTTAGATATGAAGTAGGAGAAAGCTCTAGTACTGCACAACAAGATCAATCATCCGGACAGAAGCACAATCACACCAACCAGAACCAGAAATCACCAATAAGATATCCTAATACTCACAAATTTAATGGTACTTGCTTTGTTTGCAATAAACATGGTCATATAGCAAGTCAGTGCAAAAATAGGCATAATCAAAACAATGCATCATTCACCGGTCTTGGAAATGTCAGATGCCATGCCTGTAGTAGATTTGGACATATGGCTAACCAATGAAGATCAAAAGGAAATCAAGGAAATCAAGAGTATAACAAAGCAATTCAAAAGAACAATATTGTCTTTTATGCATGCAACAAGATTAGACATATTGCTAAGTATTGCGGGAGTAAGAATCCACCAATAGCTAATGGAAATTCAGATGAGAAAGGAAAGGCAAAGGTTGAAGATATCAAAACATAGCATGAAAGAAGATGGGTTTGGAAATTAGAGACACAATCGATAGATAAACCGGTAGAGCCATCAAGTCCTACACCAGAAGAAGAAACTTCAACCTAAGGCATGTTAGATAGCTCAGATAACTAGAGATATGGAGGAATACACCTTGAGGGAACTTTCTCAACGGCTCACTCAGTCTGAGCAAGCCTATGATGATCTTATGGTCAAATACAAGGCATCTTAAGCAAAAAGAAGAGAAGCAGAGAAGATGATGGAGCTATCTGAAAGTAGTTCTGAAGATGAAGCAAATATGGAAGCTATGTTTGCAGAAGTAAATAATCTGAATGACTCAAACTCCAATCTGAGAAAGGAGTTGGAAGGACTGACTATCCAGTTTAGTCAAGAGCTTGAGAACTGGAGGAAAGCTAAAGATTGGGTAAAGGATAGAGATCATGAGATCTCCAAGTTGAAACAAGAGATTAGTGCACTGACTGCTCGCCTTCATGAGAGTAGGATGGAAAAGGAAGACATGCAAGGAGAATTGAACATAGCCATCTTTGAGAATGCAAGCCTAATGGAGTCAAATGCTGCTATTTCCAAAGAACTCTCTCAGTCAAAGGAAATACTTGCTAAGTTTAACAAAAGTACTGTCAAGCTAGAGCAAAAGCTTGAATCATCTAGACCGGTAAAGAATACCAATGGTCTTGGTTTCTCTGGACACGAGGAAGGAGAATCCTCAGGAACAAATGCTGAAGCATCAAAGAAGCAACCGACACTCAAAGGAAAAGGTAAGAAAAAATTCAAACCTGTTTGCTTTAACTGTCTTAAAGAAGGACACACTGCCAATGTATGTAGGAGCAAAGCCTACAATAATTTTCCTTACTTTATTAACAATGTACCTAGATCCAATAAGTTCAATGGTCATTTTTATGCATGCAACAAGTTTGGGCATAGAGCATCTGAATGCAGGTCTATCATGAACAACATTGGAAGATATCCTCAGAGGACCTAAGGAGCTGGTCCGGAATCTTTTGTGAACCAGAACCCCAACCGGTTTAATACATTTAGCCATCAGTCAGGTAACCGTGGCTATTAGTCAGGTAACCGTGGCTATCAACTGGCAACCGGATGGAGAGAAAACTATTGGATTTGTCATGGACATGGTCACATTGCTGCTACATGCAGAAGGAAGAATGGAAATATGAACAATGGACCTTGGAGAGCGATTGGATTGGTTTGCTATCATTGCAACAAACCGGGTCACATTGCAAGATTCTATAGAAGAAGAAAGAGTATATCTAATGATATACTGGTCACTTAGAAAGGAGAAGTTGATGTTGAAAAAGTTCAAGCAGACATGAACAAAACCTGGAGGAAGAAACCAACAATGTTGGAAGAGGAACCGGTTTCTACACCTAGTGTGGAAATATCAGAACCGGCAAACTAAGCTCCAAAGAGACTTAGGGGGAGCATACGGTGAAATGTTTCGAACCCCCGGTTCATACCAGCAAAAGACCTTAACTGGTATATGATACCTGTCACTTGGCAGAAGACCAGAAATGGTAAAAAGGGCAAATTAGGGTTTACGCCCTAATAGAGGAGCATTAATGGCGGTAGGTGAGAGATATGTATAAAAGCATTTTTCAAATCATTTCTCACTATCTGCTTGCGAGCGAAGAAAAGTTGTCAAGTGTAGAAGCAAAGAAAAGGTAATTTGAGCTAAGATTTCAAGAAATTGATAAAACTTGAAGGAGATTCAGATCTAGTTTGCAAGCGGTCGAGGAGGACACAAAGCGGTGATTTGGCAACCGTCAGAGAGTGGAGTGAAGCAAAATTAGGAAGCCCTAAATTCGCATTGTAAAGGTATTTTTTGTGTTCTTAAAATACTCAACAATGGCTTCCGCATCTCATACGAGTTCTAGTACATTCATTGAGTCAGAAAGTTTTATTTAGAGGAAGTCCAAATATAATGCCTTATCACAAGTTCCAGCTGGAGTCATAGTTGAAGAAGGAATTTCTGATTATATTGATTGCAAAATAGACCTAGGATCTTTATCTATTCACACCTAGTTAGGATTGTTTTGCGGCGAAGACAAAAAGATCAAACCAGAATTCAGTATCCTAGAGAAGAAGAGACTCCATAATGCAGTATAATTTTTGGAAGATTTTACGGAGGATCATATCAGGATCATTTTGAGCAGAGTCCATGGTGACAAGATGTACCTAGAGAGGATGCATGATATCACACCTCAGGCAATTCATGCAGTCATCGATTTCTATAACACAGGGGAAGTGTCGGCCCTGAGAATGGTAAGCAAGACCGAAATGGCCAAGCTCACCGGTTCAACAAGTGACTCACGAGGTATGACAATTAATCCGATCAAGGATGATTTGGTGAAATATGCCTGCATGGTGATAGGCTATAGAACATTCTCAGCCAACAGGATTAATTTTGTATCTGCTGCAGCGGTAAATGCCACTTACCAGATGATAAAACAAGATGCATCATTCGACCTATGTACCGGTATACAGAGGCAACTCCTGTTGAATCTAAAGATGATCAAACAGGACAATGCATAGAGGTTTAAGTTTGGGCAACTACTGATAGGGTTGTTCTTCTATTTCCAAGGCTACTTTCCTGGAGTAGGAGATGTCCAATGGTCTCCTGACCAACTGGTAACCAAACATATCAAGGAAAGCATACAAGATATCGGAACCAATTACCTTGATGTACTGAACAAATATTTTGATGAGTTCAGAAGGAAGATGAGCCAGAGGATAAGGATCTCAAGTGATATAGTAAAGAAATACAAAGATGACATATGTTTTACCATTCAGGTGGAAAAATGCTTAATGGAGGCTGTTGAGCCTAGAATGGAGGAAGTGGAGCCAATGGGCTATGAAGTTATGTATGATATGTTGGAAGGGTATGCCTCAAGCCTTATTGCCTCACCTCTTGATCCAAATGCTAAGAGGACCGAAACCTACTTGGAGAGGATTGCACTGGCTGAAGAACCACCAGTTAAGAAAGGAAAAGAACCAGCAACAAAGAGAGCCAAGGCAGTGCCTGCAGCATTGGCACCGACTACCACTGCAACTCCAAGAGTGACCAAGTGGCCACCTGCAAAAAAGAAACTAGAGGTGACACCAGCAAAAGTCTTTGAAAGAAAAAGGAAGACTAAGATAGATGAACAAGACTCTGAAGAAACCGAGTCTGATGAAAAGCCAAAGAAGGCTAGACAGATAAAGAAAATGAAGAAGAATGAACTGGCAGTATCCACACTGGTAAATATTGATATCTCCTCATACAAACCTTTGACACATTTTCAAAGGATAGTTAAGAATATTAGGAGAAAATTACTTCATGATTTAGTAGAATATTATGATGATTTCAGTGATGAGGAGAAGGAAGAAGTATTACAGGAAATCATTATTTATTTGTGCAAAAATGACCAATCGCCTGAAGAGATTAAATCTCAAACGTCGGATTCTTTATTTAAAGCATTAGATAATAAATGGCGCATTGCTATTGAAAAAGAACAGGAGATTAGGGAAAAGGACTTTGGACAATACTTTCTAGACTTGTCAAATTCAGAATTATTTGACGTATTGGACCAAAATAAAGGACTCTTCTTCACAAGGAGAAGAAGACTCTGGCTGTTGGAAGGAAGAGTTGATGATGTTGAAAAAGACACTCATCAGTATATGAATCATGTTGTTCTAGCTCACAAAGCTCGTATGACCAACCTTCAAGCGAAAGAAGAGTCGATCTTATCCAAACTGGATGAAGTCTTTGATGATGAAGGAAACCCGGTTGTCGAACCGATCGACACTATTGATGTTGATGCCCTGGATGATGAAGATGATACTCAGGACATACCTTCTGAGGGACTGGAATAGGGACAACAAGCCGAACAAGGCAGTGAACAAGTCAAGGACACATAGGAAGCGGCTAAGGAACATGCAGAGAGAAGAAAAGAAAAGATGAAGAGAAGAAGAAAGGAAGAAGAAAGAAGAAGAGGATAATGAAGAGAAGAGGAAGAAAGAAGAGGAAGAAAAGAAGAAGAAGGATGAGGAAGAAAAGAAGAAGAAGGATGAGGAAGACAAGAAGAAGGACGAAGAAGATAAAGAGGAGAAGAAGTGACAAGAAGAGGAAGAGAAGAAGCAGAAGGAAGCTGAGAAAAAGAAGAAGGAAGAAGAAGAAAAGGAAGAGCAGAAGAAAAGAGAAGTGGAAAAGAAGAAAGCTGAAGCAGCCAAGGAAAGAGAAGTGGCAAAAAGATCTGAGGTGGAGACTCTGAAGGTAACCATAAGTCAACCCTCACCGGTTGATCTCTCTAGTCCTATCAATCCAGTCTGCAAGTGAGTCAGAGCTTATGGAGAGCAGAAAGGTTGCTCAAGAGCACCTTGAAATCATTCGGAGGAAGAAGGAGGATGTCATAATTCAAGCGGCTATGGACACACTCACTGGCTTATTACCTTACACAAACCTTCCCAACACTGAATCATCACTCGCAAAGCTTAAGCTGCTATGCACAGCTATGGATGATCAGGTGCAGAGCCTCGAAGAGGCAGGAGAAGAAAATGTCAAGAAAGCACATCAGAAAGCTTTTAATACTACTCTGGTGAAGAAGCTGAATGAGCTCCGGTCTGAGATACTGAAAGACCAAAAGGATATAAGGGGCGCTTTGGATGAGGGAAATTTGCTGCTAAGCAAAATCTGTCAACCCCATCTATTCTGCGATGATGTGCAAGCTCAGAAGCAAAAGCTTCAAATAGAATTACAATCCTATATGAGCACATTTAAGCCTCCTTATGATTCCTTTGTAACTTATGGGAAAACCGTTCACCGATTTAACATCTAGACAGCCAAAATGGAATAGGAGATCAACACACGGTCTAGGGATTTGCAGGAGCTTCAACTAGTTTTACTTCCACGGTTGCAAATTCTTTAGAAATGTTATCTGAACCTGGATGCCTTGACAGTTACGTAGGAGATGAGCACAGTTGATGCCATGGAGGAATAGGTATACCAGATGCAAACAGAGAAAGAAGTGGCAACCTCCCTACTTGAGTCTTGGTCCCTATCCACGAAACAATTTTTGCAGGACTATAAATCGGTGTTTGACAAGTATTATTCATTATTGTCATAAACTTTTATATATATGAAAATAGGGTTGTTCAGTGGCACTTTGTCATTGTTGGCAAAGGGAGAGAAGTATCATGTTTTTGAAATTTTGATCTTCTGATATAGGGGGAGAAGCACTCTATCTGTTTTGAATAGGGAGAAGTTGTTTTTGAAATTTTGATATATGTTTTGATATATGCTATATATGATTATGCTCTGTATGCAAAATTGCTATTCATTGTGTTGATTAAGGGATAGTGTATATGCTAAGGGGGAGCAATTTTGTTAATGGTAGGTTTTTGTTGTAAAACGCTTAGATGTCAAAATTTTATTTTCCTAAGTGTTGCCATCAATGCCAAAGGGGGAGATTGTTGGCATTTTTGATGTTTATGTTGTGATTGTCATTGATGGACACACACCTGTATAGAGATCTTCTTTATATGTATGAGCTTGAGCTCAACCGGTATAAGTTCCAACCGGTATGTTGTACTCTAGTCTTTTAGACTATTGAAGTTTTGCAGAATGTGTTTCCTGGTCTGGAGTGGCATGTCGACCCCAAGCGGTTCATAGATCTCAAGCGGTACAAGGGAGCAAAGCGGCATAACACATTCTTACCAGTCTTCATTTTTGATAAAACGGCAATTGGTATTTTGTATGAACCGGTAATACTCTGTGATGAGTTACCAACCCATCGATTGATTGACGGTGCTTTTTGTGTCGTGTTACTGAGTATGTCTAGATTCATTGAACCTAGGAAATTGTAATGTAATCCTATTGGACCAACATGAAATTAGATTCCTTTAAAAGGACATCATGTCTAGGGTTTTGTAGTTGTTGAAAGTTATTGTTGTTGTTGCTAGGGTTTAAGGTGATTGTGGAGTTGTTGTAAGGGCGATCTTATCTAAGAAGATCGAGGTGTAAACAGAAGGAGATAGAGAAGACTGAAGTAATGCTGGAATGCATTAGCAGTGAACTATACTAGATCTAATCAAGCAATCTGTGCTATAAGATAGATCAAACACTCGTTGATTACTCACATCTTTGACAAGTTCGTAGCCCTTAACCGGGTAGGCCTCAAAGCCTTTGTAAAATCCTCTAACAAGGTGGTTCACCACTATGAATCTAAAATCCTCTAACAAGGTAGTCTTTAATCGGACTTATCTCCTAACAGAGATTGAGATTCCTAACAGGATCTGTTCTGGTGAAGAACATTGTAAGACCTTAACCGGTCTGGTTTCTATTCTGCAGATAGTGACTTGTGAGTTCCATCTCATCGTGGTTTTTCCCATTTGGGTTTCCACGTCAAATATCTTGTGTTATGGTTGTATTTCTTTTGTGGGTGAATGCTTTGTTTGCATTTTGGTTTGCATGTGTGATAACCGGTCTGTCTGTCAAACTACTTTACCAGTTTATCTTCAGACTATTTAAGTGTTTAAGTACAGAGATTTTTGGCATACTAATTCACCCCCCCTCTTAGTATTCATTAGAATCAGTTGTGACCAGATTATAGAACTTTAAGCATTTAAATCCTTATTACTGGAACACATAAAATTAATATCGAAATGCATAAACCAAATACCAGAATGACTAATAAAGAATTTAAACATAAACATAAATCATAGACATGTTACCATCCATTCATAACACATGACACCAAGATTTGTACGTGGAAAACCGGGTAAAAGGAAAAACCACGATGGGAAGCCTACCCATAGTCAGATAATACTTCTACAGTAAGTATGTGATTACAATATGAGGTACATGCACATACAGGAAGGCCAACAACCTAGAGTGCACTGCTCATCACAAAAAGGAGCCTCATTGACTACATAAACATCGGACTACAATCCGGAAAGAAGAGTGAACTGCAAGTATAGCATCTCCTATGCCTGAGTACAGTTCTGGTTAAGCTCAATACTTGAGGTCTTAAACCTCTCTTACAAACCCAATTTGATCATCTATTGTCGATCAAACCTTCTACATATGATTACAACATTATTCGCACACAGATCATCCCATAACCTTGATCTATCAAGCTATGATCTACAAAGAGATCTTAAATCATATTTATACCAACCCGGGACCTAAACAATTAGGTCGGCCACCTAAAAGGTAATACAATAAATTCATAACATAAACCCATAATCCAATGATCAACCAAGTCGGCTTAGGCCAAAAACAATGTATACCAATCATTAAATCCTGCTGATAACGCATCAGGAACATCCTCCACCACGTTATAGAAACCAGTCCATAACCTAGATAACACCAGACCCAAAATAGGTCGCCATAAACCAAATCCAACACCGCCGATGAACTGGAACATGAACAAGATAACCAACAACATCCTGAAATCTATCTAGAAGCTGCACCAACACCACTTATCACGTGCATCAAAAGATATTCAACAAAGCTTTGCTAGTAAAACCCTTACCGGTCACCAAAAGGCTTACTAGAACAAATGATAGCTCTTTAGTCATCAAATCCTGAACCAACTGATTGTGATACACATCTGAATAGCATGAATGATAGATCCAAACCAATTCCACAAACCAAAGCATATCAGATCCTAACAGATCAATATCATAATCAACCACTCTACCAGAACCAATCGAAAACCGGTAAACAACCAAAACAACCAATTGTGCCATCAATGAAAAAACATCAATGCAACACATAATCAATTCCAAATTGCCAACAAGGAATTCTACCTTAGGGGTAGGAAAATCATCAAAGATCATGCAAACACCCCAGATTAGGTCTGTAGTCAGATAATTCTGATTGCAGATGGTTACTTAGGTGAATTCAAGTGTTTACCGAAACCTATATGCAGATTATGTGGTCCAGTAGCATTTATGACAGTTGAAAATTAGGGTTAATGGTGATAAAAAGGGGAAAATTTAAATAATTTCTTCACACAACAATCGAGTATTCTAAAGAGCAATTTCTAAGGCATTCAAGAGTCCAAAGGCGATTTGTGCGAGCATCTGAATCTGAAGAGCATCTCATCATCTGACAAGTTATCAAGGTATTTACCATTTGGAGAAACCCTCTAAATTTATCATTTCTTCATCATCAAATGTTGATACTCCTTTGGTAGTGAAAATAAAAAACCACCCTTGTCTGAAATTCAAGAAACATCCTTACAAATTTCTTTTGGATGATCCTTTGAGAGAATTTTCGAGTGTTTGTCATGGTGTTCTCCATACTAAAGACATTAGGGCATACATTCATTGTGATATCAAGGAGATTGGGAATTATGAGATATCTTGTGTGTTCACTGATCACCCGATCACTGAAAATCAACTAAAACCAGAATATGCACATCTGCAGAGGAAGGGTTTTACCCAGTTCATGGATTTTCCAACTTTTGACGAAGATGAATAGGTACGGTATATTCTCAGCCACATTCATGGGGAATTCTTGTGGTTGGACCGGTTGTATAAAATTACTGAAGAAGTGATCAAGAACATTACATGCCTTCACAAGGTCGGAGGTTTGCCAGGTCTTTGGTTAATATCAAACCTAGAACTCTGCAAACTCACCATTGCCACATATGATGATAGATCTATGAGAGTTGATGACATTGGGGATATTGATGTGAAATTTGTATTGATGGTGATTGGCTATAAGGTTTATCAGTCAAACCAGCTGAACTCAGTTTTCTGAATTGCCATTCACATTGCATACCAGATAGTCAAAGAAGATGTGCATTATGACCTATGCAATGTTATGCTGAAGGAGTTGATGACCAACTTCTGGAAGATTAAGAAAGGCAAGAAGAATACTTTCTGGTATGGTTCTTTCTTCATATGCTCAACATTTTACTTTCTAAATATGGTACCAGGTTATGGGAAGATTCAATTGGCTTTTGATAGACCGGTTGCAACACAAATTGCTCAAATATTAGACCGGCAAGGTGATAAGTAGCAAAAGGCTAATATGTGGGCCTTTTTCAAAACTTTTCAAGAAGAAATGAAAAATAGAGTACAAATTCCAAAAGAAATTGTTGAAAAAAAAAGGACCCATTTTTTTTTATGGTTAATAAAGATGAATGCATATTGGAGGAAGTCCAACCTAGAATAGTCTGGATCATGCCGATGGGTTATGAAGTACATGAGACCACACTAGATACATATGCACAACATTTATTGAAAGCTCCAGTTGATGGGAAGGAAGAGAAATTGGCACAGCTCAAGAGAAGGGTCTTAAAGTTCATTAGGAACAAGTTGCACCTGCCATCAGAAGGAAAATGACAAGGGTTGCAGTAGAACAATTAATCAGTGAAGGCCATGTTAAGGCTAAAGTAGAATAGAAGGTCAAAATCCTTGAATCCTGAAGGAAGGAAGAGCACAAGCAGAAAAGGAAAGAGGAGAGAGATGCTAAGAAGGCAGCTCAGGCCACTCCTATTGTGGTCCCAATTACTATGGAACCATCCAAACAACTGGAAGGACCATCCGGCAAGCCTGCAAGTCCTAAGCCGAAGGAAATAGTGAAGACAAAATAGAAACCAACAAGGCAGTAAATGACTATATCTTCAGAGGAGATGAAATCAGAAGAGGAAATCCAACAAGCTTCAAAGAAGAAAGGTGTATTTGCAAGAGTTGTGAGAGAAAATAAGGAAGATCGGAAGAAGGAATCGGTGAAGGAACCACCCAAGAAGACTCTGAAAATCATAGTTGTACATAAGAGAAAGCCAAAAGGTGATGAGAAATCTAAACTAGAAGCCAAAAGGAGAACCGATAAGAAGAAAAAATTAGATGCTCAGGAAGTCATTGATTAGATTATTAATGATAGAAATTTAGATAACATTTATGCATTTTATGATGATTTTGATGATAAGGACAAGAAGCAATTAGAGGAGGTAATTGTTTTATATCTTGATTCTTTTAGTAGAACTTTGATTGAATTGGAGAAAATTTTGCATAAGGAGTTGTATGATAAGTTAGAAATAAGAAAATTACATGCACAAAATTTGGACTGGCAGATGAAAAAAACTGAATTAGTTAATCTTTGTCCATCTATAATTCCAGCAGAGGTTGCTAATTTGATTAATAAGATAGGTGTGACAAAATTCCATCCCAAACACCAGATTAATAATTTAATGCTTGAAAAATATGAAAAGATCCGGAAGGAGACTATAGATATATGGGTCAAAATTCTTTTGAGTCATGGTTATGAGCTTAGTCTGAGTTTTTTTTAGTAATAAAATATTCAATTACCTAAGGACAAGGAACCGGAAAAGAAGGATGAGCAAAATGTGGATACTATTCCATCAGTTAGTACTCCACTGATTACTAATGAGTCAAATTTTGATACTGAGGATACACAAAATCCTTCGGAATCCCATTTAGAGGATGTTGAGGCAGATTTTGATAAGGATAAAGTTTCAGAAGCTGCACCTAAATAGAGTGAAGCACCAAGTGGCAAAGCCACTTGTACACAGGTGGAGAAGACTTCTGAGGATGTCACCGGTAGACACAAGCAAGAAGATAGATTTAGATTTCCCTTTCAGTTTGGCAATTGACACTTCACTGTCAAAAGCTAAAGGGAAAATGCCGCAATTCTCTATCAGTTTTGATAAACCTTATCGTTTGATGTCACCAGTGGAAAAGTTTTTGGCCGCTACAACACTTCAGGTATAGGCTACTCAGGAACTGACACAAGAGGAATCTAAAGAAAGAGAATTAATTCATAATACTTTTGATGTTTTGGGCCGGCTTGTACTAGAATTCCAGACTAAGGAGAGCTCAAGCTCTTCTGGTAAACTATAAGAGATAATTGAATACATTCCTAAGAAATATGATTCTTTGAAAAATCTTTTGGCACTTGAGGCTAAAGATAAATTCGTTGAAGCTAGGAAGCAGACATTTTTGCAAATGATTGCATCAAAAAAATCTAAACTTCAAACTTGATAACAGTCTATTGATGATGCATTAGCGGAAGGAGGTAAGGTATATAAGGCTTGTCTATATTTTTCAAAGCTCGCAGCCCCCATAGACAAGCAAATTTTGGATTGTAAAGACCATTTGCTCCAAATCTCTTAATCTTATAATCCAGTAGAAAATCTAACAAGTTCTTTCGAAGGTCCAGTTTTGGCATTTATGGATCAAATCTTAAGGTTGGAAAAGGAAAGGGATAGTATAATAAGGTGAGCAACTGAGCTCTGGAACTTTATAGGTCCTCAGTTAGATAACCCGCTATGTCTCAAAATAGAATGTATAACTAATATGCCGCAAGCAGATCCAACAGAATCCCAAGAAATTGAGTATTATGCTAGTCTCTTGAATGGATTCAAATCCATTCTAGATTCTCTTAAGTAGGGATGGGATACTTATTTTTCATTTTTGAAGACTTTGTATGCTGACATTTTAAAAAATGTATAGGAAATGGTATGTATATATGTGTACAACATTTTTGGTGGGCACCCCGCTTTGTCATTGATGTCAAAGGGGAAGGAGTACAGTGAAAAATGAATGCATATCATAGGGGGAGTGTACAGATGTAAATAGCTGCATGGATGTACAGGTTAGGGGGAGCAAACTCAGAGGTTATATCATTTTTCACATGAGTGTTTCCATTAATGCCAAAGGGGAAGATTGTTGGCAATTGACACTCATCTGATAGTCACCTTCTGAGGTATATTGCATTTTGGGTTGTCGTTGATGGAAACTCATCTTCAAGTGTTGGTATTTCTCATCTAGAATCACTGTCTTATATTTTTATATAGGTTGGGCCAACTAGTATACACCCTTTACTTTACTCTTGTTAACCGGTAAGTCTTGATATCGATAACTTTAGGTCCCGGTTAAGACATTATAGGACCCGGTAAAATTATTTGTGGAATTGGAGGTAGCGTGTGAGCCGACATCAAATTATGATCATCAGAATAATGCATAACATACTTTATGATCTGGAAGCCGACAAGATTATTTTCTCTATGAGGCCGACATGATGAACAAGCTACAAGGGTATTTAAGGGAGATCACTTAGTGATGGATTTCATTATTATGGTGATGTGAATCAGTTAGAGATTGATGGTATGTGAATTGGTCAGTGAGTGTTAGCATTTGTGTACAATTACATGTGCGCAATCCTAACCGGTAGCAGAACAGAGTATCAGATCACTAGTTCAGTGAAGGTTGTCAGAGCTTAAACTAGAACTTATCCAACATGGTCAGATACACTATTTGAGTTCATTTTTGTTTCAAATCATTATTTAATGTTGTGTAAGTCAGTGAGACTTTTGTTTGAGTAGTGAGCTCTAGGTGGTGAACCTATATGCATGTGTATACCCCCTTATGTAATATTTGTATACCTTGATCAAGTATATAGATATTGTGGGTAGCAACCCCACCGTGGTTTTTACCTTTGCAAGATTTTTTCGTGTATAAATATTGGTGTTATGGTGTTTCTTTATGTGTTGATTTATTTATGCACTTTAATTTTATATTATGTCATCCGGTTGATCAGTAATAAGTTCAAAAAATCATTCACCGGTAGAACACTGATTCAACCCCCCTCTCATTGTTCTTGGATTCCAACAGACTTCACATCCATTTAATATACCTTGAATTTCTTATGAGCAACATATGAAAGAAATAGTATAGCAACTTTAATTCTAGCTACCGGAGCAAAAGTCTCCTCAAAATCAATACCTTCCATTTGTGAATATCCCTTACATACCAATCTTGCTTTGTTTCTGACAACTTTTCCAACTTCATTCAACTTATTCCAGAACACCCATTTAGTACTAGTTACATTCTTGTCCTTAGGTCTCGAAACAAGTTCCCAAGTTTTGTTCTTCTCAATCTGATTTAACTCTTCTTCCATGGCTTTAACCCAATTTTCATCTTTATAGGTTTCAACAACATCTTTAGACTCAATTTTAGAAATCAAACATGTCTCTTCAGCAACAATTCTTCTCCTAGTCATCACACCTTTATTTTTATCACCAATAATTTGATTCTCTAAATGAGTTAGTCTTACATACCTCGGGGTCTTCTGATTATTCTAATTTTCAGGCTCTTGAACTTCTTCACTGGTAGCAACATCAACATTCACTATCTCTACCTCTACCGGATCACTCTGCTTCATTCTCAGACTCTGCACTTACTTTAAATTAACATCCTGATCATTAGACTCATATCCACATGCTCTAATTTGCTTCCCATGATTCTCATCTACCTTCACATTTGCACTTTCCACTATCTTTCTCAGTCTTTTGTTGTAACACTGTGTTAGTCCCCCCCCCCTTTTTTTGAGTTCCAATTCAAAATTCATCCTTTATTATTATTTTCCTTTTCAGTTGTGTGTTTCCTTCCTTTGAACTTAAGTAATTGAACCTTGTCTTAGTTCAAAGTTCAAGTTCAATGTCCGCTTTAAAGTTAGTTGTCTTTGCGGCTTTTTTTTATGGTAAAAGGAGAGCGCTATTGTTGAAAGTTCATGTTGAACTTGAACCTTTGAATCTTTTGGTTCTTGGTTCAAGGTTCAAAGTTCAAAGTTGGTTGTGCATCAGTCTTATCTTTTCTCGTTCATTGTCTTTTTTTTTATGTCGTGAAGACTGTTTTGTGTTGTGTTCTATGTTTCTTCTCAGAATTGAACTTGAACCCTTGAACCTTCTTGGTTTTTGGGTTCAAGGTTCAATGTTCGTAATTCATAATCCGAGGCCTCATTCAAGTGATGTGCATATCATGGAGGGAAAATGACGGTGGGAAAGGGAATATTCTAGGAAGTTCGGGATGTCAGTTTCTAATTATGTCAAGTAATTATGGTAATTCATGTGACATGTAATGGAGTCACCCAAAATTAAATGCATGTTGGATATCCATCAAATCAGCTGTTAATTCACATGGACTTACTTAATTAGTGCAACTAGTGAGGATTTAAGTGAGATTTTATTCATTTTTGTTGTAAAAACTAGCAATCTCTCAAGTATTTTCTTAGTAGCTGTGAAAGTGAAGGACGTCAGAGGTATTGTATTTGCACTCAGAAGGTTTCAGGAATTTGCTATCAAGATCAGGTTAGTTTCAATTATTTCTTCTCCTACTGTATTTTCTTACTCAGAAGCTAGTTGTTGCCCATTTCCTTTGTTGTAAAAGTGAAATTTCTTTTATTCCTGAAGTTGATTGATAAGTATGAGAGGGGCCATCATGAGGCCAACTCTAACAAAATTGGGTTGTACTTCCTGTTTGATCATCTCGCTACCAGAGACGGGTGATACTTCACTGGCACGAGTAGACCTCACTGACTTCCTAGAAAGAGCTAAGAATCTAGCTCAGAATTCCATGATGGAGAAAATCGTAAGAAGTGGTTTGATTGAAGCTGCTACATTTCCTGTTACAACACCATGCCCAAAGTTGGTTTTAGAATGCATAAACCAGTATGATGCAGAACAAAGGTTTATTAGGGCTATCAATGGAGAGGTGTTGTTGAAAATTGACAGAGAGACTGTAATGAAATCCATGAGAATTCCCTATAACGAGTCGTACAAAGACTGGACCACTGGTACCTCATACTCTTTCTTCTCCAAGAAGAAGAGTACTTACAGAAGTATAATTGCTAGAAACTGGTTGCTGAAAATCCAAAAAGGAGGTTCTAGATTGCTGATGCCACTCACCAAAGAATATTTTATAACAGAAGTGGAGGATATTGTTATTTTGTTGAACAGATTGAAGGGAAATGCTCATACCTTCTATTGGGAAGACTAGATGTATTTCTACATTCAAGATATGTTGAATGGATGTACTTATCTATATTGGGGGCAAGTTATTGTAGAGAGATTACATGAGGGCTTAAACAAATTTGCAAGGATGTGCAGTTTTTATATGTCCTCGTATCTGTTTTATATGCTTGCATGCACTCGAGACTGGAATGGTTTATACCATGAACCCTGGGTTGATGGGATAAGGGATTACGAATACTACCCTCACCTGCAACAACAAAAATATGCTGAAAACTTCATGAGGTGGAATGATATTTTTGTAGGTAGACTAGTTCATGAGTTGCAAGGTAACTTAAACAAAAGATTATCAACAAAAGTAGTGGAATTTGTAGGTATCTATGGTAGTTTCTTTATTTAGTTTGCTCAGTTTACTTATGTTAGAGTTGGCGGCTTTTAGGGTGAACCTTTCAGGTTACCTAAACATGCTCTAGATAGTTATATTTTGATTGAGGTCAGTAGACAACTCACCTACATTGATAAATGAGATGAAGGGAAGTTTGGAGTTGTTTTTCCAGTAGAGATGGGTTATTATAGCTGTAAATTTGTTTCAGATGCTTTAAATCTTGAACTTGAATTCAAGAAGTTCAATTTGCAGTCATATGTTGCTAGACGCAAATTTGATAGCTGAAGGTATACCATAGAAAACTTGAATGTTGGTATTGATTTTCATCATGAACCTTAGCTAGAAGACTACTCGAAGAACTGTAATGATGAGTTTGAAGTCAGAAAGAGACTGTGGTCTAGGTTCACCGTTCAGTAGATTGTGATAGTGGGTCTATCTATGAATGTCTTTGATGTACAAGAGGATGAGGGAGAAGAAGTTGTTGATCCCGAGTTCAATGAGAAGATACAAGGGCAACCTATTCCAGAAGTTGATTGGAATAGAAAAAGAGATGACAACATTCAAGCTAAAACTTTCAATGTTATTAGATGAATTGAAAGATGGCTAGAGGACCATCGTTTTGGACAGCAGTCCATTTTTACACCAAAGAGTAGAAAATTTGGTAAAGATCATGCACCTTCACATGTATCTTTTCCCTCTTCTAACATTTCTATTGATGTTGCAGGTAATGAAAAATAGAGAACAGATAAAATTAAAACTACAAACTAAGGAGAATCTTCTCTAAGTTCCTCCCATGTTTGTGTCACACGCTCTTGTAGCAAGAACAGTCAGAAACTTCCCACAAGTCCACTTGTGGTAGATTTTGATGAATAATGATGAACAATTAGTACCAAACTAGTACTGAGAGGGGGGGGTGAATCAGTACAGACAAAACAACTTTCCCTGAACCAGTTTGACTGCAAACACTGCACTTAACTAGCAAACAATAACACCGATCTAAATCAGATCACTATTGGTAAAACATAGTGAGAATGTGAAAGACATAAACTGGTAACTCTTAGCTCTCCACATAATCTAATACCTCATTTCCACTTCACCCTTAAGCTTAAGCAAGTAATACATCAGAAATACTTAAGATCATTAAATCAACTTGCATTACCACTTAACATAAAACACTGAACCATCACATGAAAAGCATCACACATGACACACTAATTTTTCACGTGGGAACCCAATTGGGAAAAACCACGGTGGGGATGAATACCCACAAGATGTTCTTTGAACTCTTCTGAAGTCTGCTCTGTTAGGAGCCTAGTTTGGTTAAAGACTTTTACAATAGGTTTTGCTAGGAACCGATCCTGCTAAGGATCACCCAGTTAAGGGATGGCTAAAATACCTGGTTAAAGGTTAGAACCCTATTAAAGGTTACCTCACAAGAGGATTTGAAGAACTCATTGAATTGAGTCACCCTGTAAAAGGATTTTACACAAAAGCCTGTTAAAGCTACCCGGTTAAGGGATTTTCCAACTGCTGAAATGGTTAGAAGTCAATAGGTAATACACTTGATCTAATAACAACACACAATGCTAAGGCAGATCCTCTTTAGCTCCTTTACTTCTGCAATCACACTCTGCAGGTATCAACATACTTCTCTAGTCTGGCAAGAATCAAGTATCTCTTCACTTGGATACACACATAACATTTGCCAACAACTTCAAAATGAAAAACACCATCGACCTTATAGGAAACAGATAGGTTGGTAGAATAAACCCTAAACCCTAAACATTGAGGTTTAACAATTTAGTCGGTTCAATCCTAACCATTAATCACACTGCATTGAATACAATAGTCTTGAACAAATCTCAAGATGTTCTCCAATGTTCATTCTTTGCCACTTCAAGAAGCTGATAACCCATCACACTCTCTCCACCATTTATAGAGACTTCGCATATTCCTGAGGTGGATAGGATCAATCTTCTTCGTGCAAGATCCTCAAATAAATCCTTCACGCACACAAGGTTGACATGGGAACATGATCTGATCTTCATTACAATGCTAACTCATCACAGCATGTCATTGGTTGAATCACATAGGCTTGGATTGCATCAACCGGAAACCCTGAAGCTGAGACTACCAACTAGTAGTCATGCCAAATGAAACCTCGATACAAAACTTCCTATATACCGGTTCTCATTCCAACATACCGGTTCACTTTGAACAAACATACCGCTTCACTTTTTCACATATACCGGTTCTCTTACCGATTTGCTTACTTTAATATGTCAGTTCATACTTTAGCATATTGACATCAATGACAACATACAATATCATCATGTCATCAAGCTTTGCACATATGCCAACAATCTCCCCCTTTGGCATTGATGGCAATATACAAACATATCTTTCTGCTTCACATCTTCTTCTCCCCAATACTGCAGATATCTTCTCTACTTCACATCTCCTCCCCCTTTGACAACAATGCAAAAGTGGAGGCACACACTTCTATGTTCCACTATGCTGCTCCCCTAAGGAGTAGCATCCTTCAACACACCAGTCCTGAAAAATATTTATCAATGCAATACCTAACTGATGTGAAGCACACACCTTTAGTTCACCTCTTGAAGGGGCAACACCCCTAATTCACCTCTCAAATAGGTAAATGTAGCCTTTGGTAGAGGCTTGGTGAATATGTCTGCTAACTGCTCCTTACTAGAAACATGTTCCAATACAACCTCTTTGTTATGAACCTTCTCCCTCAAGAAATGATACTTGAGCTCGAAGTGCTTGGTTCTAGCATGCAAAACTGGATTCTTGTAAATATTAATTGCACTTGTGTTGTCATAGAATATACTCACCGGTTCAGGTATAGGAACCTTGAAACCACTTAATACATGCTTCATCTTGTTAGGATTCCCAAAGATATTGAGAGGGGGGGTGAATTAGTATCTGACCAGTTAGATAATTTTCTTAACTTATAACATGAAAAGCATATTAAAAATGTGTATCGGTTAACCAGAAATAATGTAGCAAATAAGAACAATAACCACAACATGAAAAACACACCATAACACAATATTTTAATGAGGAAACCCAATGTGGGAAAAACCTCGGTGGGATTTGTGACCCACAATATTCGCTTACTGGCCAATAAGGGAATATTACTGTTTACAATAGGGGCCTGCACATGCAGGAAGGCCAAGTGCCTAGAGCTCACTGCTCAGTTACAAGAAGTCACACAGACTTACAAAAATGGATTATACTAATCCAATGTCTTGTACTACTTCAGATTAGCATCTGCTATGCCAGATTCAGTACTGGTTTAAGCTCTGCAATATACATAAACCCTTATCTTAATAATTCACATATTAGGTCTACTATCATCTTTCCATCAATCGCCTATTAAATGATCTACAATGATCTCATACATATATGAGTCATATTACAATCCGCCAAGTCAGCTTGCAAAATATTTTATAATTAATTACAAAATATATATACACAAAATTCCTATTGGCCAGGGTGCCGGTAATCTTCCTTTTCGGTACCAGTGATCTGTATACCGGTGTAGAGTCTGTCGGAGCCGGTGCCTATGCCTACCTATTGGTATCACATGATTGTAAGGTTACCATTAATGACAATACCTTCAATCACCTACAATGTCTCATCTGAGTGTACATTTTCCAACAATCTCCCTCTTTGGCATTGATGGCAACACTCATGAGAAAAATCCAAAAATGTATATCCAAAAATGGTTTGCCAAAATTGTCTTACCAAAAGTGTGTGCCAAAAATGTATGCTCCCCCTGAGCTAATGATGTCCTATTTTGATCATTTTTCTCATCGCACTACTCCCCCTTTGACATCAATGACAAAGGTTGTCATTCGCTGTCAGTGGAGTGTGGTTCTTGCCTACATTTTTGTAACCGGTGGGTTACAATCTAGAAAATATATGTCAAAACCAAATTTAAATTGCTGATGAATCTTTTGCTATCCTGCAATGCCTCTTGTGTTCTCTAAATTGTACTGCTGAGTATGTGCATTTGTTCTTCTAGTGTCTTAAGTCCAGGAACCGGAGCCTCAGAAATTTCTTTTCTCAAAGAAATGAGGTAATCTAGTTTAGGACCAAGTTTACATTTTAAGCTCTTTGCCTTATCCTTTATTCTCTCTTTATCCTTTTCTAACTTCTCTATTTTCTCTTCAAGATTTGCAATTTTCTTTTCTATCTCCAAAAATGAATCTGATGTGCCTGTCAGATTGTTAGCAATATTGTTAATCTCATCTTGTGCTTTGTTGATTTCCTTGTCTAGGTCTTCTGTCAGAATATTTGTTTTACAAGTATCTCTATAAAGTTTCTTGAAATCCAAAATTGTCTCTCCTAGTGCCAGTAATAAGGTTTCTATTTTCTCCTTGTTCTTCTTCACTATTTCCTCAAAGAATTTCTCTTTCTCCTTGTTCATCCTCTCTTTGAATGTGTCTTCATTTATTTGATCAACTATCAAAATGTTGCCAGTGATGAATTTAGACAATGTGTCTAGTTGTCCTAAAGAATCTTTATTGTCTACAATGCACTTTGGTGCTATCAATCTAAGAATAGGGATTGTGTCATCAATAGTCTTATAGGCTTACAGACTCTACATCAGCATACAGATCACCGACATCGAAAAGGAAGATTACCGGCACCCTGGCCGACAGGAATTTTGTGTAGTCTTCCTTTTCGGTGCTGGTGATCTGTATGCCGGTGTAGAGTCTGTCGGAGCTGGTGCCTATGCCTACCTACCAGTATCACATGATTGTAAGGTTGCCATCAATGACAATACCTTCAATCACCTACAACGTCTCATTGGAGTGTGCATTTTCCAACACATCCAAATTGTCTAGGTGCAGTTCATAAATGTTGCAACATATTCCGCTTCTGTTGTAGACTGAGAGATACAACTCTGCTTCTTACTCATCCATGAGACTAGTCTACCACCAAGAAAGAATGCATCACCAGTTGTGCTTTCCAATCATCCACATTACCAGCCCAATCAACATTTGTAAACACTCTGAGGTTGAAATCATTATTGTATGGATACCACAATCCATAGTCAATAGTTCCCTTTAGATATCTAAGAATCCGCTTGACTGCTACCAAGTGGGATTCTCTTGGACTTTTTTGGAACCATGCAGTAATGCCCACTACATGTGTAATGTACGGTCTGCTATGTACTACATAGTGCAACTTACCAATCATTTATCGGTATTCCTTCTCATTCACCAATGCTGAGTCATCCTCTTTTGATAATTTACAACCGGTCACCATCAGTGTACCAACCACTTTGCTGTCTTCCATGCCAAAGGTCTTCAACACCTCTTTGAAATAATTGGACTAAGTGATAAAGATTTCATCTTTCATTTGTTGAATCTGTAGTCCAATGAAGAACTTAATCTCCCCTATAAGTGACATCTCAAGTTCCTTCTTCATCTCATCTACAAAATCATGACTCATCTTGTCATGTCCACCAAAAATTATGTCATCAACAAATACTTCATAGATCAGAATCTAATCTCCTTCTGACTTCAAATAGATATTGTTATCTTCACTTGTTCTTTCAAATCCAATATTCACAAGATGGGAGTGCAAGCGTTCATACCATGCTCTAGGTGCCTGCTTCAATCCATACAAGGCTTTATGTAGCCTACACACCATGTCACTATCTTTTGATAGGGCAAACCCATCTAGTTGCTCTATATACACCTCCTCTTCAAGTATTCCATTCAGGAATGCAGATTTTATATCCATTTGATATACTTTGAATCCCTTGAAGGTTTCATATGCAAGAAGCATACGAACTCCTTCCAATCTAGCTACTAGAGCAAAGGTTTCTCCATATTCCTCTCGTTCTTCTTGAGCATATCCTTTACACACCAGTCTGACTTTGTTTCTTACCACTATGCCATCTTCATTTAGCTTATTTCTGAAAACCCATTTGGTGCTAATGACATTTTTATGCTTAGGTCTGGATACCAAAGACCATGTACCATTCTTTTCTATCTAGTCAAGTTCCTCTTCCATTTCCTTGATCTAGTCTTCATCTTTATGTGCCTCTTTGAATGTTTTAGGCTCAAATTCAGAGATCATGCAAGATTTTTCACTGACCTTTCTTCTTGTAAGAATTCTTGCATCCTTATCTCCTATGATCTGCTTTCGATCATGATTCAACTTTACATACCTAGGAATGATCTTAGTTGTTTCCTCTTTCTTTTCTTCTTCATCCTCATCTTCATCAGCATCAACATCTACTGGTGTAGGAGCATTGTTACTGGTACTAGGTTGTTTTGCAACCGGTTCCCAGAAGGTTGCAACCGGTTCATCTCCCTCTTGCTCACCGCCAGTTACCTCAGGTTTCTCAGAGGTTTCATCAACTCTAACATTGATACTTTCAACAATTCTCTGAGTCCTATTGTTGAAACATTTGAGAGCTTTTCTCTTTATAGAATACCCTAGGAATATTCCCTCATCACATTTTGCATCAAACTTGCTCTGGTGTTCACTCCTCTTGATGTAACACTTGCTACCAAACACTATAAAGTAGCTTACCACTAGTGTCTTACCGGTCCAATACTCGTAAGGATTTTTATCCTTACCTTTCTTGATGAGTACCTGGTTCATCATGTAGACTGCAATGCTCACCGCTTCTCTCCAAAAAGTGTGAGCAACTTTTCCTTGGATCAGCATTGTTCTAGCTGCTTCAACTATAGTCCGATTGTTTCTCTCTACTAGGCCATTCTGCTGTGGAGTTTGGGGGGTAGATAGTTGCCTCTTGATGTCATTCTCTTCATAGTACTTGTTGAATTCACCGGAAGTGAATTCTCCTCCTTGATCAGTTCTTAGGCACTTAATCCTCTTACCGCTTTCTTTTTCAACCAGTGCTTTGAAGGCTTTGAATTTTCCAAAAGCTTCAGACTTGTCTTTCAAGAATGTAACCCACATTATTCTTGAGAAATCATCAGTAAGAATCATAAAATACCTATCTCCTTGCACATTACTAGTTTTCATAGGATCACACAAATTAGTATGCACGAGATCAAGTAAATTGTCTGCAGTGAAAGATTTACCTTTGTAGGTTGAGGAAGACATTTTCCTCAGTTGACACTATCTGCACAAAGGATTCTCTAATTTTCTCAGCACAGGAAATACTCTAATTGCCTTGATCTTACTGGCCTTCACAATATTATCAAAGTTTATATGGCAGAGTCTCCTATGCCATATCCAGCTATCATCAAACTTAGCCATTAGACATGTACTGATATTTGCATTCAACTGAAATAACTTACCCCTAGTCTACATACAGGTGGCCATCAGTTCACCACTCTTTCCTTTTATTTTGCACACTCCATCTTTGAATTCTAGAGTGAGTTCATTATCATTCAGCTAGGTAACACTCAAAACGTTGTGCCTGAGACCTTCTACCCAATAGACATTATCAACACTGCATTTTCCATTTAGAGAGATGGACCCTCTGCCTTTTACCATACATGGTGCATCATTACCAAATCGGACCACACCACCATCATACTCTTCTAGAGATAGAAAATTACTCTGGTCACTAGTCATGTGGTGAGAACAACCACTATCAATAATCCACTCATTGGAATTATCAAAGCAGGAGACAAGAGCCTTCTTGTCTGACACAACTTCCTTAACTACTACAAACATAATGTCTTCACTTTCTTTTTTTGGTATTTTGGTATGGTTTTGTCATTGATGTCAACACCTACTTAAAACAAGCACTTTGGAGATCCAGCAACATTCACCGGCAAGCAAGTAACTATTGAACAGTTACTGGTATATGGTTCACCGGTAGGATATAATGTTCACCGGTATCTGGAATGATATGGAAGACACTTAGTAATGTCGAAAACATCGTGTGGACACTTTGTTTTGAAGAATTAATCATTGGTATATTCATATTTGCATATTTACTTTTATCGACAAATAGGTTGAGGCTATCTAGGGTTACACCGACAGGTTTATCTTTTCCAGATCAACATGGAATGCTATGGAGATGATTTATTATTGATGTAAATGCATTAAGACGACATGTTTAATCGGTTATTGCATTGGATATTCTATTGTTTTTAAAATGATTTTATTGTAATATCTTGTAGAGCCGACCTACTAAAATTGGTCTTAGGGTATGGTATAAATGTAAGATCTTATTTGTAAGATCAAGTGTGGAATGTGAAAAAGAATTGTGTGAAGGTATATGTGAGATCAAGTAGAGGAATACATGAAGACATCATTTGAAGGTGAAGTTAGGTTTTTGTATAAGCATATCAGCATTACATCGGTACTAAATCCAGCATATGAAGATGCTATTTTGTGCAGTACATTCTTATTGGATTTAACCATCCAACTATAGTCAGTGTGACTCTCATTTTGTGATTGAGTAGTGAGCTCTAGGTTGTTGGCCTCTCTGCATGTGTAGACCCCATTTATGTACACTTACTATCTGCAGTAGTATCATCTGATTATGGATAAGGTTTCACATCATGGTTTTTCCCCTTATAGGGTTTCCACGTACAAATATTGGTGTTATGTGTTGTGGATGACTTTATGTTTGTGTTTCATGCATTAATCTTTACCGGTATAGCAATTTATTGTTAGCACTATCTACCGGCATACTTAACTAGTTTACCGGTATTAAGCATTAAGTTGGTTAATTGGTTTTTGGTTTGAATTTAGTAGACAACTGATTCACCCCCCCATCTCAGTTGTGTCTGGGACCTAGCAATTGGTATCAGACCTTAGTCCTCTTTTACAGAAGTTTAACAACTTGAGGAGATCCAATGTCTACAAATTACTTCAGGAAGGACAGTCCTAAACTTGATGGAACCAACTATGGGATATGGAAGATCAGAATGGAGACACATCTAAATTGCATTGGTAAAGACATCTGGGAAGTTAGAAAGAATGGTTATACTGCTGCTACTCCCGGTCAGCCTGCTCCAACTAGCTTAGCTAAAGATGAAGAAAATGATTGCAAAGCAAGAGAAGCACTTTTGAGCGCATTATCAGATCAACAAATCATGGGATTATCAGATAGGTCTACTGCTAAAGCTATTTGGGATCATTTGGAAACAATGAATGAAGGAGATTCCATAGTCAAGATTGCAAAACTTGAAAGCTTTCGAGTCAGGTATGAACATCTGAAAATGGAAGAAGATGAAAGGATTTCTGCTTTTATGGAGAGTAAATGAAATTGTTTTGGGTATTAAATGTTGTGGAGGAACTTTGAGTGAGGATGAAATTGTTTCAAAAATATTAAGAGGTTTTCCACCGGCATATAAAATGAAGGTTACTACTATAAATGAGTTGAGAACAATGCCTAATACATTAGTAACTAGGGATACATTGATTGGAAAACTTTCAGCCTTTGAAATTGAGGAATTTGGTCCTGTTGCTACCATAAAAACTGATTTAGCCTTCAAAGAATCTACATCATCTGCTCCATCACTTGACAAATCAGATTGGAGAGCCTTTTATGCAAGAGAACTTGAAGAATCTAGAAAGGAGAATGAAGAGCTTGAAGAACTTGAAGCACTATTTGCAAGAAAAATGCCAAAAGGTCCAATTGGAAGTAAGTATGAAGGTAAAGCACCCTTTAAATGTTTTAACTGCAATAAGATTGGTCATATGGCTTCATGATGCCCTGATAGACATGCTAGACTAAGAGAAGAAGCTAGAGGAACATACAAGCCTAATCCTGAATATCAGAGATACAAATTTAAGAAGAACAAAGACAAATCTTGTTACATTGCTAATGAAGGTGTGACTGATGATTCTGATGAGGATCCAACAGACAATGGATGGGTTTTTGTTTCTATAATAGAAGATCAACCGACACCTACTGCTCAACCGGTAGAACAAGCTCTAGCAGGTAAAGTTGAAATAAAGGATGAATTGATCATTGACTCAGGATGCTCACATCACATGATTGGAGACAAAGGTAAATTCTTGAACTTTCAAGAATACAATGGAGGTTTAGTAAGATTTGGAGATGACAAAGGCTATTCAATCAAAGGTAAGGGTTCAATATCTCTTGATGGTAAGCATAACACTGATAATGTCTACTATGTTGAAGGCTTAAAGCATAATCTTTTAAGTATTGGTCAATTAGTTGAGAAGGGATTTCAGTTACAATTTAAAAATGGAAAATGCAAAATCATGAATAGAACTGGTTTGGAAATTGCAACCAGTAATCAGACTAGAGGCAATATCTTTCATTTGAATAACAATGAAAAGGCATGCTTAATTGCACATATAGATAAAAGTTGGTTATGGCATAAGAGACTATGTCATGTAAACTTTGATTGTATGGTAAAAATCAGTACTTCTAAAGCAGTTAGAGATCTACCTAAAATTGTGAAACCTCATGATACAATTTGTAAGGAATGTCAATTTGGAAAACAAGTTAGAGCTAGTTTTAAAAGTATTCCAGAAAAATCCAATAATGCTCTTGATTTGATTCACACTGATTTATGTGGTCTAGCTAGAACTAAAAGCTTACAAGGTGATAGATATTTCATGCTAGTTATTGATGATTATTCTAGAATGTGTTGGATTACTTTTCTCAGAGAAAAATCAGAAGCACTTGGAAAGTTCAAACTATTCAAAGCAATGGTTGAAAATGAAACCGGTAAGAAAATCAAATGTTTAAGATCAGATCAAGGAGGAGAATTCACATCTAAGGACTTTAATACATTCTATGAAGTGAATGGAATCAAAAGACAGTTATTAGCACCTCAGACACCACAACAGAATGGAGTTGTTGAAAGGAAAAATAGAACTATCTTGGATGCAGCAAGAAGTATGTTATCAGAAGCAAATCTACCACATGTGTATTGGAGAGAGGCAGTTAGCATTGCTGTCTATACATTCAACAAAGTTCACATCAAAGGTGAAACCGATGAGACTCCTCATGAACTATGGTTTGGTAGTACTCCTACTCTTAAATATTTCAAAATTTTTGGAAGTAAATGTTATATTAGAAGAGATGAGTATATTGGCAAATTTGATCCTAGAACTGATGAAGGAATATTTCTTGGTTATTCATCTAAGAGCAAAGCATATAGATGTTTTAATAAGAGATTGCAGAAAATTGTTGAGAGTACAAATGTAAAAATTGATGAACAATTCAGAGGAACTTCAAGGTATATAGACTCTGAACCGGCAACAAAAATTGTGACAAATGAACCTATACTGAATCCACCAGTATAGAATGAAGATCTAGTTACTCCGATATCATCAGAGGATTCCATAGTAATTGAAGAACAATAGCAAACTAAGACACCTCGGTATGTAAGATTGAATCATTCTGAAGATCAGATAATTGGAAACAAATTTAAAGGAGTTATGACAAGAGGAAGATTGGAAAATGAAGAGGTATGTCTTATTTCTCAAATTGAACCATAATCTATCAATGAGGCATGTGAAGATAAATTTTGGATTAAAGCTATGGAAGAAGAATTAGGACAAATTGAGAAAAATAATACTTGGACATTAGTTCCCCGACCTAAAGATAAAAATGTAATTGGAACCAAATGGGTATTTAGAAACAAACTTAATGAAGATGGCAAGGTTGTCAGAAATAAAGCAAGACTAGTGTGTAAGGGATATTCTCAGAAAGAGGAGTTGATTACAATGAAACCTTTGACCGGTAGCCAGAATTGAGGCAGTTAAATTATTCTTGGCTTTTGCAGCTCACAAAAAGTTTATCAAATGGATATTAAATGTGCATTTTTGAATGGAGATCTTGAAGAAGAAGTATATATTGAACAACTTGATGGATTTTCTTTGATAGATGAGAACGATATGGTTTGCAGGTTAAGAAAAGCTTTGTATGGATTGAAACAAGCCCCGAGAGCTTGGTATGCAAGGTTGGATAAGTATCTTTTAAAGATTGGTTTTACTAAAGGAAATGCAGATAGCAATTTATATTACAAAATAACTAATGATGACATCTTGATTATTGAAGTATTTGTTGATGATATAATCTTTGGAGGAGAAGATGGATTATGTAAGGAATTTTCTCTTAAAATGCAGCAAGAATTTGAAATGTCTATGATTGGAGAAATAAAATTCTTTTTAGGATTACAGATTTCATAGACTGATAAAGGTATATTTTTGAGTCAATCCAAGTACTTGAGAGAATTGCTAAAGAAATTTGGGATGGAGAACTCTAAATCGGTAAGCACACCTATGACTACAAATGACAAATTATCTCAAAGGGATGAATCTACACCTGTTAATCCAACTAGATACAAATCTATGATAGGAGGTTTACTGTATTTGACACAAACCAGACCTGTTATTATGAATGTAGTATGTATTGTTTCTAGATTTCAGAGTAATCCTAGGGAAAATCATGAATTAGCAGTGAAAAGTATTTTCCGGTACTTACAAGGCACAACAAATCTTGGATTATGGTATCCTAGAGATGAAAATTTTGACCTATGTGCATACACATATGCAAATTGGGTAGGAGATGTGGATGATAGAAAGAGCACCACTGGAGGAGCATTCTTTCTTGGAAAGAGATTAGTTTCTTGGTTGAGTAAGAAACAGAGCTATACATCTTTATCAATAGAAGAATCAGAATATGTTGTAGCAGCAACTAACTGTACACAGGTATTATGGCTTAAACAAATGTTGAAAGACATAAAGGTAAAGTGCAAAGAACCCATTACTATATATTGTGATAACACTGTAGCAATTTATATATCTAAGAATTCGGTATTACATTCTAAAACTAAACATGTTTCTATCAAACTGAATTTTCTAAGGGAAAAAGTTGAAGAAAAGGAGATAAAAACTGGTTTATGTGAATACTAAAGAACAGCTTGCAAATATTTTCACAAAACCTTTGCCTAAGGAGACTTTTGAATATCTCAGAGATCAGCTTGGAGTCATGCTACCACCAGTAGAGACTTAGATAGTTGATGATTATCATCAACCAACAGAATTAAAAGTCAAATCTTTATTCTAGTATTTGATGAGGAAGCTACTTCTTAGGGGGAGTAGTTGGTATTTTTGTATGCACTTAAATTTTGTAGCTTTGGCATTTGATGTCAAAGGGGGAGATATATCTATGGAAAAACACATTATCTCTTAAGTTTTGGTATTAAAAATAAATCTTTGGATAAACACATGTTGCTCCCAAGGGGAGAAATGGAGATTGTTGGGTTTTGGTATTTGTCATTTCTGTTTTGGCACTTTGATGGTTTTTCCAGCTTGTGTTGCCATCAATGCCAAAGGGGGAGATTGTTGGTATTTTGGTATGGTTTTGTCATTGATGTCAACACCTACTTAAAACAAGCACTTTGGAGATCCAACAACATTCACCGAAAAGCAAGTAATTATTGAATAGTTACTGGTATATGGTTCACCGGTAGGATATAATGTTCACCGGTATCTGGAATGATATGGAAGACACTTGGTAATGTGGAAAACATCGTGTGGACACTTTGTTTTGAAGAATTAATCATTGGTATATTCATATTTGCATATTTGCTTTTACCGACAAATAGGTCCAGGCTATCTAGGGTTACACCGGTAGGTTTATCTTTTCCAGATCAACATGGCACGCTATGGAGATGATTTATTATTGATGTAAATGAATTAAGCTGACATGTTTAATCAGTTATTGCATCGGATATTCTATTATTTGTAAAATGATTTTATTGTAATATCTTGTAGAGCTGACCTACTAAAATTGGTCTTAGGGTATGGCATAAATGTAAGATCTTATTTGTAAGATCGAGTGTGGAATGTGAAAAAGAATTGTGTGAAGGTATATGTGAGATCAAGCAGAGGAATACATGAAGACATCATTTGAAGGTGAAGTTAGGTTTTTGTATAAGCATATCAGCATTACACCGATACTGAATCCAACATATGAAGATGCTATTTTGTGTAGTACATTCTTATTGGATTTAACCATCCAACTGTAGTCAGTGTGACTCTCATTTTATGATTGAGCAGTGAGCTCTAGGTTGTTGGCCTTTTTGCATGTGCAGACCCCATTTATGTACACTTACCATCTGCAATAGTATCATCTGATTGTGGGTAAGGTTTCCCACCGTGGTTTTTCCCCTTACAAGGTTTCCATGTACAAATATTGGTGTTATGTGTTGTGGATGACTTTATGTTTGTGTTTCATGCATTAATCTTTACCGGTATAGCAATTTATTGTTAGCACTGTCTACCGGCATACTTAACTGGTTTACTGGTATTAAGCATTAAGTTGGTTAATTGGTTTTTGGTTTGAATTTAGTAGACAACTAATTCACCACCCCCCCCTCTCAGTTGTCTCCAGGACCTAACATCTTCATCTTCCGATTCCTTATCAGTGAGACCTTCATCAACTACTACAAAACAATTTCTCCTATTTCCTCCTTTGAACTTCTTGAAATTTTTCGGTTTGTCCTTATTATCACGATTAGGATAGTTTACAGGAATGTGTCCTATCCTATTGCAAGAAAATTATTTCAAAGGGAGCTTACCTCTGTATTTACCAGTTCCCTTAGGAAGTGAAGAGCTTCATAGTCCATCAGAATCTCCTCATCATCAATTTCTTTGCTTTGTCTTGGTTCACAACTAGTACTTGCTTCTTTTCCCTTTCTAGATGGTGCAGCAGATGCTCTAAAGGCTGATTCAGTCTTTTGAATACTGCCATCATAATTATTTAGCTCATATATGGTCAACTTTGGAATCATGGAGTCTAGGGATACCTTTGTCTTGTCTATAGACCTCTCCTCCTGAATAGCAACAACCCTTATTGCATAGACTGGTAACAAGGATCTCAAGACTTTACTAACAACAGTGGAATCATCTATTTTACCTCCTACACTCTTGATGTCCCCAACAATAGTTTTGATTCTTATTCCATATTATTGATGTTGGCAAATACACACTCCAATGAGACATTGTAGGTGATTGAAGTTTTTTTCATTGATGGCAACCTTACAATCCTATGACACTGGCAAGGCAATGCACCGACACTAGCAAGATCAGACTCTACATCGACACACAGACCACCGGCACCGGTAGTGAAAGGAAGCATACCGGCACAGAAGCCGACAGGAATTTTGTTGTTAATTTATTTTGTTTATCATTGTAAAAACTTTGTAAGCCGTTGGCAAGTTGTAAAATGACTCTTATATAAGATAGTTCATTGTAGAACATTATGAGAAGATAGATGTAAGCATGTATGAATGTAATTAGGTGAATTAAGGTAGACCTATTATGCGGATTATAGGTTAAGGGTTTATGTAAGAAGTAGAGCTATAAACCGGTACTAGATCTGGCATAGTAGATGCTATTTAGAAGCAATACAAGACATAGGATTTATATAATCCATTTTGTAAGTCAGTGAGACTTCCATTTTGAGCAGTGAGCTCTAGGCACTTGACCTTCCTGCATGTGCAGGCCCCTCTTGTAGCAGTAATATTCTCTTATTGGCCAGTAAGTGAATATTGTGGGTCACAAATCCCACCGAGGTTTTTCCCACACCGGGTTTCCTCGTTAAACTACTATGTTATGGTGTGTTTTTCATGTGGTTGTTTTTATCTCTGTTTATTGCATTACTTTCTGTTTACTGGTACATAGTTTTAATTTGCTATACATGTTTTAAGTTAAGAAAATTACTTAACTGGTTAGGTACTGATTCACCCCCCCCCTCTCAGTATCTGTGGGAATCCTAACAATTGGTATCAGAGCCCAGTCCTCTATTTTCAGAAGCCTAACAACTTGAGGAAGATCTTGACACCGGTAGAGATGGAAAATCAGATGAAGCAACTAGAAGCAACTCTCTCAGATTATGATATAGAAAAATTGAAAAATATCAAACTTGAAGATGATCTAAAGGCAGCTCAGGATATTATTCAAGCACTTCAAGAGAATTTTACCATTGCAATAAATAAGAGAAGAGAACTATGTGAAAAGATGAAAAATGAGAATGATGAAAAGGAATCTCTTAATGATTAGATATGGAAGCTGAAACAAGAGAACATGACAATGGAGAATGAGATGCAGGATATGACTATGAGATTTTGTAAGGAAATTGAAGATAGAAATAATAATGAAGAAGATTTGATTAGAAGTCTAAGTGATGCAGCAAATGAGAACACAAGACTTAGCTATGAAAATGATTTGTTGAAGGCAGATCTGATGTATACACAAAATGACTCCAATGAACTTATGAGGCAGAAAGAGATCTTAGAAAGAGAACTGGATACTGCAAATCAGCACAAAGAGAAATTCAAGAAAAGCTCAGAAGAGCTTGGTGACTTGTTGAAGAAACAAAAACCTAATGGTGACACTTGTGGAATTGGCTTTGAAGTTGGTGAAAGCTCTGGTACTGCAAACACACAGGATCATAGCAAATCGGTAAGACAACCTACTGCTTATAAATTCAATGGAAAATGCTTTAACTGTAATAAGTGTGGTCATAAAGCAAATCAATGTAGATCTATAAATTATCAGAATACCAATACACCCACCGGTCAATGTTCAAAATGCAACAAAGTTGGTCATAACTCTGAAAATTGCAGAATCAATGTAAGATGTTATGTTTGTGGAAGATTTGGACACTTATCTATTGGGATATGCACACTCCAATGAGACATTGAAGGTGATTGAAGGTCTTATAATTGATGGCAACCTTACAATCCTATGGCACCGACAAGGCATCATACTGGCATCAGCAAAACACACTTTACATCGGCACCGACACAGAGAAAGGAAGCATATCAGCACAGAGGCTGACAAGATTTTTGATATATTATATTTTGTTAATTATTTGAAAAACTTTGTAAGCTGACTTGATATCATTGTAAAATGACTTATATATATAAGAAGTTATTGTAGGACATTTTTCTAAGAAGGTAGAAAAAAGATTAGGTAGACCTATTATGCAAAATATAGGTTAAGGGGTATATGTAAAGAACAGAGCAGATACCGGTACTGAATTTGGCATTGAAGATGCTATTATAAAGAAGTACAAGTTATTGGATTTGTATAATCCACATTGTAAGTCAGTGAGACTTCCCATTTGAGCAGTGAGCTCTAGGCACTTGGCCTTCCTGCATGTGCAGGCCCCTCTTGTAAGTAATATTCTCTTATTGGCCAGTAGGTGAATATTGTGGGTCACAAATCCCACCGAGGTTTTACCCACATTGGGTTTCCTCGTTAAATCATTGTGTTATGGTGTGATTTTCATGTGGTTTCTTTCATTCCTGTTTATTGCATTATTTCTTGCATACCGGTACACTGTTACAATATGTTCGGCATGTTTTAACGTTGAGAAATTCTAATTACCGGTTAGATACTGATTCACCCCCCCCCCTCTCAGTATCTATGGGAATCTTAACAATTGGTATCAGAGCTTGGTCCTCTATTTTCAAAAGCCTAACAGCTTGAGGAAGATCTTGACACCGGTAAAGATGGAAAATTTGATGAAGCAACTTGAAGCAGCTCTCTCAGACTATGATGCAGAGAAATTGAAAAATATCAAACTTGACGATGATCTAAAGGTAGCTCAGGATATCATTCAGGCACTTCAAGAAAATTTTACCATTGCAAGGAACAAGAGAAGAGAATTATGTGAAAAGATGCAAAATGATAATGATGAAAAGGAATCACTTAATGATTAGATTAGCAAACTAAAACTGGAAAACATAACTCAGAAGAATGAGATGCAAGATATGACCATGAGATTCTATAAAGAAATTGAAGATAGGAAGAAGAATGAAGAAGAATTGAATAGAAGACTAAGTGATGCAGCAAATGAGAACACAAGACTTAGCTATGAAAATGACCTATTGAAGACAGATCTGATGCATCCACAAAATGACTCAAATGAACTGATGAGACAGAAAGAGATCTTACAAAGAGAATTGACTATTGCAAATCAACACAAAGATAAATTCAAGAAAATCTCAAAAGAACTTGGTGACTTGTTGAAGATTCAGAAACCTAATGGTGACACTTATGGAATTGGCTTTGAAGTAGGAGAAAGCTCTAGTACTGCAAACACTCAGGATCACAGCAAACCGGTAAGGCAACCTAATGCTTATAAATTCAATGGAAAATGCTTTAACTATAATAAGTATGGGCATAGAGAAAATAATTGTAGATCTAGAAGTTATTAGAACATCAACACACCCATCGGTCAATGTTCAAAATGCAACAAAATTGGTCACAACTCTAAAAATTGTAGAATGAATGTGAGATGTTATGTTTGTGGAAGATTTGGACACCTATCTAATCAATGTAGAACACAAACCGACATAGGTTATGGCAAAGCTATTCAGAAAAACAATGTGATTTGTTATGCATGTAACAAAATTGGGCATATTACAAAATTCTGTAGAAGTAAAGGATCATTGATAGACAACAAAAGTGCTAGCTTGAAAGGGAAAGAAAAAGTTGAAGAGGTAAAGCAAGAATTCTCAAAACAATGGTTTAGAAGAGCAGATCTAAATGTTGGGAATACTCCTCCACTGGTAGAATCAATCAACACTCCACTGGCAGAATAGAGTATTACTACACCAGTAGGACAGAGCAGTGCTCCACCAGTAGGAAGTTCTTCATTGAATTGAAGAAAGCTTCTTTGAGGGTTTGGAAAATCAAATGACACATGTGCTATTATTCCCTCGGTTAAAGATGAGAAGTTGAAAGATACTTATATATCGACAGACATGTTAAGTTACTACTTAACCGGCATACATTAAATGTGGTAGATGGCAAAAAGACCTTATAAATTTGTGGTTTTGGCTCCATTTCCCTTCACCGAGATTTCAAACTTTCGAAAAGCGTGAAGATTTCAAGATAAGGCATTTTGAGCAAGAGGCAAGAACACTTCAAGCAATCATCCATCCTAAAGGCATTAAAAGGTATTTTTATCATGGCATCCACCTCTGCACTTGAATATATAGCAAACCCTACTGTTGTTGAAGTTGTAAAAAGACCTAGGCCCATATTTCAAATAGTTCCCGAAGTAGCAAAAAAAGATGATACTTTAGGTGCTTTTTCTCAAATTCCTAAAGGAGTTGTTTATGCTGAAGACCCCAGAATTTACATCCATTGCAACATAGAAGAAGTAGGAGATGAAGAGATTAAAACCATGTTTAAATCTGTCATATGCGATGAATCCGGTAATGTAAAAGATGAACATAAAATTGTTGAAACCCTAGGATTCACAGAGATCCTTAGCATTCCTGAATTTCCCAAGGATGTGATTAGGATAGTCTTAAGCAGGGTACATGGAGAATTTTTCTGGTTAGATGCAATTCATAAAATTACCAAGGAAGCTGTCAAAGCAGTGACAGGGTTACCCTCAACCGGCAAAAGGCCAGACAAAACCAAGAAGGTCTCAAATGACCTAGTTACTCAACTAACTGGTGCTACATCTGATAAAAGGTCCTTAAGTGTCAATGATGTAAAAGATACTAATGTAAGATTTATCAACATGATATTAGGGTATAAGGCAACTCATGCAAATAGACTCAATTCAGTGTCAAGTTTATATATTAAGAGTGCCTATGACATGATCACAGATAATGTAAAGATTGATGTATGTGAGTGGTTGAAGGACGAGTTAATTGACAACTTAGGCAAGATTAAGAAGGATAAGAAAGGAACTTTTAGGTTTGGAAATCTACTAGTATGTTTAATGCTACATATAACCAAACAGGTTCCCGGTATAGGCTACAAAGAACTTGGATATGATATACTGGTAGGTAAACAGCTAACAAAACTATTCAATAATATGGGAGAAGATAAGGATCAGAATATCCAAGACTATTTTCAAGCACTTAAGGCCAAAATGAAGAAAAGAATCAGATTATCACAAAAGATTGTTGACAAATATAAGGATAACATATGCTTTTTAATTAAGAAAGATGAGATCTGGATGAAAGAAGTCATCCCTAGGACAGTTTGGGTAATAGAAATGGCTTATGAAATAGATGACCTTATCATTGAAACATATGCTAAAGCACTTTTGGAAGCCCCTAGAGAACCTAAAGAAGAAGTATTTGGTAGTGTAGAAACTATTGAAAGCCAAATACAATCCCATGAGAGAGTGAAGCAGGTTGAAGTAGTTGTAAGAAGAGGTTCTAGACAAGCAAAAGAAATAAAGAACAAAGTAATGGAACAAACCAGTATCACAGAGGATGAGTTAGCAGCTCCACAACCTAAAACTCACCTATCACCGGTAGGCACATCATCCGAAAATGACATGCTTGCAACTTTCAAGAGAGTAGTAAGGAAAAGAGATCCCTCACCGACAACCACACCCTCACCTAGGAGGACAAGACAGAAACAACAAGCAGTGAGATCTTCGGTTAAAAAGACTACACCAAAGAAGAAACTGACCCCTAAGAAGAAGACGAAGACAAATCAAGACATGGCCCCTCTTGACATACTGTTGAATGAAATTACAGAGGAAGGAAAACTGAAGAATATAGAAAAATTTTATGACACTCTGACTGCAGATGAAAAAGAACAAGTAGAAAATAGTGTTATATTGCATATGGAAATGTACAAGAAATTTCTAATGGAAGTAGTAGATTATTTACCTGAAGAATTGTTTAAGAGATTGGAAGCAAGAAGACAAGCAATAGTAGAATTTGACAAGAAAATAAAGATGGAAAAGATACTTGCTATATACCCAGTGAACTCACCCAAAGAGATTGATGATTTAATTGCTGAAGCCAACGGTCAGTATTTTCTACTGCACACCAGCACATTGCATTAATGGTTGGAAGAGTCAATGAGGTGACCGAAGAAACATAAAATTCTTGGGATATATTCCTAGTAGAAAAAGAAAAATAGGAAGAATACATGAGCCACAAACCTATAAAGGTTTATCAGAAAGACAAGGACAAGGGTAAAGGTAAAATTGGTGGACCACCTAGTATTAAAGTGAAAGATAACTTACCCCCACCTCCTTTGATTACTCCACCGTAACAACAACAAAAGACCAACTAACAGTTGAAAGTATGGATGTAGAGGATGTCAATCCTAATCTTGAAGTCTTATATACAGTGGATGTTGATACACAAAAGATCAACATTGTGGTAGACAAAGATACAACTGATAAGACTGACATGGCTAGTGAGCCTCTGGTAGATAAGCAAAATGATAACACACAAGAGAAACCGGTAGATGACAAAGAGAAACAGATAGAAACTCTGACTCAGACTGAGATAGGGCAACAAATAGAGAAATAGACAGAGCAAAAGGCTCTGGAATAGGAACAAGAACAAATTCATGTGGAAACAATGAAACCGACAACTAGAGAAGTAGATAAACCATTGCTTAAGGAAATGCAAACACAAACAGACCTACCAGAGGTCAATACAAGCTTGGTTACTTCCACCACCGGTAGTATTTAGAATATAGGCTCCTCATCAGCAGGCTACAAATCAACTAATCTGACTGAAGTACTTTTGGATTCAATTAAAAGGATAACAGATTGCAGCTCACAGGCTTATAAGGCTATAGATGACACCATACCAATTTTGAAGAGACTAGCTCCTAACTGTAACATAGACAATAAGGATTCATTGAGTCAAATTGAAATTTTTTCCAAGTACATCAATGAAAACACAGTAACAATTGAGCAAGTAAAGGAAGAGGCATTGAAGGGTAGAATGGAACTTGAAAAGCAAAAATTCTTTGAAGATCAGATAAAGAAGTGTCAAAGAGAATTTGACACACTTCTACCAGAACTATGTAACTTACTAAAAGAGTTCAAAACTTTGTATAAAGACATATGCAAGACAAACCTACTAATAACTGATATAGATAAGTATGTAAGCAAGGTACAAGATCAAATAAACAAACTTGCAGACAATTTTGTTAACTCACCGGATACACTATCAGTTTTTGAACATCAGATAACAAATTTTGAGGATGAATTACTAAAGTTGGGAAGAGAAAAGGAGAGAATAATGGACAAGGCAAAAAGTTTAAGGCAAATACTGAGTCCAAGATTTGACTATCTAACATTCATGCAGAAAGAGATATCTGAGGCACTTGTATAGGAATAGAGGACACCGATAGAGCACATGCAACATCTCACCAGTACAGTTCAAAGGACAGAGACAACTATCAGAGACAATAAAATTTTTATGGAGAGTATAAACTTAATTTTGGCAGAACTATTTCAAATTGTGATCACACAGGTACAAGGTTGAAACTACAAACTCTACTGACATCTTGACAACCTTTGTCATTGATTCCAAAGGGGGAGTAGTGGTATGAGAAAATTCAATATCACAAGAATCATATGCTCAGGGGGAGCACACATTTCTGGTAAACATTTTTGGATACACTTTTTGGAATTTCTCATGAGTGTTGCCATCAATGCCAAAGGGGGAGGTTGTTGGCATATGCACACTCCAATGAGACATTGAAGGTGATTGAAGGTTTTGTCATTGATGGAAACCTTACAATCCTATGGCATCGGCAAGGCATCATACCGGCATCAGCAGAACACACTTTACACTGGCACCGACACAAAGAAAGGAAGCATATCGACACAGAGGCCGACAAGATTTTTGATATATTATATTTTGTTAATTATTTGAAAAACTTTGTAAGCCAACTTGATATCATTGTAAAATGACTTATATATATAAGAAGTCATTGTAGGGCATTTTTGTAAGAAGGTAGAAAAAAGATTAGGTAGACCTATTATGCGAAATATAGGTTAAGGGGTATATGTAAAGAACAGAGCAGAAACCAGTACTGAATCTGGCATTGAAGATGCTATTGTAAAGTAGTACAAGTTATTGGATTTGTATAATCCACATTGTAAGTCAGTGAGACTTCCCGTTTGAGCAGTGAGCTCTAGGCACTTGGCCTTCCTGAATGTGTAGGCCCCTCTTGTAAGTAATATTCTCTTATTGGCCAATAAGTGAATATTGTGGGTCACAAATCCCACCGAGGTTTTTCCCACACTAGGTTTCCTCGTTAAATCATTGTGTTATGGTGTGATTTTCATGTGGTTTCTTTCATTTCTGTTTATTGCATTATTTCTTGCATACCGATACACTGTTACAATATGTTTGGCATGTTTTAAAGTTGAGAAATTCTAATTACTGGTTAGATACTGATTCACCCCCCCCCCCCCCCCTCTTAGTATCTATGGGAATCCTAACATTATCTAATCAATGCAGAACACAAATCGGCATAGGATATGGAAAGGCTATTCAGAAAAATAATGTGACTTGTTATGCATGTAACAAAATTGGACATATTGCTAAATTTTGTAGAAGCAAGTCCTCACCGGTAAACAACAAAGGTCCTAGTTTGAAAGGAAAAGAAAAAGTTGAAGAAGTTAAGCATGAATTTTCAAAACAATGGATCAGGAAATCAGAACTAAATGTTGACAGGAATACTCCTCCACCGGTAGAATAGAGTATCACTCCACTGGCAGGAGACTCTTCATCTAATTGAAGAAAATTTCCTTGAGGGTTTGGCAATCAAATGAAAAATATGCTATTATTCCCTTGGTTGATGGTAAGAAGTTGAAATTACTTCTATACTAATAGACAAAGTTAAGTGATTACTTAACCGACATGCATTAAATGTGGTAGTTGGCAGATTAACATTATAAATTAGTGTTTTTGGCTCCATTTCACTTTACCGAGCATTCAAACATTAAAAGAGCGCGAAATCTCCAGAGCTAAGGCATTTCGAGCAAAGAAGCAAAACAATTCAGAAATCAATCTTTCCAAAGGTAGAAAAAGGTATTTATAATCATGGCATCCTCTTCTGCACCTAAATTCATAGCAAACCCTACTGTAGTGGAAGTAATCAACCACCCTAGGCCTGTTTTTCAGTTAGTTCCCGAGATAGCTAAGAAGGATGATAATGTTGGTGCATTATCTCAAATCCCGAAAGGAGTAGTTTTTGCAGAAGACCCTAGAATGTATATCCATTGCCATATAAAAGAATTAGGTGAAGAAGAAATCAAGAACATGTACAAGACTGTCATATGTGATGATTTCGATAATGTGAAACCTAAACACAAAATTATTGAAACCCTAGGATTCACTGAAATCCTTGGCATTCCGGATTTCCCTAAGGAAGTTATTAGGATAGTATTGAGCAGGGTACATGGTGCAATCTTTTGGCTAGATTCTATTCACAAAATTACCAAGGAAGCTGTGAAAGTTGTAACAGGGTTGCCCTCCACCGGTAACAGACCTGACAAGACAAAGAAGGTCTCAAATGACCTAGTAACAAACCTAACAGGTGCAACTTCCCACAAAAGCTCTTTAAGGGTTAATGATGTAACTGACATAAATGTGAGATTCATTAACACATGCAAATAGAGTAAATTCAGTTTCCAGCTTATGCATAAAGAGTGCTCATGATATGGTTAATGAAAATGTGAAAATTGATGTATGTGAGTGGCTAAGGATGAATTGACAATCTGGGAAAGATCAAGAAGGATAAGAAAGGGACATTTAGATTTGGCAATTTACTTGTTTGTTTAATGCTACATATAACCAAACAGATGCTTGGTATAGGTAACAAGAACCTTGGATTTGACATACCGATAGGCAAATAGTTATTTGACTTATTGAACAACATGGGTGAAAACAAAGTGAAGAATATTAATGAGTATTTTCAAGCATTAAAGGCCAGAATGAACACTAGAGTCAGACTGTCACAAGAAATTGTAAATAAATATAAGGATGACATATGTTTTGTGATTAAGAAGGATGAGATTTGGATGGAAGTAGTTATACCAAGAACAATTTGGGTTACTGAAATGGGTTATGAGACAGACGATCACATCATTGAAACATATGCAAAAGCCCTTCTGGAAGCACCCAAGGAACCTAAGAAAGAGGTATTTGGCAATGCTGAAACCATTGAAAGTCAAATTCAATCTAAGAAGAGAGTGAAGAAAGTAGAAGCAACTGTGAGGAGAGGTTCAAGGCAGGCTAAGGCTATCAAAGAAGATGTACTCAAACAAACCGATATCACTGAAGATGAGTTAGAAACATTACAACCTAAAAATCACCTTTCACCGGTAGCCACTTCTTCAGAGAATGATATGCCAGCAACATTTAAAAGAGTTGTAAGGAAAAGGGAACCTTCACTGGTATCTACACCATCGCCTAGAAGAACCAGGCAAAAACAACAGGCAGTGAGGCCTCTGGCCAAGAAGACAACTCAAAAGAAGAAAAATTTATCACCAAAGAAAATGACTCAACAAAATATTGCTCCGATTGACAGAATATTGGATGAAATAACAGAGGAAGGAAAGCTTAAAAACATCAACAAACTATATGATTCACTATCAGTTGATGATAAAGAAAAAGTTGAAAACAGTGTAATTCTACACTTGTATATCTACAAAAAATTTTGGATGCAAGTTGTAGATGAATTACCAACTGAACTATTCAAGAGACTGGAAGTAAGAAGGCAAGTTGTTGTAGAGCTTAACAAGAAAATTCAAATTGAAAAATTACTTGTTGTTTACCCAATGAGCTCACCGAAGGAAATAGATGATCTAATTGTAGAGTCTAATCGGTCAGTATTCTCCATTGCACACCAACATATTGCACTAATGGTTGGAAGAGTAAATGAGGTTGCAAAAGAAACTGAAAATGCATGGGATATATTCCTTGTTGAGAAAGAAAAATAGGAAGAGTATAGAAACCCTAAACCAATCAAGGTATATCAGAAAGACAAGGATAAGGGAAAAGGAAAGCTTGGTGGACCTCCAAGCATCAAAATAATAGATAATCTACCCCCACCATCTCAAGATACTCCACTGATAACAACAATTGAAGATCAACCGGCTGATGAAAGTATGGATGTATCACAAGAGGATACAAATCCTAATTCTAAGGTATTGTACACAGTTGATGTTGATACTCAAAAAGTCAACATTGTGGTAGAAAAGGACACAATTGGTAAGACCGATATGGCTAGTGAGCCACCAGTAACTGATGAAACAAATAACACATAAAGAAAAATTGCAGATGGTAAAACGGATCAACAAGCAGAGTAACAAACAGAGCAATAGGCTCCAGCACAGGAACAAGACAACATAGAATCAGTGCCACCGGAAACTGCTGAGCAAAACAAACCATTGCTTAAGGAATTGGAAACACAGACTGACCTACCAGAGGTCACTACAAGCAAGGATATTGCTCCCACCAGTGGAATTCAAAGTGTTGGCTCTTCAACTGCAGGATTCAAGACAACAAATGTAACTGAAGTTCTTTTGGACTCTATTAAGAAAATAACATATTGTAGTTCACAGGCATATAAAGCTATAGATGATACAATTCCAATTTTGAAGATGATAGCTCCAAAATATAATGTAGATAATAAGGATTCTTTGAGTCAACTTGACACTTTGTCTAAGTATATTATTGACAACACAGTGACAGTTGAACAAATAAAGGAGGAAGCATTCAAAGAGAGGTTAGAAAAAGAAAAATAGAAATTCTTTAAGGAACAAATAAAGAAGTGTACAAGGTAGTTTGACACACTTCTACCGGAACTATGCACCACATTAAAGGAATTAAAGACTTTGTATAGAGACATTTGCAAGACTAACTTTTTGACAGTTGACATAGACAAGAAAATGAGCAAGATACAGGAAGAAATTAATAAACTTGCTAAAGGATCTGAAATTAAGACTAAGTCCAAAGGAGAGAATAAAAAGTAAGGCTAAGGATCTGAAATTAAGACTAAGTCCAAAACTGGACTATCTAGCATCCTTAAGGAAAGAAATATCTGATGTATTAATACAAGGATAGAAAACACTGGCAGAGCAAATGCAACACCTCACTGATACAGTTCAAAGAACAGAGGCAGCAATAAAAGACAGTAAAAAGTTTCTTGAAAGCCTAAATTTGGTTTCGACGGATCTTTTTCAAATTGTAACCACCCAGTTACAAGGTCGAGATAGGAAACTACACTCTATTGACACTTTGACAAACTTTGTCATTGATGCCAAAGGGGGAGTAGTAGTATGAGAAAATAATCAGCAAAAGACTCATCTGCTCAGGGGGAGCTCACATATTCTTGGTACACATTTTTGTAACATTTTTGGATTACAAGTTTTTGATACACTTTTTGAATTTTCTCATGAGTGTTGCCATCAATGCCAAAGGGGGAGATTGTTTGCAAATGCACACTCCAATGAGACATTGTAGGTGATTGAAGGTTTTGTCATTGATGGCAACCTTACAATCCTATGACACTGGCAAGGCAATCCACCGACATTAGCAAGATCAGAATCTACACCGGCACACAGACCACTGGCACCGGTAGTGAAAGGAAGCATACCAACACAGAAGTTGACTGGAATTTTGCTGTTAATTTATTTTGTTTATCATTGCAAAAACTTTGTAAGCCGACTTGGCAAGTTGTAAAATGACTCTTATATAAGAGAGTTCATTGTAGAATATTATGAGAAGATAGATGTAAGCATGGATGAATGTAATTAGGCAAATTAAGGCATACCTATTATGCAAATTATAGGTTAAGGGTTTATGTAAGAAGCAGAGGTATAAACCGGTACTAGATTTGGCATAGTAGATGCTATTTAGAAGCACTACAAGACATAGGATTTATATAATCCATTTTCTAAGTCAGTGAGACTTCCATTTTGAGCAGTGAGCTCTAGGAACTTGGCCTTCCTACATGTGTAGGCCCCTCTTGTAGCAGTAATATTCTCTTATTGACCAGTACATCAATATTGTGGGTCACAAATCCCACCGAGGTTTTTCCCACACCAAGTTTCCTCGTTAAACTACTGCGTTATGGTGTGTTTTTCATGTGGTTGTTTTTATCTCTGTTTATTGCATTACTTTCTGTTTACCGGTACATAGTTTTAATTTGCTATACATGTTTTAAGTTAAGAAAATTACTTAACCGGTTAGATACTAATTCACCCCCCCTCTTAGTATATGTGGGAATCCTAACAGTTGAATGGTCTCTCCTTCAACCATCTGCATGTCTTCAAACTTTCCCCTAAGGCTGTCTTCCTTAGCTTGTTTCACATGTTCATCACTGCCATAGATATTATTGGTGCAGGAGCACCCTTTCAAGCTCTCTCTCCTTCTTGTTTTTTGGTATTATGGAGCCATTGTACATGAATAAGAGCTATGAGCTCATGTGTGCTAGACTAGGTCCTAGTTTTAGGTCCTTAGTGTTTGTTGTGATTTCTTTTGCAGGAGAGGTTGAGTGTGCCTAGAATGTGTGTTAGGCCTTATTGGCATGTTGATGTCCTTAGGATAGCCCAAAATAGGCTTAGGAGTCATGGAAAGAAACCATGGCAAAGTTGCTTAAAAGATGGAAAAGTTGCATGACAACTTTTCCACCCAAAATGGTCATATACCCTTGTTGTGCATGGAGAACCCTAATTTTGGCACACCAACTGAGGTATGGGTAGTATAAGTGTTTGAAAACCCTAAATTCATGGGTGGGATGTCAGAGATTGTATAGCCCAAAATAGGAATAACTTGGTTGTGACTATTTGTTGGTTACTAGTCAGATTGAATGAAATTACTGATCACATTAAAGGATTGATCTATGTGTAAAACTATATGCAATGTCTTATATGGTGTATATATTTTCATTGTGAGTGATTAGATTAACTTTTTGTTTACCGGTTGAGTGTGTTTGTAAATAGTTTGTAGATTGCAGTCTCACTGTCCAGTTTTGGTCTGGTTTGAGCAAATGAAGTCTTAACTCCATTCCCCATTATGAAACCACCATGAAACCATGGGGAATGGATTTCAAGACCCTGTACTATAGTCCCAAGCAAGAAAGGCCCTTGGAAATGCAAGGAGGCCAAGCTAAGACCCATTTCTAGGCGAGACTGGATAGTGCCCGGCTAGGAATGGTTGCTGGTGCAGAGGTCTTGAACAACGAGGTTGGTTAGTGGAGAAAGAAAACTTTGGAGGAAGTGCAGAGGAGTGTTTGAAGAATCATTGGAGTGAAGGAGGAGCCTCCACCAATCCAAACAAGGTGGTTAAAACTAAAAGTACCTGCTGTGACCCAGGCAGATCCTAGAAACCCTCACAAAACCCTTAAAAACCCCAAAAATTTGCCCTAGGCACTGTACGGCCACTTGGATGCCCAAAACCTAGAAAATCCTTGAGCCCTTTCCAATTGAATGGCAGTCCATTTTGTGAGTTTGGATAGATTATGCATCGTATGTGAGAGGGAGCCCTAAAAGTCTGGGTAGGAGGCCTAATTGGTCCTAATCCTTGTAGCCCTATTTTGTAGGCAAAAACACAAAATAGTGAAATCGGTAAGGGGTTAAAAGATTGAAACCTCTTGGGGGCTCGTGAATGGGTGGATAGACCATGAAATAGACCTGAAACAACCTTGCTAAGACCTTGGAAGGTGTGGAACAAGATTAGCACTTATTAGCCATAGTAAGGGGTTTGCAGTCTCATGAGTAGGTGAGACCTTAGGAGCAGCATTACAACTCATTGGTGGGTGGATTGGGCAAGGTCAAGGGATTCCTCAAGCAAGGGAAGTCCTAGAGACCCTAGGGTGTGAAGAGAACACCTGGTGATCCAAGGGAAGGATCCAAGAGCATAGACTAGGCTAGTCTATCCCTAACACCATCCCATCAATTGTCTAGAGCATCCCATACTTCTTTGGGATTGTCTTTATCCTAAACATCAATAAACTCAATGTCAGATAAATTGCTGATTAGGTCTTCCATGACTTGCCCATTCTCCTGAATCTCTCTTGTTTGATCCTCAGTAAGAGTACCAGTAGGAATAACATAAGCATTCTCAACATAGTTCTAGTGTTGAGCTCGCATGCTTCTAATGTAAATCTTCATTCTGTCCTTCCATATCTTAAAGTTATCTCTATTGAACTTTGGACCTTCCCTCTTCATCATTAGAATAGGATCTTTTCCTCAAGCGGTTAAGCTTACAACACAAAGGACCTGGAGGACGCTCTGATACCAATTGATGAATAATGATGAACAGTTAGTACCAAACCAGTACTGAGAGGGGGGAGGTTGAATCAGTACAGACAAAAAAACTTTCCCTAAACCAGTTTGACTGCAAACACTGCACTTAACTGGCAAACAATAACACCAGTCTAAATCAGATCACTATTGGTAAAACATAGTGAGAATGTGAAAGACATAAACTGGTAACTCTTAGCTATCCACACAATCTAATACCTCATTTCCACTTCACCCTTAAGCTTAAGCAGGTAATACATCATAAATACTTAAGATCATTGAATCAACTTGCATTACCACTTAACATAAAACACTAAACCATTACATGAAAAGCATCACACATGACACACTAGTTTTTCACGTGGAAACCCAACTGGGAAAAAATACAGGGGGATGAATACCCACAAGCTGTTCTTTGAACTCTTTTGAAGTCCGCTCTGTTAGGAGCCTAGTCCAGTTAAAGACTTTTACAATAGGTTTTGCTAGGAACCGATCCTGCTAAGGATCACCCGGTTAAGGGATGGCTAAAATACCCGGTTAAAGGTTACCTCGCAAGAGGATTTGAAGAACTCATTGAATTGAGTCACCCCGTTAAAGGATTTTACACAAAAGCCTGTTAAAGCTATTTGATTAAGATATTTTCCAACTGCTGAAATGGTTAGAAGTCAACAGGTAATACACTTGATCTGATAACAACACACAATGCCAAGGCAGATCCTCTTTAGCTCCTTTACTTCTGCAATAACACTCTGCAGGTATTAACACACTTCTCTGGTCTGGCAAGAATCAAGTATCTCTTCACTTCGATACACACATAACATTTTCCAACAACTTTAAAATGAAAAACATCATCGACCTTATAGGAAATAGATAGGTCAGTAGCATAAACCCTAAAGCCTAAATATTTAGGTTTAACAATTTAGTTGGTTCAATCCTAACCGTTAATCACATTGCATTGAATACAACAGTCTTGAACAGATCTCAAGACGTTCTCCAACGTTCATTCTTTGCCGCTTCAGGAAGCTGATAACCCATCACGCGCTATCCACCATTTATAGAGACTTCACACATTCCTGAGGTGGATAGGATCAATCTTCTTCATGCAAGATCCTCAAGGAAATCCTTCATGCGCACAAGGTTGACGTGGCAACATGATCTGATCTTCATTACAATGCTAACTCATCACAAGATGTCATCGGTTGAATCACACAAGCTTGGAATGCATCAACCGAAAACCCTAAAGCTGAGACTACCAACCAGTAGTCATGCCAAATGAAACCCTGATACAAAACTTCCCATATACCTATTCTCATTCCAACATACCAGTTCACTTTGAACAAACATAACGCTTGACTTTTTCACATATATCGGTTCACATCATCATACTGGTTCTCTTGCTAGTTTGCTTACTTTAATATGTCGGCTCATACTTTAGCATATTGACATCAATAACAACATTCAATATCATCATGTCATCAAGCTCTGCACATATGCCAACAGATTTGGAATCTAAAGAAGAAATTCAAGGGATGATGGATGCCCAGGTACCGAACCAGCTCACTGTTGATGCTATTGACAAGGGAAAGGAGATTCAATAAGTAGGGGACTCTGTAATGCCATGGCTGTTGTTATCACTAGCCAACAAACACCTCCACCCAATGAAACATCTACTATTCCCAAATGGTTAAGTAGTTCACTTAGCAAGAAATAAAGTGTAATTCCAATCTCTATTCCAATGGAAGATATGGTTAGTAAATATTTGGGGAGAACGTCAAAGTCCAAGAAACTCAAAACAGAAGCAATGATAGATGTAGATGATCAATGCAGTGATAGATCGACCTCCAACAGATAAAGATGCTAAGACCGTCACTGAAAAAGACTTTGTTATTGAGAAAGTTGATTTAGGGGTGGCCTCTCGAGCTGCAGATGCCAAACACTTGGAGACCTCCACCAAGAGAATTCTGACTAGGACTTGGAAGGACAAAAAAGATAAGAATGAAATGAAATAGATTATAATGCAAATGGCTCAATATATTAATGCCATACAAGATCCTAATCCACAACCACTTTCCTAGGTACCTTTGTCATTTGATTCAAAGTCACCAATGAACCAGAAGTTGCTTGAGCAGGTTCAAATAAGTCAGATGGTAGTAGACATTTCAGTGAGTGGCCGTAATCAATTTCTCAACAAGGCACAAGCTACATATCTAATCTGATTAAGGTATTTGGAAGTGTAGAGTCTCTGGGCAAAGAATTAGAAACATAAATAATCACTTGGGAGAAAGAGAAAAGAAAATGGGTAGCTGTGCTAAAAAAATTGAGAGATACCCAAAGGTATGGAGTCATGAACTTCCTTGCAAAAAAACTAGTGCATGGTCTAGAAGACAATGTTCTTTTTGTATGTAAAAAAAATATTGAATGGCGGAACTCAATTATTGAATAGGGGCATGAAGAATCAATCAAACTTTTGAAGGATTTAAAACAATTGACTAATATTATGCAAAAAGATATGAAGTGCATAGATATTCAACTCCTGAAAGATGATAGGTAGACACTTGAAGATTCAACTAATATGATTCAAGCCTTCAAGGATTGAGTTCAACAAATCAAGGAAGCAAAATCCTTAACAATAGAAGACTTCTCAAAAATTGCACGAATTGAATCCATGCTGGTTGTTTGCTTTGATCACCTCGAGGCACATAAGGGAAAATTTGCACAAGTGAGTAAGAAGAAGGAGGTCTGGAAGCAACAGATACTTCATATTGGTTTTTTTGCATTATCAGCTCATCCTCAACTTCTCTACAACTCATTTGGAATGGCGCAACATCCATAGCACTCCTTCACCTCAGGAGAAATAGGTGGATGCCACGTTTACTATTGGAGCTTGATTACATAGTCATTGCTCGCAGCTTATGCCTCTTTTCTTGTTTTGGTAGTTGCTTTTTTTAGTTATAGGGATAGACTTCTTTAACTCTTGAGGAGAGTTAGACATTTTACTATGGTTTTAATTGTAACAAACTATCATAGCCTGGTGGCTATATATACTCTATTTTAATCCTTATAAAAGTGTAGCGTCCTAAAATTGTGACACTTGCAATTTTGACTACATTTGGGTCTTCACGATGGCGATGCAACACGGAACCTGAATGGAGACCCCGAAACTTGTTCATGACATCAAAAACTGCATTTCTCAGCACCCTGGCCTGATCCTCCTTGCACCCTACTGTCTCGGGAGGTGGGACCATGGCGCCCAGCGCCTTGGTCCTTCAGGACTAGGGTGCCCAGTGCCCTGGTCCCTGGCCCTATTTTGGGCCTGGTCTCCTATGGGACTTCGGGCCTTTTTGTTTGCAAATTGGAAAATAACATTTCTTGATTGGCCTAAGGTCGGGAAAATTAGTCTATCAACCCTAATTGGCAAGTATATAAACTACTTTTCCTCTCTCATTTTGGGGATGAGGGAAAAAAAGGCGTGGAAACGATATTCAAACATTCAAGCATTCAAGCATTCAAGCATTCAAACATTCCTTCAAGCAATTGATCATTCTAAGTCTCCACTCAAGGCTAAGTGTTGCATTCAAGACAAGGATTCAACCATTGAAGAGGAGATCACATGCTACAACATACAACATACAATAAACAACAACATCTATACCTTCGCATATAAGGATACAAACATCCTTACAACAAGGTACTAGTACTTGTTTTACATTACAGTCATTTACATTTACAGCATTTCTCATTTCTTGGTTAATTCCAAAACTGGGGTTTGACCTAAGGGCAAACCCCTAATCCCTAACCCCCCAATCATCTTTGCTTTTCTATGTGTAGGTTGCAGGTACGCGGCTGAAATTGAAGATCTGGAATCCTTGTGAAGAGACGAACAGATCCCTCTTTGTTTCGCGGATTTTTCGGAGGACCGTGTGCACGCCGGGCGCCATCGTCCCGTCAACTTTTGCTCAAATTTGCAGGACAGCGCCGTCTCGACATTTTACTACTAATTCCAGGTCCGCAGCTTCATCCTATATTCCTATCTCTATTTATAAGTGAATCTTTCTCACTTTTCATGCATTCCTAGCTTAATCTTTCTATCCACATTTCTTTACAAAAGAGGGTATCCTTGCTATCACAACCCTTGAAACTCATATAGAATCCAATCTTGCATTGCATGGGATTGGATCTTGTGGGTTTCAACCCCTCTTTTGAATGTAAAGTCTCCCCTAAGTGAAAACCATCAACCCTAGTGACTCTCCCTTCTCTCTCCTTGGAGTTGGGGAGGGGAGAACGACTAGGGTTCGATTTTTCTGCTTTACATTTTGGTGAGCCCGACGTGAACATCCTCATTGTAATTATTCATGGTTAGATCTGAAAAATTTGCTTCCTTAATTACATTTCCAGGTTTGATCTTTTGCAAATTTTAGAGGTTGATTGCATAAAAACCCTAAAATTTTCTTTTTAGTAATTAAACTTGTGGAATGTTTAATTGTTAATGCTTGTTTCAGATCTACCCTTCTATTGCAAATTGTTAATTCATATTTGTGTGTTAATTTTGAAAATTAAGTGGTTAAGTGTCAAAACCCTAATTTTTGAAACCCTCTTGATTCAACCTTTGTCCGACAATTTCACTGATCAAAACATCTCCAAATTAGCTGTAACTTTGGATTCCACAACAAAATCACAATATCTTTCATCCCTGAAAATTTGGAAAAAAGTTGCAAGGACCGTGTGCACCCCGAGTGCCATCGTCCCCGACATTTTTTCCGAAATTCGGGAGCTAGATCTTACTGTATTTTTCTGCTAAAATCCAGAATTTTGGCTGATTTTATCAAATTTAACACTTTCAAAATTAAAGTCAAAGTTGGTCTAGTGATTGCTTGGATTAAAGCTTCTAATCCTTCAAAAATCATTGAAATTAAAATTTATATCAAAATTGTGTTTCTTACAGTCCTAAATTTGAAAAGTGTGTTAGTATTCATTCGAAATTTCAGTGCTTTATTCAAATTTTTGCAGTTTGTGACTTTTGAAATTAAGTGTTTAATTGCAACAACCTTGATTTCCACTTTCAAATTCGAATTTTGCATGAAATCGAGTCAACTTTTAAATTTCAAAACTTGCATTGCTTTTGGTATTCCCTCTAAAATCATAAAATTCAAAATTTCAGTTTCCCTCTCTTTTTCAAAATTCAAATTTTGCATTTTTCAACAATCTCGGTAGGGTTCAATTTTGAGATTGCAACTTTAATTTGGCCTATCTACAGATCGTAAAATCACTCAATTTTTTCAGATTAGCTTTAAAATCATCATTACTTCCATCCCTGAAAATTTCGAAAAAAGTTGCGAGGACCGTGTGCACTCCGAGCACCACGGTCCCAGACATTTTTTTTGAAATTTCGGGAGATTGTCCTGATTGCATTTTACAGCTTAAATCTAGGAGATTGGCTGATTTTATTGAAATTTGCTACCTCTAAAATTCAAAATCTTCTCTCTTTCTTTAGTGCATGAGTTTTACAACAATAAGCCCTACTTACACTATTCCCGTTAGACGAAGCCTTAGAATTAAGTCCTTCCAAGGTGTAATTACTGAAGAGATGGAACCTAATTTGAATGGCCTTTTTAACGAGGACATGGGTAATTCCTCTAATCCTCTTAATGATGAAGAAGCTCTCCATGAGGTTTCTGTAGAACAATTTTCAAAATTGGATAACCAATTTGATGATTTTCGACAATGGATGTCTCAAGAATACCCCGATAGCGAAGCTCTTTCATTAATTGAGGGTCTAAAACGTATGGTTCAAAGTGATAAGAATGGAATTGATATTTTGCGTGGTATTGCACACATTGTGGATTCAAATGTGATGCCTATGAAGAGTTGTGCTAAAACTTTGGGTTATACACAACCTCCTACTCAAGACAATCATTCTATTCCTTTGACGACTCCTATTGCTAGTATACCTACTTTTACATCAAACATAATGACTACTTCAACACAAGACATTTCGCCTATGATCACCAGTCATGGGGGCAATCCTTCTTCTTCAATTAACCCTCTTCCTTCATTCAATCCAACTTCTTCATTCATTCCTTCAGTGAGTGTTCCTCTTATATCTCCACAAATGAACATGACGCAAGGGGGCAATTCATTTAACCATTCCATTCCTCCTTGTAGTGTTCCTCCTGTCCAATCATCTCCTGTGACTAACTATCATAGTGTCCCACCACCTTACTCTCTACCTTCTTTCAATAACATAACACCTCCATCACAATCTAACACGTCTAATATGAACTCGTCGACTGAAGCGACCATTAACAATCTTGCACAAACTGTCTCTTCTTTACAGCAACAAATTGCCTCTATGAATCAATCTAAGTTTAGTGTGCCCACATTTGATGTTGCGAGTCCACTTTCTTTTGACATTGTTCGAGCTATTCCCCCTAAGCATGTTGAAATTCCGCATTTGGAGCTTTATAATGGTAAGGGTGATCCTCTAACACATGTTAAGACCTTTCAAACGATATGTACCGATTTTGCCTATGACCAAAGGTTGCTTGCAAAACTGTTCACTAGAACATTAAGAGATAAAGCCCTACAATGGTATTTCTCGTTGCCTTCCTATTCTATTTCTTCTTTCGAACAACTTGCAAATGCTTTCATTCAACAATTTCAAAACAATATAAGTCCTAAAGTTACTTTGATTGATTTAATGCATTGTAAACAAGGTGTTAAAGAAAAAGTGACTGATTTCATTGGTAGATATAAGCATTTGTATGCTCAAATTTCTTTTCCAGTGCCTGACAATGATATTCAAAGAATCTTTATTTCTAATTTACAAAAAGATATTAGAGAAAAACTCCAATTTTTTGAGTTTACTTCTTTCCAACAGTTGTGCGCGACTCTTCACAATTATCAACTGACTGTGAGTCAAATGGAACAAGCAAATCCTATGGCTCCGAGTGATAAGGGTGATAGTAGTCAACAACCATTTGGGAAGTTTAAACCGAACAAAGAGTCCATTAAATTCAATGAAAACATCATCAACAACAATTTGAATGCGGCATCAGGTGTGCCTCCTATTTCTAAATTTTTCAAGAAAGAAAGAAAGTTCACTCCTTTGAATGAATCATTGCATAGTATTATGAATAAGTTATTGGAACAAAATGTGCTTACTCTTCCTCCTATAAGGCAAATAGATCCTGCAAAGATTACTTCACCCTATTTTGATAACAAATCTTTTTGTCAATTTCATCGTCAACCTGGGCATGATACTGAAAAATGTTTTGCTTTAAAGGGTAAAATTCAAGATTTGATTGATAATAATACTATCTCTGTTTCTGGAGTGAATGATAAAGGCAATACATCTGTAGCTCCTCCTAACCAAAATCTTCAGATTTTTACTGATCCATTGCCTTCTCATACCTCTAATGCGATTGATACTACTGATTCCTCTATCTCACCTGATGATCTTGTGTCTATGACTCCGAATGTGATTAACTTTGTGGAGCAACAAAAAATCCCTAAAGAACTTTCCATCACCTTTGATTCCAGTGAAAATATCAGGGCACCTGATGGTCCTTTATATATAGTTGCAAAAGTCAAAAATAAACCTTGCCGTGGAGTGCTTATTGATCCTTCTTGCATGGTTAATGTCATTACTGAAGAATTTCTTTTTACTTTGCAATTGAATCAAGTGATCTATGACAAAACAGATGTGATTGTGAAATTATTTGATGCATTTTCTTCTCCTGCAATTGGTTCTATTACATTACCTATTGAGGTCCGTAACAAATCCCTTGATGTGAACTTTGCTATTATTCCATCTTCCGAACAATTTTGTGTGAAGCTTGGCTATCCTTGGCTATCTTCCATGAAAGCTATTGCTTCTCCTATTCACAAGTGTTTGAAATTTTCCCATAATGGTGAAGTTGTTACTATCAATCATAGTCTCTTTAAACCAGCTGAAAGAACCTCTAGTGTTCCTATTGATTATTTTTGGCCTAAACAATTCCAATCTCTTCCTCCGCGAAGTGATCATTTTTTCAAATCTTATCAAAGTTGGAAAAAAGATATGATCCTATCTCTAAGTGAACCTAGAACACCCAAACTTGACATCCCTATCGTTCTTGAGAAGGAAGTTCTTCCTTTGAAAGATAAAACTAATGTCTTTCCTCAAGAAGATTCCCAACCCATTCCTATGGATGTGACTATGCCTATATCTAATAAACTTCCTAAAAGTAGACCTATACCTCCTCGTCATGATGGGCTTGGTCTCCTTCCTAAACCAAATATTCCTCCTTTGTATGGAGCAGTTCCTCCTCCTTCCTCTTATGGAGAGAAGAGACTTTCCTCTTCTCCTATTGTTCAACCTAAGAGACCACAACCTAAACACCCAAGTGATAAGGATGAGAACATTCCTCCTCCTCAATCTCCTAATCTTCCTACTAAGACTAGACAAAAACGTTCTGCACGTGAACACCGACGAAAGCGTCGTCTTAGAGCTCAGGCAGCTGCTTCTCAAACTTTGCAATCCCCAAAAACACCTTCAGCCAGTATTATTCCATTTTCTCCTCAGCCGACAATTGAGTCAAAATCTCCTAAACATAAGATGCATGATGGTCTTGATCCTATGCGAGTTAAAGATCCTATTTTTATAAATCTTGATGATGATATAGATGAAAATGTTATTCATGATGAAAATGTTACTCCTGTTCATTCTGATAGTGAATATGAATATGTTGATGTTGATAACCATTTATCTAACGCATTTTCTAAAGCACTTATCCTAGCTCCTAGACAAGAACACCGCGGCTTGGGATATGAACATAGCCCTTGTTTGGATCTTGTGATAGCTCCATCTGCTATGTTGGATGTTCCTCCTCTAGCGTGTTCCCTACCTTCCCGAAACATTGATCAGCAAGATCGGGGGGTAGATGGCGTGCTAGACTAGTTTCATTAGCATAGCAGATTCTCTCCTCCTCTATTTCTTTTGTTACTTCTTCTATATGTTATTCTCATTCTTCTATTTGTTGTCCTTAGTGTTGTCTACTTGAGGACGATGCAAAGCATTGAGATCTCTCGATCTCTCTCATGTTGACTCAAAAGACACATGTGTTCCCTTCTTCTAGGTGACCGTCCTTGATTGGGGAATGAAGAACAATTATGCATACATACATATGATATACATGAATTATTATACAACGTACTGACCCCGAGGAAAGCGAAGTCACCTTGTGCTTTGTGTTTTGTGTCTATTATCCTTGGGCTTATCTCACACTTGGGGGCTAAATCCTTGTGATAACGTGCTCCTTTCTCATTTCTTATATGTATCACTACCTTAAAGCAATCACCCCTGGTGAGGCGTGTGTGATCGCTTTAACGTAGGGGGGCATACATCCCGTTCATATCTTTTCAAGATACTCAAAAATTTCTTGACAAATTTAGCTTTGCCTTGAAAATTTTTGATATCTTTCTTGCATGACTCATAGTGAGGGAACCTTACTACTGACAGTCATGGTTCTCCATCGTGATCTTCCCTTTTACTTTGTCAATCGAAGTTGTAAGATCCTTAGTCCACTAGGGGCTTGGTGTATCTTGCCTCCTTGACGTGGTGAAAGTTTTTCAATGTTGTTTCCTTGTACTTTACCGGAAGTATTGGCATACGCTTATACTCCCGCTAAAGTGGGGGCTAAATGTAGCATCCTAAAATTGTGACACTTGCAATTTTGACTGCATTTGGGTCTTCACGATGGCGATGCAACATGGAACCTGAATGGAGACCCCGAAACTTGTTCATGACATCAAAAACTGCATTTCTCAGCACCCTGGCCTGATCCTCCTTGCACACTGCTGTCTCGGGAGGTGGGACCATGGCGCCCAGCGCCCTGGTCCTTCAGGACTAGGGCGCCTAGCGCCCTGGTCCCCCAGGACCATGGCGCCCAGTGCCCTGGTCCCTGGCCCTATTTTGGGCCCGGTCTCCTATGGGACTTCGGGCCTTTTTGTTTGCAAATTGGAAAATAACATTTCCTGGTCGGCCTAAGGTCAGGAAAATCAGTCTATCAACCCTAATTGGCAAGTATATAAACTAATTTTCCTCTCTCATTTTGGGGATGAGGGAAAAAAAGGTGTGGAAACGATATTCAAACATTCAAGCATTCAAGCATTCAAGCATTCAAACATTCCTTCAAGCAATTGATCATTCTAAGTCTCCACTCAAGGCTAAGTGTTGCATTCAAGACAAGGATTCAACCATTGAAGAGGAGATCACATGCTACAACATACAACATACAACAAACAACAACATCTATACCTTCGCATATAAGGATACAAACATCCTTACAACAAGGTACTAGTACTTGTTTTACATTACAGTCATTTACATTTACAGCATTTCTCATTTCTTGGTTAATTCCAAAACCGGGGTTTGACCTAAGGGCAAACCCCTAATCCCTAACCCCCCAATCGTCTTTTCTTTTCTGTGTGTAGGTTGTAGGTACGCGGCTGAAATTGAAGATCTGGAATCCTTGTGCAGAGACGAACAGATCCCCCTTCGTTTCGCGGATTTTTCGGAGGACCGTGTGCACGTCGGGCGCCATCATCCCATCAACTTTTTCTCAAATTTGCAGGATAGCGCTGTCTCGACATTTTACTGCTAATTCCAGGTCCGCAGCTTCATCCTATATTCCTATCTCTGTTTATAAGTGAATCTTTCTCACTTTTCATGCATTCCTAGCTTAATCTTTCTATCCACATTTCTTTACAAAAGAGGGTATCCTTGCTATCACAACCCTTGAAACTCATATAGAATCCAATCTTGCATTGCATGGGATTGGATCTTGTGGGTTTCAACCTCTCTTTTGAATGTAAAGTCTCCCCTAAGTGAAAACCATCAACCCTAGTGACTCTCCCTTCTCTCTCCTTGGAGTTGGGGAGGGGAGAATGACTAGGGTTCAATTTTTCCGCTTTACAAAAAGGTCCAAATTTTTTTGGTTGAGATAGGACATAAGCTTTATATTTTTGCATTGTTATGTATTCTGAAGGAAAGACAATTTGATCTATGAATGAAAATGCAGCATATTCCATCTTTTAAATCTGTGTATTTATGAATTGAAATGTGAATCTCTGTGAAGATTTGATTCAATTGTGGAATTTATCATCTTTCTGATGTAGTGTATATGAATGTGCAAAAATAAAAACTTCTAAAATGTTTGTCTTGTCGATTAAAGGAATGAAAGTCTGTGAGCTTTTTAAATAATTTGTCCTTAAAAATATTTGCGGTATTCATTTTGTGTTGACAAAAGAATGCTTAAATACCTTTAATGTTTTCTATTAAAAAGTGTGCATAGAAATTGTTATAACCTAAGCTTATTGAAAATCATTCTTGGGGAGTTGTACTCATATATAGAGGTTAACTGTTTAGGCAGTTATCCAACTATTGGTGTGTTTTGTCTTTATGGGCGTGCAAAAGTTAAAGAATTAAATTTGTGAAAGACAAATCTATTAACCAACACACCGGTAGGCTTTTCTCTTAGTAGAATATCCCAAAAATATTCCTTTATCACATCTTGCATCAAATTTACCTATATCCTTATCTCTTTTGATATAACATTTGCTTCCAAAGATTCTGAAATATCTAACTATAGGAACATGACCAAACTATAACTCATAAGGGGTCTTATTGGAATCAACTTTTATATGCACCCGGTTGAATGTGCATACAATAATGCTAAAAAAATCTCTCAAATAAATATGTAGAATATTCCCTTCAATCATCATAGTTATAGCAGTATCCAAAACAATTTTGTTCTTTCTTTCAACAACTCCATTTTGTTGAGGGGTTCTCGGAGTAGATAATTGTCTTCTAATTCCATGCTCTTCACAAAAAAAATTAAACTCATCGGAGGCAAATTATCCTCCTCTGTCGGACCTCATACACTTTAGCTTCAATCTTGTCTTTGTCTCCACTTTAGCTTTGAATATTTTGAACTTCTTCAGTGCTTCAAATTTCTCCCTTAGAAAAGTGACCCACATCATCCTAGAATAATCATCAATCAACAACATAAAGTATCTATCTCCCTGCAAGCTTCTCACTCTAGAAGGTCCACATAAATCATTATGCACAAGATCTAACAACCCATTAGATGTATACAATTTTCTCTTGAATAAAATTCTTGTTTTCTTTCGCAATTGACATTCTTTACATACCGGATTAGTAGGCTTCACAATCTTAGGAAAATCTCTAATAGCTTGAGTAGAACTTATCTTAATCATGCAGTCAAAGTTAACATGATACATTCTCCTATGCCACAACCAACTCTCATCAATATGAGCAATCAAGCAACTTTTCTCACCAGCATTCAGATAAAAGATGTTACCTTTAGTCTTAGTGCCTAATGCAATCTCTTTACTAGACCTATTCAAGATCTTACATTTCCCATTCTTAAATTACAACTCATATCCCTTATCCACCATCTATCCAACACTCAAAAGATTATGCTTCAAACCTTCAACATATAAAACATCATCATTATTATGCTTACCATGAAGAGAAATAGAACCTCTACCACAGATTACACAAGCTTTATTGTCTCCAAATCTCACTACACTGCCATCATACTTCTCCATATTCACAAATTTACCTTTATCTCCTATCATATGATGTGAACAACCACTGTCAATCACCCATTCATCTTTCTAATCAATCTTAGAAACCAAAGATTTCTCTTCAACAATACAACTTGTAGAATCAACAGATACTAGATCATCTTCCTTGATAGCAATGAACACAAATTCATCTTCAAAATTCCCTTTCTCAGACTCCTCATTTATTACACCTTCATAAAAAACATAATAACATTTCTTCTGATATATATACTTCCAGTTAGGCTTATCACACTTTGACACTTTTTCCACTCTTTTAGGATACCTAGAAGAAAAATGACCAATCTTATTGCAACAAAAACATTTCAAAGGCAACTTCCCTTCATACTTACCGACTCCCTTGGGCAATATTCTAGCAATAAGTGCTTCAAATTCTTGCAACTCTATTTCTTGTTCTTCCATCTCTCTCATTTCTCTTTCATATTTGAACACCCTAGTTGAATTTTCTCCCGAATCATACTTCTACTTCCTGGATATAGTAGCTTTAAATGCAGTCTCGATTTTACCATGTGATTCACCAAGTTCGCTCAATTCAAAAGCAACAAGCTTATCAACCAACATACCTCTTGTCACAGTTTTCATAGTTTGGATCTCATCAATAGCAGCAACTTTATGTTTATAAGAAGGAAGCAAAGATCTCAATACTTTAGCCATAATCTCATCTTCTTCAAGGACTCCACTAGCACATTTGATGTTCAACACAAGATCATTCACTTCAGCCATAAAGGATGAAATATTCTCATCTTCTCCCATTCTCAACAACTCATACTTCCCTTTTAAACTCTAAAATTTAGCAACTTTCACGTGTTTATCTCCTTCATGCAGGGTTTCAAGCTACACCCAAATCTCATGTGTAGTCTGCAATCCCATCACATTAGTCATCTCTGCATTAGTCAGGGTGCTCAGCAATGATTCTTTATCTCTTATATTACATTCAACATCCTTGATCTCAGCTGCAATAACAAGTGTATACACCTAAAAGTGGTCTGAAGATAATTAATTGAATAAGCAATTATTAAATTAATCCTCCTTCCCAATTTAATTTACTTCATCAAACAATTTGATTAAATCCCCCCATTCATCTACTTATTAATAAATCTAAGGATTTACTTAATAAGTTCATTTCAATAATCCTCTTTAATTAATTCAAATTAATTAATTCCCCCCATCAAATTCACTTCTTCTAAATCCATTAATTAATTAAAACAAATCAAATCCATGAGTTGTTGAGATTAATTAGCCTTTTCCTATTATTTGAATTTTAAATTCAAATTCTCCTAACTTCTACCACTCCTAAACCTAACTCATTCCATCTAACCTCGGGTTTGCTTAACCCCATCCTAGCTTGCACATCCTAACCACCATGTCCCCTTTCCATGGACACTTTGCCCTCTCATGAGAAAAGCTTCTTGACACTTGTCACCAAGTGTTCCCTTCCAACCAACCCCTTTTCCTACCTACCACCAATTGTCGCCTTTCATCCAACCTCTTCTCAAATCACTTCCAATTTAACCATTGATATCTTCAGATCACATCTTGACCATTGATTCATGTCACATCACCCCTGACCTTGGATAATCCTATAAATAGACCCCATTTTGGAGTTCAAAGGCCCCCGATTGATTCATCTCATTTTGCATTCATGGATTGTTACTATAGGCATCTAGCTTCTAGTTTATCATCTTAGAAATATTATCATGTTCATTTTAGCTTAAATCTTAGCTTATTTCATAGCAATATCATAGAATCATATAGCTTAAATCATTATCTCATCTAGATCATGCATATTCATCATTTAAATCCTCCACTTAAGTGTAGTCAAGTCACCGGAATTTGAATACCAAGATTTGAGAGCAAAATTCACACTCGCATTTACTAGGAGGCGATAGATCGCTTAGCTATGGTTTTTTTCTTTCTTTGATTCAATTCACTAACCATTGCTTGTAATGATTTATTGAGTGCATTGTGTTTGTAGGTACAGGTACACTTCACAGAGCATGACATTTTGGCGCCCATCGTGGGGCCGGAATCATCACTTTTGGCCTCTTAATCTTTAGCAAACTTCATCTCTGTCTGCCTCTATTTCAAAAAGTCATACGAGTTGATTTTCTAGCTCGTATGAACTTCCTTTTAGTCTGGGATGACTCCTAATCCTATGTCGTACGAGCTCAATTGACCCATCATATAAGGTATAAACGCATGTCATACGAATTTCTAGATAGTTAAATCCTATGTTGTACGAGTTCATTTTCACTATCGTACAAAATATAAATGCATGTCATACAAATTTCTGGCTACTAAAGTCTATTTTGTACGAGTATATTTTGGTTTCTATCTGAAGTTTCAAGTTGTGTCATTTGACCTTATAAATCATGTCGTATGAGTCTCTGCATCTGTGATTTTTGATAAACTACAAGTTAGGGTTTTTTTATTCTAATCAGAAATTTACTAACACTAACCCTGACTAGTTTATGAGATTTTTGGCAGCCTAACGAGTTTTGCAGGATGCTTGTCAAAGACATAATTCACAAACACAATCAAGACTACTAACGGATTTATTTTGTAGGTTGCCTACAAATTCGACTAGACTTTGTGTATTCAATTAAGTTTTCTAGGCACATTTCAATTTTGTTAAAGGAAATGAACTATCATGTCTTATGTGATTTTGATGATAGGCAAGTATGCTCTCACCTTTCTTAGGTGATTAGAAAGCTAGACTCATCTTCTACTTTTATTAGTACATTTCTTTAGCAGGCCTATCATCTCGAGGAGTAATAACTCTTAGCCTTTAAGGCTTGTGAGAGGGGAATGACCTAAGTGGGAATGGCTAAATGCCAAGTAATCCAACCCACTATAAAATAAACGTGATTTGATGAAAATCAAGTCAACGACAGTGCTCAAGAATAGCTCTCCTATGCCCCTTCGGGTATAGCAAACCTTGGTTTTCAAGGCTGGGAGACCTCTTAATTGAGTTTATACCTCGACGCACCGAACAAATCCCTTACTAGTTCTAAGTTAAAATAGAAGCTACCTGATTCACCTCCGAAAGGGTGATAATCTTTGTGCAATAGAGATAGTAAATCTCCCAAGACACTTGCCATATCGTGCCCCCATTAGCGTTTGTAGTCAGATAATACGACGTTGAGAATCCATTGTGTGATGCTTAGTGGCCATATTCTGATTAGCTATTGGGTGTGTACCTAAGTTAGCAAGCAAAGGTTTTCATTTTCAACCAACTTCCTTAGGGTTTAGCATGCTTGGAGTCACTTATCATATTGTGTGTTGTGTTTTCTGTGCATTCATCCCTAAATTGACAAATCAGACATCCAAAAACTAGAAGACATAAGCAAAACATTAAACTTCAGTTATCAGAATTCAACCAAACAAACATTTTTTAGCTCTATCTTGTTCTCAATTGTACGAGTTAGGTTCTCTGTCATACGAACCTGTTTGCATAAAATCTTATGTCGTACTACACAAAATCTTGTGTTGTACTACATAGAATCTTGTGTCATACTACAGATAATCTTGTGTCGTACTACAGAGCATCTTGTGTCGTACTACACTGCATTCTTTGTAGTACTATAGAGAATCTTGTGTTGTACTACACTGCATTCTATGTAGTACTACAGAGCATCTTGTGTCGTACTACACTACATTTTGTATAGTACTATAGAGCATCTTGTGTAGTACTACACTGCATTCTGTGTAGTACTACACATCATTCTGTGTCGTACGAAATATTGCTTTTTACATGAAAATTCTGATTTGTCTTATGGTCTTGTGAGTTTTGTCATTCTAAGCTGCATATCCTGTCATACGAAACTCTGCATTTGTTAGTCCAGAGTTGTGTTCTACATGCCTATTTCAGATTTGTCATTTCTACCTGATCAATTTGCAGTAAACATAAACACCTATTATCTATCAATCTGTGCTTAGATTGTCGTCTTGGTTCACTTGGTCAAGTTATCATCCGTCAAAATCAGACTTTAGAACATATACACCTCAATATTTTCAAGTGCTCACCCTCAACAAGTTCAAAATCTAAACATCTCAAAGTGTATTATCACCCTATTTGATAAACTTATCACTCAAACATAGTTTCTCATCAGGATCTATCATCCTCTATCATGAAAATAAAATGTTTGGTCAGGATAATCTTGTCCCACATCGTAGGATATATCATTCCTACTGGACTTGGTTATTATCAAATCATCACCATTGCACTCCAAAACCAAAGATCGAAAAACTTCCAAACCTTTAAACACTTGAATCCTCTTTTAGTGTCATATCACTCTATCGTCTTTATATCGACAGTTGATCCCTTATCAAAACAACCTTTAAACAATCGAATCCTAGCAGTATATCAAACACAATGCCCATTTTAATTAGAGCGCAAAGACATAAGATTGCTGAAACATTGGAAATAGCTGAAGATCATAGCAACATAGCATACTAAAGCAAAAGACAAAAACACATAACAAACCAACATATCAGAGAAATCAAACAAGTCCAAAATCAAAATCCAATCATGTCAAAACCTAACAAGGATTCAAACACATATCCAAAGAAAAGTGGCTCTTTAATGCAACTATTAAAAAGATCCTTAAAAGATTTGGATGAGAAAGATCACAATCAAACACCTATATCTAGCAATGGCTCATCTCCCCATAAGAAAATTGACTCTCCAAAGGCATCTATTCTTACACTTCTTTACAAAGTGCAAAAACCTTCTATAGCATCCTCACCAAACAATACACCCAAAGCTAAAGTTCCCCAAGGGATATCCATAACGGCCATCAAACCTATTTCAAAGGATCCTATTCAAAGCCCATGTACTTCATATCCAAGCATTGATTCCTTTCAACATACCCATAGCGCTTCCTTGCAAATTGAAGTCCTCATTCATAAAATGCTCGTTAAACGTGTCCAAATAGATGGAGGAGCTAGCTTAAGCATTTTCTCATTAAGTCTTGTTCATGCTCTAGGTTAAGCAGAAGATGCAGTTGATTCCTAGAAAAAGATCACATTCAAAGCACATAATGAAGAAGAGCATTCCTCTAAAGGAATTGTGATGTTACCCATCAGCATGGGACCTTTGCAGAAAGATACACCATGCCAAGTTCTAGACATGGAATTACCATACAACATTCTCTTGGGAAAACCATGGATACAAGACATAGAAGCTATTACATCAACCTATCATCAGTGCTTAAAATTTCCCTACAATGGGCAGGAAATCACTATCTCAATAGTCTCAAATCCATTACAGTGTTGTAGTAATCTAAAAATAGCTCAAGAGATCATTGTTTCACATAACAGAGAGGCAAAACCTTCAAGCACACAATCCAAGGAATAATCATTTGAATCAATTATGTCAAACATGGAAAAAAAATGCAGCTAAGAAATCAAGAGAATGAAGAACATTTGCTATTAGGGAAAAACAAAAAAGAGCAACTTCAAATTGAAAGGGAAGGAGAAGCAGATGTAGAAGTCCATGTAGTTCACACATATGTAGGGCAGACATTAGGAACTAGCCTACTTGAATCAGAATCACATTCAATTGACTTAGACTTAATTGAGGATGATCAAGATTTTCTTATGCGAAGTCATTCTGACGAGAGTATCGTTCTAGACATCGACATACATATCGAAAGCTCTGAAATCTCTATCATGACCCCTAATATCTTTAAAACTATTCAACTTGAAGATCCTTTATCCTTAATCTTTCCTGAACCTATGGACTGGGAAAATGAAGAACATACTGCCATTCATACCTTACCTAGTGACCATTCCATATCCTTATATCTTAATGAAATCAAACCCGCAAATACTTTCACTAGGGATTCCGCTAACGTATCTCTGAATCAAGTGGGTGCCAAATCTCATAGTCATAAAATTGAAAATAAAGAAAACAATATCAGGTCTAATGCCGAAAACCATTTCTTGGTAACATTAGATCGGAAAAAAGTAAAAATAAAGGACACATCTAATGACGAAAACCTCCTCGAGGTGCCTAAAGATGGGAGATTTGACACTTTACCTAAATTTTATCAAGAGAAGTCATCTACAATAATATAATTAGCAAAGGCAGTTACCATTGGCACAATTGATCTACATCCAACAATCTCTCTATCAGAACTAGCAAGGCAAAAATATTTGAAACCCTTCAAAAGATGGAAAATCAATTTTACCTATTCATATATAGACATTTCAGGGTTCAATCCATATCTTACAATACATCACCCAAATATCAGTCTAGGAGTAGGCATCGATGATGGTTCATATACACAACATGGATCAGGAGCAGGCATTTTACTTATCACACCACAAGGTCATACAATCCCGAAAGAATACAAATTAAGATTTCCATGTACAAATAGTATAGCAGAATATGAAGCATTGGTTACAGAGATCAAAATGGCTATAGAATGGAACATTACACAACTTCAGGTCTTTGGAGACTCTCAGCTTGTCATCAATCAAATCAATGATGACTATCAAACAAAAGATGACAAACTCATGCCTTATAAAAAGATGGTGGATGATTTCAAGAAATATTTTGTCGAAATCACTTTTGAGCAGATTCCAAGAAATGATAACAAAGCAGTAGATGTCATGGCAACACTGGTTTCTCTATTACAAACACAGAAAAATCAAGAGTGTTATGAATTCCTGGTGGAAGAATTGTTTTACCCTTCTCATAATTGCCCAGATTACCAAACCATTTGTCAACTTATTGGACATGATTCCTCCCGCTATGGCCAAACTTACACATACCTGAAAGATAACACCTTACCTCCTGACATATCCAAGAACCAAAAGAGAAATGTTATTTGCCAATCCTCCCATTATACTCTTGTCGCAAATACCTTATTTAAACAAGGTCTAGATGGTACTCTCTAAAGATGTCTCAAACAAGAAGAATCTGAGAAGGCCTTACATGAATTCCATAACGGTATTTGTGGCACTCATTCAAGTGGCCTTACCCTTTCAAAAAAACTCATACGCTTGGGCTACTATTGGCCGACTATAGAATGAGATTCTTTTCAGATAGCTAGAACATGTAAACAATGTCAGATCCATGGGAACTTGATCCATGCACTAGCATAAGAACTTCATGCTTTAGCAACATCTTGGCCTTTCTGCCAATGGGGTCTTGATCTAGTAGGAAAGATAAATCCTTCTTCATCCAATGGTCACAAATTCATCCTTGTAGCTACAAAATATTTCACTAAATGGATTGAGGCAGTACCTCTCATCAATATCACAGGCAAACAAATTGTTGCATTTATCTTGAACTACATCATCTGCCGCTATGGAATACCCATGACCATTATCACTATTAATGGGTGACCATTCAAGAATCAAGATGTACAAGAGCTATGTGAAAAATTTAAGATCCAACACAGATTCTCCACACCCTATTATCCACAGGGGAATGGACAGGCAGAAACATCAAACAAAACCATTCTGAAAATCCTCAAAAAGACAGTGAAAGATGCTGGCAAAGATTGGCATGTTTAATTAAACCTTGCTCTATGGGCTTATCGTACTAGTATCCACACACCAATAGGTGCCACACCTTTCTCTCTTGTCTATGGATCATAAGCCATATTACCAATCGAAGTAGAGATACCCTGTCTACGTGTATCATTAAAAGGTCTCATCCCAGATGAAGAACAATGAGTATCTAGACTGCAGGAGTTAGAATTGATCCATGAATGAAGACAAAATGCCTTTGATCATCTAAAGGTATATCAACAAAGAATGTGTCTGAGTTATAATCACAGGGTCAAACCCTGAATCTTTCAAGTTGGAGAACTAGTACTAAAAGAAAATCCACGCAACCAAGCAGATCATGAAAAAAAAGGCAAGTTTGAACCAAACTAGTTAGGACCATTTGTAGTCACAACAGTATTTGGGTCAGGAGCATATCAGCTATCAACATAGGATGAGGATCAGCTCGAGGAACCAATGAATAACATGCATCTGAAGAAGTTTTATGTCTAAAAAATTCAAAAATAGTGAAAAAATCAGAAAAAATAAAAAACAGTGAAAATACAATGAAAAAGAAAAAACAAAAAAATCAAATATGAGAAAAAGTGTAATAAAAACAGCTAGTGAAAACCTAGCAAACAAGTGCTATTTGTCAGCTAGGTCTTCCATATATTAGTTCATGTATTTTTCTGCTTGCATTCATCCTCCGTCAGTGTTATCCATATCCATCATAAGCTTTGTACATACGCAGGCAATCATAGCTACCCTCTCACCATGGTTTGGATCATTGAGTATATCATAACAACTTTGTTTCTAGGTTGGGGGAAAAATTTACAATCATTTTGAGCTTAATCAAATAGATAAAACAATAGTTAGACAACACTTATGAAACAAAAACACTTAGACACATCCAATGTTGAACATGACATCAAATTGTTAACTATCAAGCTATCACACGTCAGTCTAAGCACATTGAATAAATTTTAATGGTTTTATCTTTTGGATACTACTTTTAAGCACTTTGGTTCGACTTTATTATCTTGATTTTTTCTATCATGATTTCAAAGTACCTCCAGGATGTCTCTGACTAGAGGAATAAGGAAGGAACATGATATTTTTCTTGTCTGCTGTTTGTAAATTAATCATTAGTAGGTGCAAATTTATCTCAGGACATGATCATCAGAGTATCATCGAAGACATTTACAATTTGCATATACCAATGGTTAATACTTCCTGTTTTATGTAAACAACACTTAGGTCATCTTGGTTTAATTATACCTTGATGCTTGTGTTAACTTGCAATATCAAAATCCAGGAAAGAAGTGCTTAGGTCATCATGGTTTAATTATACCATCGATGTTTGCACTCACTTTCCACATTTCAAAAAGCTCAGTGATGATAACAAAAAGCAATAATCCAGTGACTGGTCCAATCGTAGCTTTGCATTTCATTAGCATTTAGCTTGCATTTCATTCTTGCATGGGATCATAAAAGCTCCTTTTATCCAAGGTCAGAATCTATCACAGGAATCATCAATGTATTATCATAAGTGTATACACAATCAGAACGATGACTCATCTCTCTCCCGATATCATCAACCCAGTGAAAATCTTATGCTATCCTACCTCAAATGCACCAAAATCAGCATATCTAAATCAATTCAACAACCTGATATCAACAAACTATCAGTTCTTTATCAAATCAACCTTATCCATTCTATCAATCGATCACATTTGATCTATTTTATCATGTCTTATATATGATGTATCTTTCCTAAAACTAGACACTTTTGATCAAGTCTTATACAAGATATATCTTTCCTGAAACGAGACGCTTCTAATCATTTGTCTTATATGAGATATATCTTTCTTGAAACCAGACTAAATCTAGATCTTATCAAATCAAATCAATCTTATCTTGTCAATCAAGATTTATCAAATCTTATCAATCATCGTGATCAAAGAACTCGCACTTTCATCAATCAATGTTGCAGAATTGAATCTTTTCTAATCGGGACATCAATTTCACAATCATCCAATCATCCAACAAATCAATTATTTCAATTGATCTCCCGAGGGGGCATAATCATACAAAAAATTTATCAATCAAGGTCTGGGGCATCCTATCAAATCAATATCATCATCAAAATGAAATTATTCTTTGAATCAACGTTTCATCACACCTTGCTTTAAAGAGGGGCAAAATGTATACACCTAAAAGTGGTCTGAAGATAATTAATTGAATAAGAAATTATTTAATTAATCCTCCTTCCCAATTTAATTGAATTCATCAAACAATTTGATTAAATTCCCCCATTCATCTACTTATTAATAAATCTAAGGATTTACTTAATAAGTTCATTTCAATAATCCTCTTTAATTAATTCAAGTTAATTAATTCCCCCGATCAAATTCCCTTCTTCTAAATCCATTAATTAATTAAAACAAATTAAATCCATGAGTTGTTGAGATTAATTAGCCTTTTCGTATTATTTTAATTTTAAATTCAAATTCTCCTAACTTCTACCACTCCTAAACCTAACTCATTCCATCTAACCCCGGGTTTGCTTAACCCCATCCTAGCTTGCACATCCTAACCACCATGTCCCCTTTCCATGGACACTTTGCCCTCTCACAAGAAAAGCTTCTTGACACTTGTCACCAAGTGTTCCCTTCCAACCAACCCCTTTTCCTACCTACCACCAATTGTCCCCTTTCATCCAACCTCTTCTCAACTCACTTCCAATTTAACCATTGATATCTTCAGATCACATCTCGATCGTTGATTCATGCCAAATCACCCTTGACCTTGGATAATCCTATAAATAGACCCCATTTTGGAGTTAAAAGGCCCCCAATTGATTCATCTCATTTTGCATTCATACATTGTTACTATAGGCATCTAGCTTCTAGTTTATCATCTTAGCAATGTTATCATGTTCATTTTAGCTTAAATATTAGCTTATTTCATAGCAATATCATAGAATCATATAGCTTAAATCATTATCTCATCTAGATCATGCATATTCATCATTTAAATCCTCCATTTAAGTGTAGTCAAGTCACTGGAATTTGCATACCAAGATCTGAGAGAAAAATTCACACTTGCATTTACTAGGAGGTGATAGATCGCTTAGCTATGGTTTTGTCTTTCTTTGATTCAATTCACTAGCCATTGCTTGTAATGATTTATTGAGTGCATTGTGTTTGTAGGTACAGGTACACTTCACAGAGCACGACAACAAGACCATTTAGAGGGACATTGTAGACATTCATTGTAATCTTCCAATAATCTTCTCCAAGACAATTCAAGTGAACTTTTGTCTGGTGCTTCCATATAGAGTAATTAGTTCCATCAAATCGCAAACTCTCCTTCTTGAAAACAACTACTACTATCCTAGATCTCCTCAAGTGGTCAAGCTCCTTCCGGAGGATCTAGTGTTGGCATTATGGATGAATTGATTATGTGTTGCATTGATGTTTTGTCATTGATGTCAACACTAGCTGTTATGGATGGTTACCGTCAAACAGGTTTTGGTTACTGGTAGAAGATCTAGTGTTATAGGCAGAAGAGATTATTTGTTGGACACTTCCGACATGTTTGGATCTATGGAATGAGCTTGGTTACATGTGATATGTGCTTCTAGAGCATGTTTTGGTCAGTTCGTATTGGCTTGGTATTATATACTATCATACATTCTGGTAAACCCATACCAGGATTGGTTTAAGGCTTTACCGGTAGAGCTTTCACCGAGGAATCATGATAGGATGCATAAGTGGTGTTAATGCAGCTTCTAGATAAATTTCAAGATGCTGAAGATGTTCTTTGCTCGTGCTTCAAACGCTTGAAGACATTGCTTTGGTGTGGTGGACCCATAATAGGTTAGGTACCTATCTAGGTTATGGATCGGTATCATGCTAATGTGTACTCTACACATTACCGGGATGATTCAAGAGGATTTATGGATTTGTTATTATTATTTTGGTCTTAAGCCGACATGGCATATCATTGTAATATGGAATTATGTAATGATCTTATTATAATATCTCGTAGGTGGTTGACCTAATTGATTTAGGTCTTAGGGTTTGTATAAAATGATGTAATGTCTCATTATAGATCATGGGGATTATGTGTCATGGTCTTTGAATGCAATATCATATGTGAAGGAGATTTGGTCGATCATAGGCGATCAAATTGGAATTAAGGAAGAGGTCAAAGGCCTCTAGTATTGAGCTTAACTAGGACTGTAATCAGGCATGGTAGATGCTATTTCTGGTAGTTCACTCTATTGGATTGTTGTCCATTTATCTTGAGATGGTTATATCTTCTCTGTAGTTAGTGAGACTCTTTTGTAATGAGTGGTACGCTCTAGGCAGTGTGCCTTCTTGCATGTGCAGGCCCCTCATTGTAACACATACTTTCTGCAAAAGTATCATCTAACTGTGGGTAGGCTTCCCACCATAGTTTTTCCCTTTCTAGTTTTTCCACAAACAAATCATGGTGTTATGTGGTATGGTTTCTTTGCATTGATTATCTTGTTAATTGTTGAGTTGTATTATTTACCGGTATTTGTTCCTACCGGCATCTATCTGTGCTTTACTGGTACTTGATCTGTTTTAAGGTTGTATTGTGGATTAAAAGTTATAATCTATTAACAATTGATTCATCCTCCCCCCGTCTCAGTTGTTCACTAGTTATCCTAACAATTGGTATCAGAGCTTTGGTCCTCTTTTGCAGAAGCTTAACCGCTTGAGGTAGATCCTATGGCAGCTAATACTTCTAATCCATCGAAAACTATTTTCAGAAGAGAAATCCCTAAGCTTGATGGAACAAATTATGGGATATGGAAAATTCGAATGGAAACTCATCTTAGATGTCTTGGAAAGGATATTTGGGACATCATTGAGAAAGGATACACACCTTATGATCCAACATCTAGCAATCCTGCTCCTGCAGACTTGGATAAGAATATTGAAAATGATTGCAGAGCTAGAGAAGCCCTCTTGTGTGCACTTACTGATCATTAGATCATGGGATTAACTGATAAATCATCGGCTAAGGTTATGTGGGACAAATTTTAAACTCTGAATGAAGGTGATTCTACTGTCAAAATTTCTAAACTTGATGGTTACCAAGTAAGATATGAAAACTTGAAGATGGAAGATAATGAAAGAATTGTTGTATTTATGGAAAGAGTAAATGAGATTGTTATGGGAATTCAATGTTGTGGAGGATTTCTAAGTGAAGATGAAATAGTTTCCAAAGTCTTTAGAGCCCTTCCACCAGCTTACAAGATGAAGGCAACTTCAATTAATGAGTTAAGAACAATGGCAAACACTTCAGTTAATAGAGACATTCTGATTGGGAAATTATCTGCTTTTGACCTTGAAGAATTTGGATCTTTTGGAGCTGTAAAGTCTGAACCTGCTTTTCATGCATCATCATCATCTACTAGTAAAAGTGATTGGAAAGCCCTATATGAAAATAAATTGGAAGACATGAGAAAAGAAGATGAATAACTTGAGCAACTTGAAGCCTTATTTGCTAGAAGAGTACCTAAAGGACCAACTAGAAGTAAGTATGAAGGAAAAGCACCTTTTATATGTTTTGCATGTAACAAGATTGGTCATTTTGCATCTAGATGTCTTGAAAGGAATGCAAGGTTTGAGGAAAGAGTTAAGAAATCTTTTAAGCCTAACCAGAACATATATAGATTCAAGAAAACTAAACAATGCTACATAGCATATGAAGAAGGAGTAACTGATGACTCTGGAGATGAACCGGTAGAAAACTTTGCTAGTGGATCCAACAATAGAAAATCATGGGTGTTCTATGCTTTGAAGGAAGATGAACTAGAACCAGCTATCAAAAATGAAGAAAAAGCCTTGGTAGAAAAAGTTGAAGATAATGATGAATGGGTAATCGATAGTGGATGCTTACATCATATGACTGGAGATAAAGGGAAATTTTTGTCCTTGCAAGAATATAATGGCAGTCAAGTCACATTTTGAGATTACAAAGCATGTATGATTAGAGGTAGAGGTATTATTTCTCTGGATGGTAAGCATAATATTGATAATGTCTATTATGTAGAAGGTTTAAATCATAATATTTTGAGTGTTGGTCAGTTGGTTGATAAGGGTTTCCAACTTCAGTTTAAAGATAGAAAATGCAAAATCATCAACAAGACTGGTTTGGAGATTGCAATCGGTATTCAGACAGGAAGTAATATCTTTCACTTGAACACTGATAATAAAGCATGCTTAATTGCTCATATTGATGAGAGTTGGCTATGACATAAGAGGTTGTGTCATGTTAATTTTGATTGTATTGTTAAGATCAGTTCAACTAAGGCAGTTAGAGATATCCCTAAGATTATGAAGCCTCATAATCCTGTATGTAAGGAATATCAATTGGGTAAGTAAGTTAGAAGTTCTTTTAAGAGAATACATGATAAATCTAATGATGTACTTGATTTGATTAATACTGACTTATGTGGTCCAGCAAGGACTAGAAGCTTTCAAGGTGATAGGTATTTCATGTTGATTATTGATGACTATTATAGGATGATGTGGGTGACTTTTCTAAGGGAGAAGTCTGAAGCTTTTGAGAAATTCAAGATCTTTAAAGAGAAGGTTGAAATAGAAACTGGACTGAAAATCAAATGTCTAAGATCAGATCATGGAGGTGAGCTCACTTCTCATGAATTTAACAGTTATTGTGAGACAAATGGAATCAGGAGACAGCTATCCGCACCTAGGACTCCTCAGCAAAATGGAGTAGTGGAAAGAAAGAACATAACCATTTTGGATGCAACAAGATCTATGATGATGGAAGCCAAATTGCCTCATATCTACTGGAGAGAAGCTGTGAGTACAACAGTCTACACATTCAACAGAGTTCATATCAAAGGTGAAACTAGGAAGACCCCTTATGAACTATGGTTTGGACATACACCTACTGTTAAATATTTCAGAATTTTTGGAAGTAAATGATATATCAAAAGAGATGATTCAATTGGAAAGTTTGATCCTAGATGTGATGAAGGGATATTTCTTGGGTATTCAATTCAATTCAAAGAATATAGATGTTATAACAAAAGATTGCAGAAAATTGTGGAAAATGCTAATGTGAAAGTGGATGAATAGTACATAAATCATTCTATATCATATGATAGGGAACCGACAGTGGAAATGATCATAACTGAACCGATAATGTGATGCAGGAGCATACTCGATTCATAGCAATCTTGCATCAATCGAAAACATTTTCTTTTCTATTTGCAGTTTCAGCTTTCCTTTCTGTGTGTCCCACTTTTGGCACACCAACATGGAGTTGGATTATTCTTGAAGACTTGATCACACTGCTTGCTTTCTAATGGCATCTCATTTGGATCACTTTCTGGCAAGATATCGCTACCGATTTTCCTTAACAGTTTCTTGTTACCGGTTGCCTGAGCCTATTATGGTGATCTACCAGAACCCATTGCGATGCTTAAGGAGCCTTGGACATTGATCTCGATGTTTCTTAACGTGTGGCTGACCTTTGACGTTTCATCCTTTGGGATTTTTCGAAGGCCAACTTCATTCATTTCTGCACGCTAGGGTTTTGATCCTTTTGGGCCGATTTGATCCTTTGGATCGATACATATACATATATATATATATACATATATACATACACACATATATATATATATGTATATATGTATATATGTGTATATATACATATATACATATATAGATATATACATATATACAAATGTATATATGTATATATATATATATGTATGTGTATATATATATATATTTGCAATCATGCTTTGCAATGTAATCAATCAATCAATCCATTCAGAGATAAGAAGTATTAAATAGATAGTGCTTAGAAGATAGATCTTTCGATTCAAGGTCCCTATGAGACCTATTCTACCAGGCCTGTGTGCCGATATGTTGTAACCCAGTTTTTGCCATTTGAATGTATTTAAAATTCATACAATAAAATAATCTCTTCTACATTTGCCTCCATCATATCTATGTGTTTCCATTGTGTTAACTCTTGCTGACCGATTTGGACCGATCTCTTCAAGGTCCCTCCTCGCCGGTGACTGCTTCAAGTGGTATCAGAGCGAAGTTCATTCTAGAGGTTGCATGTCCTAAATTTTGTTGTAAGGTGGCGGATTGTCGATCCAACCTGCAATTGTAGAAGAATAGCATGGATCAATGGCGCTAAGAGGAACTAGGAATGGTGGAGTGTGTGGGAATGCAGACCCTGTTGTAATGGAGATGTTGTGAGGAGTAGCAGCCCGGTTAGAAGTTGTGGAGATATCCTAGAGAAGAGGCTGACATGTTGAGGATGTGAGTGAGAATGAAGGAGAAGAAGCCTTGGTAGAATAAGTAAACCTATCGGCAGTTGATCCAGAGGAGGAAAGGTTTTTAAGGGTTTTGAGTAGGGCGAACACTAAACCTCATTTTACCCCACTAGAATATGATGGGAAGTTAGATTCAGATGAATTGTTGGATTTGATCTCAGAGATGGAGAAATATTTTGACTTTGAAAATACTACAGAAGAGATGAAGGTGAAGTATGCCTGTACCCGGTTGAAGGGTCATGCATCTCTTTGGTGGGAACACTTGCAAGTTGATAGACAAAGAAGAGGTAAAGAAAAGATTAAGACATGGGATAGGATGATTGCTAAGTTAAAATCAAAGTTTGTCTCGACAAATTATCAAGTAGATTTTTTCTGGAAGTTGCATAACCTGAGACAAAAGGAAACTAGTGTTAAGGAGTACACCAAAACATTTTACAAGTTGATGATGAAATTGAACAAATTGCAAGATATTTGAACGGATTACGGATGTCTATACAAGATGAACTCAATATGATCAAATTAGAGAGTGTTTAAGAGGCTTATCGGTATGCAATAAAGGTTGAAGAGAAATTGAATAAAAGGCATGAGCAGAGACAGAGAGGTAGAGGTGGAAGGTTTACCAGAGGAAGATTTCAAGGAGGAAGAGGAACTAGTATGGATCAGAACAAGGACAAGGAAGTAAGCAAAGAAGGTAATTCATACCAAAAGGATGACAAAAATTTCTACTGGAGGAGAGAATTGGATGGTTACCAGAATGAGAACTTTGGAAGACAAGACAAAAGGACATTCAGAGGAACCTATTTTAAATGTGAAGGAGAAGGACACTATGCATTTGAATGTAAGAAATCAAAGACTACCAGAAGAGTGGCAGTAGTGGAAGAGAATCCCACCAGATTGAATAATAAAACTGAAGATGGAGAGCTGTTGATGGTGTCGAGAGCTTTGTGTCATACCGGAGAAGATAAAGAACCCTTAAAGAGGAAGAACCTATTCAAAACTAGATGTAAGGTATGTTGGCAAATGCACACTCCAATGAGACATTGTAGGTGATTGAAGGTTTTGTCATTGATGGAAACCTTACAATCCTATGACACAAACAAGGCATTCCACCGGCACTAGCAAGATCAAACTCTATACTGGCACTCAAACCACCGGCACCAGTAGTGAAAGGAAGCGTACCGACATAGAGGCCGACAGGATTTTTGTTGTAATATATTTTGTTTATTATTGTAAAATCACCATAAGCCGACTTGGTAACATTGTAAAATGACTCATATATATAAGAGATCATTGTAGAACATTTAGTAGAGAGATAAAAAGAAATGTAATTAGGCAAAATAAGGCAGACCTATTATGTGAATTATAGGTTAAGGGTTTATGTAAGAAGCAGAGCAGAAACCGGTACTGGATTTGGCATTATAGATGCTATTTTGAAGTAGTACAAGACACTGGATTTATATAATCCATTTTGTAAGTCAGTGAGACTTCCTATTTTGTATTTGAGCAGTGAGCTCTAGGCACTTGGCCTTCCTGCATGTGTAGGCCCCTCTTGTAGCAGTAATATTCTCTTATTGGCCAATAAGTGAATATTGTGGGTCACAAATCCCACCGAGGTTTTTCCCACACCGGGTTTCCTCGTTAAATCTTTGTGTTATGGTGTGTTTTTCATGTGTTTGTTTTTATCTCTGTTTATTGCATTACTTCTTGTTTACCTGTACACAGTTTTAAATTGCTCTACATATTTTAAGTTAGGAAATTCATCAAACCGGATAGATACTGATTCACTCCCCCCTCTCAGTATCTGTGGGAATCCTAACAATTGGTATCAGAGCTTGGTCCTCTATTTTTAGAAGCCTAACAACTTGAGGAAGATCTTGACACCAGTAGAGATGGAAAATCTGATGAAGCAAATAGAAGCAACTCTCTCAGACTATGATACAGAAAAATGGAAAAATATCAAACTTGAAGATGATCTAAAGGCAGCTCAGGATATCATTCAAGCACTTCAGGAGAATTTTACCATTGCAAGAAATAAGAGAAGAGAACTATGTGAAAAGATGCAAAATGAGAATGATGAAAAGGAATCGCTTAATGATCAAATATGCAAACTGAAACAAGAGAACATAATAATGAAGAATGAGATGTAGGATATGACTATGAGATTCTGTAAGGAAATTGAAGATAGAAAGAAGAATGAAGATGATTTTATTAGAAGACTAAATGATGCAGCAAATGAGAACACAAGACTTAGCTATGAAAATGATTTGTTGAAGACAAATCTGATGCATACACAGAATGACTCCAATGAACTGATGAGGTAGAAAGAGATCTTAGAAAGAGAACTGGATATTGCAAATCAGAACAAAGAAAAATTTAAGAAAACTTCAGAAGAACTTGGTGACTTATTAAAGATTCAGAAACCTAATGGTGACACTTCTGGAATTGGCTTTGAGGTAGGAGAAAGCTCCGGTACTGTAAACACACAGGATCATAGCAAACCGGTAAGACAACCTACTGCTTACAAATTTAATGGCAAATGTTATAACTATAATAATTATGGTCATAGAGAAAATCAATGTAGATCTAGAAATTATCAGAATATCAACACACCCACTGGTCAATGTTCAAAATGCAACAAAGTTGGTCATAACGCTGAAAAATTGCAGAATGAATGTGAGATGTTATGTTTGTGGAAGATTTGGACACTTATCTAATCAATGTAGAACACAAACCAACATAGGTTATGGGAAGGCTATTCAGAAAAATAATGTGACTTGTTATGCATGGAACAAAATTGGACATATTGCAAAATTCTACAGAAGTAAGGCATCACTAGTAGACAACAAAAGTTCTAGTTTGAAAGGAAAAGAAAAAGTTGAAGAGGTTAAGCAAGAATTCTCAAAACAATGGATTAGAAAGTCAGACCTAAATGGTGTTGGGAATACTCCTCCACCGGTAGAGCCAAGCAACACTCCACCAATAGAATAGAGTAGCACTCCACCAACAGGAGAATCTTCATCTAATTGAAGAAAATTTCTTTCAGGGTTTGGCAATCAAATGAGACATATGCTATTATTCCCTCGGTTGATGGTAAGAAGTAGAAATTACTTCTATACTGACAAACAAAGTTAAGTGATTACTTAACCGACATGCATTAAATGTGGTAGATGGTAAATTAACATTATAAATTAGTGTCTTTGGCTCCATTTCACTTTACCGAGAATTCAAACATTTGAAGAGCGTGAAATTTCTAGAGCTAAGGCATTTCGAGCAAAGAGGCAAAGCATTTTCAGCAATCAATCTTTCCAAAGGTAGAGAAAGGTATTTATAAACATGGCATCTTCTTCTATACCTGAATTCATAGCAAACCCTACTGTAGTCAAAATAATCAAATGCCCTAGGCCCATATTTCAGCTAGTTCTTGAGATAACTAAAAAGGATGATAATGTTGGTGCATTTTCCCAAATCCCCAAAGGAGTAGTTTTTGCAGAAGATCCTAGAATATATATCCATTGCCATATAGAAGAATTAGGTGATGAAGAAATCAAAAACATGTACAAAACTGTCATATGTGATGATTCCAGAAATGTGAAACCTAAAAACAAAATTATTGAAACCCTAGGATTCACTGAAATCCTCAGCATTCCGAATTTTCCTAAGGAAGTTATTAGGATAGTATTGAGCAGGGTACATGGTGCATTCTTTCTGCTAGATTCGGTTCATAAAATTACCAAGGAAGCTTGAAAGCTGTAACAGGGTTACCTTCCACTGATAATAGACCAGACAAGACCAAGAAGGTCTCAAATGACCTGGTAACAAACCTAACAGGTGCAACTTCTGACAAAAGGTCTTTAAGGGTTAATGATGTAACTGACATAAATGTGATATTTATTAGCATGATTCTAGGTTACAAAACAACTCATGCAAACAGACTTAACTCAATTTCCAGCTTATGCATAAAAAGTGCTCATGACATGGTTAAGGATAATGTAAAAATTGATTTATGTGAATGGTTAAATGATGAATTGATTGATAATCTAGGAAAGATCAAGAAGGATAAGAAAGGGACATTTAGATTTGGCAATTTACTTGTATGCTTAATGCTACATATAACCAAACAGGTGCTCGATATAGGTAACAAGAACCTTGGATTTGACATACCAGTAGGGAAACAGTTATCAGACTTGTTCAACAACATGGGTGAAAACAAAGAAAAGAATATTAATTTGTATTTTCAAGCATTAAAGGCCAGGATGAGATCTGGATGGAAGCAGTTATCCCAAGAACAATTTGGGTTACTGAAATGGATTATGAGACCGATGATCACATCATTGAAACATATGCAAAAGCCCCTCTGGAAGCACCCAAGGAACCTAAGGAAGAGGTATTTGGTAGTGCTGAAACCAATGAAAGTCAAATTCAATCCAAGAAGAGAGTGAAGAAAGTAGGAACAACTATGAGGAGAGGTTCAAGGTAGGCTAAGGCTATCAAAGAAGATGTACTCAAACAAACCGGTATCACTGAAGATGAGTTAGAAACTGTTAAGTACAAATGCCAATAGTAAAGCTCTAAGTCAATAGATAATAGGATGAGAGGGGGGGGGGTGAATCATACAAACTTAATCTTCAATATATCCAATAGATTCAACCTCAGTAGCATGTACTACAGAATATAGCTAAAACTGTAAAACATTTAAACTCATGAACATATAACATCACAACACATATAACACCAGATTTAACATGGAAACCCAAATAGGGAAAAACCACTATGGGATTTCGGACCCACTAAGAAATATACTCTTCTAGAATATGCTCGGTTAAAAGAAAATCCTGTTAAAGATTACAAACACATTGCTAGATGTGACCCGGTTAAGAGATTTCCCTTAGATCTGTTAGGATCTTGCACTTTGTTAGAAGTGACCTTGTCAAAGGATTTCAAACACTCATTTAGAATGTCACCTTGCTAGAGGATTTACAAATAAGACTGTTAAGTCCACTCGGTTAAGAGATTTTCTGTCACTTACAAAATAAACAACAGTAATAAAATATATCTACAACTTCACATCTTAAATGCTAAAGCAGATTCTTATTTGCTCAAAACAATTTTGTCATAAGACTTATCTTGTCCCTTGTAAGGCTTGCTGGGCTTCCCAATCTGTTATTCAATTAGATCTCCAAGCTTCTGTGCTCGGTAAATATTACTATAGCATCATTGTGCTTACAATTTCCGCATCCATTGTTCATCAACAATTTCTTATTTATAAACAATTCTCACCACTTAACCTCCTTGATCACATTTCCCATTATCAATCTTAGCCATCAGATCTTCACACTTGACCAGGTTCAATGTATCCTTCGATCTAAAAATATTTTACCTTGCCTCAGGACTTGCATTCCTTTCTTGGAACTTGCACAAGGTTATTGCAGTTCAATCTGAGCTGTAGATCTTCCTACGGATCTTCCATTGCCATAGATCCTTAACAAACTTCATGTGCGACATACCAATCATTAAATCAACTCCAGCTTATCATTGTCCTTCATTAAATAATGCTTGTATTCATCCAATATGATCTATTGTAACTCGGTTGTTACTCGGTTAACATTGGACTTCATTCGGTAGACATTCTACCTTCATTTACCGACATCGATAACCTTAGGGTTTACCGACTAGGTTCCTTAGGGTTTACCGACTAGGTTCTTTTGCTCGATGACATAGTATAGTATTAAACAACATATTTAGGATACCAAAACAATCAAAACAACATGATCTCATCATTGTCTAACTCGGTAGTAGTTGCCCATTGAATAACTTATTTCTCCCCTTTATTATCATATTCTTTCGGTGTCACTTACCGACTTCTTAATACTCATCAAAACATACTTCTTAAGATATGGCAACATCATACTGAATCAAAAAATCAATTTCTTGACATCAATGACAAAATAATATTATTAAGACAGTTATCATCCTTCTTCAGTTATATCAATAATCTCCAACAACCTTCTCAATATCCTTATTGAAATGCCAATAATCTGTCTTTCTATTGTAATGCCAACAGAAACATTACAGCCTAAAACTCACCTTTCACCAGTAGCAACTTCTTCAGAGAATGATATGCTAGCAACATTTAAAAGAGTTGTAAGAAAAAGGGAACCTTCACCGGCATCCACTCCTTCGCCTAGAAGAACCAGGCAAAAACAACAGGCAGTGAGGCCTCCGGCCAAGAAGACAACTCCAAAGAAGAAAAAGATAACACCCAAGAAGAAAACTAAACAAAACATTGCCCCAATTGACAAACTACTGAATGAAATAAAAGAGGAAGGAAATCTTAAGAACATCAAAAAATTATATGATACATTATCAGTTGATGAAAAAGAGTAAGTTGAAAACAGTGTTATTTTACACTTGGATATCTACAAGAAGTTCTTGATGCAAGTTGTAGATGAACTACCAGATGAACTATTCAAGAGACTGGAAGCAAGAAGACAAGTTGTTGTAGAGCTTGACAAGAAAATAAAAGTTGAAAAATTACTTGTTGTTTACCTAGTTAACTCACCGAAGGAGATAGATGATTTAATTACAGAGGCTAACCGGTCAATATTCTCTACTACACACCGACATATTGCACTAATGGTTGGAAGAGTAAATGAGGTTACATAGGAAACTGAAAATGCATGGGATATATTCCTTGTTGAGAAGGAAAAATAGGAATATTATAGAAACCCTAAACCAATCAACGTATATCAGAAAGACAAGGATAAGGGAAAAGGAAAGGTTGGTGGACCTCCTAGCATCAAAATAAGAGATAATTTATCCCCACCACCTCTGATTACTCCACCGGTAGCAACAAATGAAGATCAACTGGTAGATGAGAGTATGGATATATCACAAGAGGATACAAATCCTAATTCTGAGGTACTATACACAGTTGATGTTGATACTCAGAAAGTCAACATTATGATAGACCAGGACACAAGTGGCAAGACAGATATGGCTAGTGAGCCACCAGAAACTGATAACACTGATAGCACCAAAGGAAAAGAGGTAGATGATAACACAGGGTAACAAGCAGAGACTCAAACAGAAACACAAACAGATCAACAAATAGAGAAACAAGCAGAGCAATAGGCTCTAGAACAACAACAGGTTAATGTGGAAATAGTGCCAACGACAACAAGAGAGCAACAAAAACCTTTGCTTAAGGAAATGGAAACACAAACTGACCTACCAGAGGTCACTACAAGAAAGGTTATTTCCCCCACCAACAGAATTCAGAATGTTGGTTCCTCCTCGACAGGATATAAATCAACAAATGTAACTGAAGTTCTTTTAGATTCTATAAAGAAAATAATAGATTGTAGTTCACAGGCATATAAAGCTATAGATGACACAATTCCAATTTTGAAGATGATAGCTCCAAAATGCAATGTAGATAATAAGGATTCTTTGAGTCAACTTGACACTCTGTCTAAGTATATTACTGAAAACATAGTGACAGTTGAGCAAATAAAGGAGGAAGCATTCAAAGAGAGGTTGGAAATTGAAAAACAAAAATTCTTTGAGGAACAAATAAAGAAGTGTACAAGGAAATTTGACACACTTCTACCAGAACTATGCAACACATTGAAGGAATTTAAGACTCTGTACAACAACATCTATAAGACTAACTTTTTGACAGTTGACATAGACAAGAAAATGAGCAAGATACAGGAAGAAATTAATAAACTTGCTGACAATTTTATTAATTCATCTGATACATTATCAATTTTTGAGAAAAAGATAACAGGTTTTGAGGAAGAATTACTAAAGCTAGAAAGAGAAAAGGAGAGAATAAAAAATAAGGCTAAGGATCTGAGACTAAGACTAAGTCCAAGACTGGACTATCTAGCATCCTTAAGGAAAGAAATATCTGAGGCATTAGTACAAGGACAAAAAACACCAGCAGAGCAAATGCAACACCTCACCGGTGCAGTTCAAAGAACAGAGGTAGCAATAGAAGATAGCAAAAAGTTTCTTAAAAGCCTAAATTTGGTTTTGGTAGATCTTTTTCAAATTGTAACCACCCAGTTACAAGGTTGAGACAGAAAACTACAACTCTATTGACACTTTGACAACCTTTGTCATTGATGCCAAAGGGGGAGTAGTGGAATAAGAAAATAATGAGAAAAAGACTCATCTGCTTAGGGGGAGCTCACATATTCTTGGTACACATTTTTTGATTACAAGTTTTGGATACACTTTTTTTAATTTTCTCATGATTTTTGTCATCAATGCCAAAGGGGGAGATTGTTGGCAAATGCACACTCCAATGAGACATTGTAGGTGATTGAAGGTTTTGTCATTGATGGCAACCTTACAATCCTATGACACTGGTAAGGCATTCCACCGGCACTAGCAAGATCAAACTCTACACCGACACTTAGACTGCCAGCACCGACAGTGAAAGGAAGCATACCGGCACAGAGGCCGACAGGATTTTTGTTGTAATATATTTTGTTTATTATTGTAAAATCACCATAAGCCGACTTGGTAACATTGTAAAATGACTCATGTATATAAGAGATCATTGTAGAACATTTAGTAGAGAGAGAAAAAGAAATGTAATTAGGCAAAATAAGGCAGACCTATTATGCGAATTATAAGTTAAGGGTTTATGTAAGAAGCAAATCAGAAACCAGTACTAGATCTGGCATCATAGATGCTATTTTGAAGCAATACAAGACACTGGATTTATATAATCCATTTTTTAAGTCAGTGAGACTTCCTATTTTGTATTTGAGCAGTGAGCTCTAGGCACTTGGCCTTCCTGCATGTGCAGGCCCCTCTTGTAGCAGTAATATTCTCTTATTGGCCAGTAAGTGAATATTGTGGGTCACAAATCCCACCAAGGTTTTTCCCACACTGGGTTTCCTCATTAAATCTTTGTGTTATGGTGTGTTTTTCATGTGGTTATTTTTATCTCTATTTATTGCATTACTTCTTGTTTACCGGTACACAGTTTTAAATTGCTCTACATATTTTAAGTTAAGAAATTCATCAAACCGGATAGATACTGATTCACCCCCCCCTCTCAGTATCTATGGCACTCCTAACAAGGTATCCGGTAAGTGTTGTAAAGTTGTTATTGATAGTGGTAGTTTGGATAATCTTGTTTTAGAAGAGATGGTGAATAAGTTGAAATTGGAGAGATTGAAACACCCTAAGCCTTACCAGATAGCATGGATTTAGGATGAACATAAGTTGTTAGTAAGTGAACAGTGCTTAGTAAAATTGAAAATTGGGAATTACCATGATGAAGTTTTGTGTGATATTATGCCTATGGACATTTGTCATCTTTTATTGGGAAGACCTTGGCAGTTTGATAGACAGACAATGCATGATGGAAGGAAGAATACATACACTATTGTGGCCAATGGGATGAAGCAAACCTTGTTGCTTTTGGAGGAACCTTTGAAGAATGATGTTTGTACAAATACCAGAATCTGTCTTGTAGATGGAAGGAAGTTCATAGATGGACTGAGACATGAGAATGTATGTTTGGACTTAATTCATAAGAGGACTAAGAGACCAGAAGCGGAAGGAGAACACCCAACAAAGATAAGAGATTTGCTGACAGAATATGAGGACATCATTTTAGATAATGTACCTAATGGATTGCCACCTGTTAGAAGCATTAGTCATTGCATGGCCTTAATTCTCAAAGCTAGTTTTCCTAACAAAGCTGCACACTGGTTAACATCTGTAGACGTGTAAAAATGACCATATTCCTAAATGAATATTTTATGTTCATTTCTCTATTTAATTAAATCCAATTTAATTAAATTATCCTCATTCTTCTATTTTATTAAATAAATTATTCAATTTATTTAAATAAAATTCACTATACCATTTAATGAATAAATCATTTTATTCAATTAAATCCCCTAGCCACTTTTAATTAAATTCAAATTTAATTAAATAGTTATCCTAAATTGAATAAATCAAATTTATTTAATTACAACCAAATTGAATGAAAATCAAATAATTCAATTAAATCCTATTATCCCCCATCCACTTGCAAAATCCCAAACCCCTTCCTAATCCCTTCTAGAATCTTCTAATCGATTCTAATTAACCTAACCCTCCTCTAAATTTTGTCACATCCCTAAGCAAAGGGAGGTCACTTCTCAAATGGCCCAAAGTCTTGGATAACCATTGAAGGTTTTCAACCTTCAACCACCAAAACCCCCAAAGTCTTTGAAAACCATTGAAGGCTTCCAACCTTCAACCACTTAATCCCCAAAGTCTCCAATAACCATTAATGGTTATTTCAAACCCTCCCACATGGTTAAAACATTTGTTTTGACTCAACCTCTACCCAACCCAAGGGTCTCATCAGGTCATTAATGCTTTGACCATGATTATCTCTTAATCATTTGCACAAAGGTTTATCTTTGGATTAGATCCTAATTCATTGGGTAAACCTAACTTAGACTTGACCCTTAGCCTTTAGATAACCATGAGGTCTTCTCAGGCCTTTAATGCCTTCAACCTCTTCTTTCAACCCAATCCTGTGTGAACATTTGTCACCATGTCATTGGTGCCAATTGTGCACATGGATCCTCAACTTTCAAACTTGGCCCTTGATTAAACCATTCAATCTTGACCATCCATTGCCCTGTTTGAGCTATAAATAGAGCTCTCATTCCTCCATTCTAAACAATCATCTTTCAAATTTGAAGCATCACACTTATGCTCAAATTATTTCAAGCTTTTATTTCATCTATGCTCATCATTTTAGCCTCTTTTAGATCATAAATTAGACTAAATATGCATGTTTAGAGTAACTTATTTATCATTTTAGCTCAATCATATACTAAATATAGTATGCTAGGATAGTATTCATACTAATCTTGTCATCTTATCATTTAGTTTATTGCATTTTAGCATCATACATAGCTTACAACACATCTCATACTAAAATCAATCAAAAGCATGTCTTGTTCTCATATTTGCCATCCCTAAACCATTTTGCTCAGTAATCTGAGAGCAAAAACGTTGGTTTGAGGGACATTGTGAGATAGAGAACCATGGGACCCTCCTTGGGAAGCTGAGTAATACTACGTTACTCCATAGCTTGCACCAAGAAGTCCTGTGTGTGTGTGTGGACTGGTATTTCTCATATTTTCACATTTTAAGTTTTATAAGCCCACTTTTCCCGCATACAACATCAATAGAGAATGAAGAACTGAATAGACAAGTGCAGGAACTGTTGAAGAAAGATTTAATCAGAGAAAGTTTGAGTCCCTGTGTAGTACCAGCAGTATTGACACCTAAGATGAATGGAGAATGGAGAATGTGTACCGATTCCAGAGCAATAAACAAGATCACAGTGAAATACCGATTTCCCTTGACTAGGATGGATGACATAATGGACTATTTGAGTGGAGAAAAGTACTATACAAAGATAGATTTGAAGAGTGGATAACATCAGATCAGGATCAGAGAAGATGATGAGTGGAAGACTGCATTTAAGACTAATGAAGGATTATATGAATGGTTGGTGATGCCTTTTGGACTAGCTAATACACCAAGTACTTTCATGAGACTAATGAATGAGGTGTTGAAGAAATTCTTGGGTAAGTTTGTTATTGTATACTTGGACGACATTCTAATTTTTAGTAAAACAAAAGAGGAACATTTGTGGCAGTTAAGACAAGTTTTGCAGAGGTTGAGAGAAGAAAAGTTGCTGATCAATATCAAGAAGTGCACTTTCATGAAGGATGAGTTAGTCTATTTGGGCTTTGTGATATCTGAGGATGGTTTGAAGATGGACCTTGAGAATGTGAAAGCCATTGTTGAGTGGCCTACACCAAAAATCATGTGAGAGGTAAGATCATTTCATGGATTGGCTAGTTTTTACCGGAAGTTTATAAAAAAATTTAGTTCAGTTTGTAATCCTACGACTGAGACCATGAGGAGAGATAGGAAGGAATTCAAGTGGACCATCGGAGCAAACAGAAGTTTTGAGTTGTTGAAGCAGAAAGTGACTGAGCAGCCTATGTTGGCTTTATCGGATTTCAATAAGGTATTTCAAGTAGATTGTGATGAAAGTGGAACAACAATAGGAGCAGTTTTGAGTCAAGAAGGGAGAGCAATAGCATATTTCAGTGAGAAATTGAATAATGCCTAGAAGAGATATTCAGTATATGATTAGGAATTTTATGCCATAATTCAAGCCCTGAAGAAATGGAGACATTACTGGCTACCTAAAGAGTTTGTGTTGTATACAAATCATCAAGCTTTGCAATATTTGAGCAGTCAGAGTAAGTTGAATCAGAGACATATGAGATGGGTAGAGTTCTTACAGAGTTACACCTTTGTGTTGAAACATAGAAGTGAGAAATCTAACAAAGTTGCTGATGCATTGAGTAGGAGAAGGAATTTTCTGGTAGAAATGAGAGTGACAATATTAGGGTTTGAGGATTTGAAGACCTTGGATGATGAAGACCCGGATTTTGGAGAACCTTGGAAATCCTGTAGAGAACCGGTTATGGTTGATAGGAGAAAATGGTTGGATTACTTCATTCAGGATGGGATGTTATTTAAGGGAGTTCAGTTGTGCATACCTAAAAGTTCCATGAGAGAGAACCTAATAAAAGAGAAGCATAGTGGAGGTTTAGTTGGACACTTTGGCATTGATAAAATGGTTGCATTGGTAAGTGAGTAGTACTTTTGGCCCCATATTCATAAAGATGTTAATAGATATGTACAAAGTTGTAGAGTTTGTCTAGTTGCAAAAGGTAGTAGTCAGAATGCGAGATTGTATAAACCTTTGATAGTACCAGTAAGACCTTGGGAGGATATAAGTATGGATTTTGTACTTGTCTTACCTAAGACACCAAGGGGGAATTATTCTATATTTGTGGTAGTGGATAGATTTTCAAAGATGGCTCATTTCATCAGATGCATTGCATATAGCAGACCTATTTTTCAAGGAAGTGGTAAGATTGCATGGATTACCTAAGAGCATAGTTTCAGATAGAGACACTAAGTTTTTTGGCTATTTTTGGAGAACACTTTGGAAGAAGATGAAGACAGATTTGGAGTTCAATTCTACTTTTCACCCACAGACTGATGGATAGATAGAAGTAGTTAACCGGAGTTTGGGAAACTTGTTGAGATGTTTAGTAGGAGATAAAACTGGAAGTTGGGATTTGATCCTTACACAAGAAGAGTTTGCTTATAATAATTCAGTGAATAGAAGTACCAGAAAAACACCTTTTGAGATTGTTACTGGAGTGCATCCTAAAGGAATAACAAAATTGAGAGACATTATCAGTGAAGACCGAAAGAGTTTAGAAGCAAAAGAATTTGCAGATCACATGGCAAAATAGCACATTCATGTTAAACAACATTTTGAAGACATGAATAAAAAATACAAGAAGAAGGTAGATGAGAAGAGGAGACATAAAGAATTTAAGGTTGGCAATGAAGTGATGGTCTATTTGAGAAAAGAGAGATTCCCGGTTGGAACTTCTAATAAGTTGCAGATGAAGAAGTTTGGACCCTGTAAGATCTTGAGAAAGTTCAGTTCTGGAAATGCATATCAAGTGGAGCTACCAAATAGTCTAAATATTTCACCTATATTCAACATTGTAGATCTTCATGAGTACCATGAACTAGAATTTAGTGAGGACAGTATTGCAGACTTGGAGAAACAATTTCTTCGAAAGGAACCAGATCAAATTGAAGAGATTTGGACAGTAGGATTGAACGTAGTACTCAAAGTAGTCAGTACAAAGAATACCTTGTGAAGTGGAAGAACAAACTAGTGGAAGACTCATCTTGGATTTCTTAGGCAGAGGTAGACCGCCTTGGTTTTCCTTTGACCCCAGCAAAGTGAGAGGATCAATTTCTATTAACCCCAGATGTCTGATGTAGGAGCATCCCCAATTCATAGAAATCTTGCATCAACCAAAAACATTTTCTTTTTTGTTTGCAGTTTCAGTTTTCCTTTCTATGTGTCCTAGTTTTGGCACATCGACTTCCTATGGAGTTGGATTCTTCTTGAAGACTTGATCACCCTGCTTTCTTTCTAACCACATCTCATTTGGATCACTTTCCGGTAAGATATCGCTACCAGTTTTCCTTGACAGTTTCTTGTTACCGGTTGCCTGAGCCTATTCTGGTGATCTACCAGAACCCATTCTGATACTTGTGGAGCCTTGGATGTTGATCTTGATGTTTCTTAATGTGTGCCTGACCTTCTACATTTCATCCTTTGGGATTTTTTGGAGGCCACCTTCATTCATTTCTGCATGTTAGGGTTTTGATCCTTTTGGGCTAACTATATCCTTTGGATCGATATATATATGTAATCAATCAGTCAATCAATTCAGAGATAAGAAGTATTAGATAGATAATGCTTAGAAAATAGATCTTTTGATTCAATGCCCCTATGAGACAATTTCTACCAGGCCTGTGTGCTGGTATGTTGTAACCCGGTTCTTGTCGGTTGGATGTATTTGACTTTCATACAATAAAACAATCTGTTCTGCATTTTCCTCCATCATATCTACGTGTTTCTATTGTGTTGACTCTTGCTGACTAGTTTGGACTGATCTCTTCAAGGTCCCTCCTCATCGGTGACTGGTTCACAATGCCTCAACTGGTACAGGAAACTGAAACAGTTACACCTGCACAATTAGAAAATTGAACTGTGACCGTGTTGGCATATGCACACTCCAATGAGACATTGTAGGTGATTGAAGATTTTGTAATTGATGGCAACCTTACAATCCTATGACACCGGCAAGGCATCACACCGGCACTAGCAAGATCAGACTCTACACCAGCACTTAGACCACAGGCACCGACAGTGAAAGGAAGCATCCCAACACAGAGGCTGACAGGATTTTGTTGTAATATATTTTGTTTATTATTGTAAAATATTTAGAAGCTAACTTGGCAACATTGTAAAATGACTCATATATATAAGAGATCATTGTAGGACATTTAATAAGTAAGGATGAGACATGGTAGAATGTAATTAGGCATAATAAGGCAGACCTATTATGTGAATTATAGGTTAAGGGTTTATGTAAGAAGCAGAGCAGAAACTGGTACTGGATCTGGTATTATAGATGCTATTCTGAAGTAGTACAAGACACTGGATCTATATAATCCATTTTTGTAAGTCAGTGAGACTTCCATTTTGAGCAATGAGCTCTAGGCACTTGGCCTTCCTGCATGTGCAGGCCCCTCTTGTAGCAGTAATATTCTCTTATTGGCCAGTAAGTGAATATTGTGGGTCACAAATCCCACCAAGGTTTTTCCCACATTGGGTTTCCTCGTTAAAATATTGTGTTATGGTGTGTTTTTCATGTGGTTGCTTTTGATTCTATTTATTGCATTATTTCTTAATTACCGATACATTGTTATAATATGTTCTACATATTTTAAGTTAAGAAATTCAACATACCGGATAGATACTGATTCACCCCCCCCCTCTCAGTATCTGTGGGAATCCTAACAATTGGTATTAGAGCTTGGTCCTCTATTTTTAGAAGCCTAACAGCTTGAGGAAGATCTTGACACCAGTAGAGATGAAAAATTTGATGAAGCAACTAGAAGTAACTCTCTCAGACTATGATACAGAGAAATTGAAAAACAACAAACTTGAAGATGATCTAAAGGTAGTTCAGGATATCATTCAAGCACTTCAAGAAAATTTTACCATTGCAAGAAACAAGAGAAGAGAATTATGTGAAAAGATGCAAAATGAGAATGATGAAAAAGAATCACTTAATGATCAGATAAGCAATCTAAAACAAGAGAACATGACAATGAAGAATGATATGCAAGACATGACCATGAGATTCTATAAGGAAATTAAAGATAGGAAGAAGAATGAAGAAGAAATGACCAGAAGACTAAGTGATGTAGCAAATGAGAACACAAGACTTAGCTATGAAAATGACTTATTGAAAATAGATCTGATGCATACTCAGAATGACTCCAATGAACTGATGAGACAGAAAGAGATCTTAGAAAGAGAACTGGATATTGCAAATCAACACAAAGATAAATTCAAGAAAAGCTCAGAAGAACTTGGTGACTTATTGAAGATTCAAAAACCTAATGGTGACACTTGTGGAATTGGCTTTGAGGCAAGAGAAAGCTCCAGTACTGCAAACACTCAGGATCATAGCAAACCGGTAAGGCAACCTAATGCTTATAAATCTAATGGAAAATGCTTTAACTGTAACAAGAACAGTCATAGAGAAAATAAATGTAGATCTAGAAATTATAAGAACATCAACTCTTCCATCGATCAATGTTCAAAATGAAACAAAGTTGGTCATAACTTTGAAAATTGCAGAATGAATGTGAGATGTTATGTTTGTGGAATATTTGGACACTTATCTAATCAATGTAGAACACATAATGGCATAGGTTATGGTAAAGCTATTCAAAAAAATAATGTGACTTGCTATGCATGTAACAAGATTGGGCATATTGCAAAATTCTGCAGAAGTAAAGGATCACTGGCAGACAACAAAAGTTCTAGTTTGAAAGGAAAAGAAAAAGTTGAAGAGGTTAAGGAAGAATTTTTAAAACAATGGATTAGAAAGTCAGATCTAAATATTGTTGGGAATACTCCTCCACTGGTAGAATCAATAAACACTCCATCGACAGGACAGAGTAGTGTTCCACTGGTAGGACATAACAATACTCCACTGGCATGAAGCTCTTCATCAAATTGAAGAAAGTTTCTTTGAGGGTTTGGCAATCAAATGAGACATGCTATTATTCCCTTGGTTAATGGTAAGGAGTTAGAAATTACTTCTATACCGGTAGACAATGTTAAGTGACTACTTAACCAGCATGCATTAAATGTGGTAGATGGCAAATAAACATTAGAAATTTATGATTTTGTCTCTATTTCACTTCACCAAGAATTCAAAGTTCGAAGAGCGCAAAATTTCCAGAGCAAAGGCATTTCGAGCAAAGAGGCAAGAGCACTTCAGCAATCAATCCATCCTAAGGTAGAAAAATGTATTTATCATCATGGCATCCTCCTCTACACCTGAATTCATAGCAAACCCTATGGTAGTCGAGGTTATCAAGCACCCTAGGCCCGTATTTCAGCTAGTTCTTGAGGTAGCTAAGAAAGATGACAATGTAGGTGCTTTTTCCCAAATTCCAAAGGGAGTTGTTTTTGTAGAAGATCCCAGAATATACATTCATTGCAATATAGAGGAATTAGGAGATGAAGAAATTAAAAACATGTATAAGACTGTTATATGTGATAATTCTGGAAATGTGAAACTTGAACATAAAATTGTTGAAACCCTAGGATTCATTGAAATCCTCTGCATTCCAGAATTTCCCAAGGAAGTTATTAGGATAGTCTTGAGCAGGGTACATGGTTCATTCTTTTGGCTTGACTCAATTCACAAAATTACCAAGGAAGCTATGAAAGCTGTAACAGGGTTACCTTCCATCGGTAATAGACTAGACAAGACTAAGAAGGTCTCAAATGACCTAGTTATAAACTTAACTGGTGGAACATTCGACAGAAGGTATCTGAGGGTTAATGATGTGACCGATATAAATGTGAGATTTGTTAGCATGATTTTAGGGTACAAAGAAACTCATGCAAATAGACTTAACTCAGTTTCCAGTTTATGCATAAAGAGTGCTTATGACATGGTTAAGGACAATGTGAAAATTTATGTATGTGAATGGTTAAAAGATGAGTTGATTGATAACTTAGGTAAAATCAAGAAGGATAAGAAAGGAACTTTTATGTCTGGTAATCTACTTGTATGCTTAATGCTACACATAACCAAACAGGTTCCTGGTATAGGCAATAAGAACCTTGGATTTGATATACCATTAGGAAAACAGTTGTCAGACCTATTCAATAACATGGGTGAAAACAAGAAAAAGAATATCCATGAGTATTTTCAAGCACTAAAGGATAGGATGAAGAAAAGAATTAGATTGTCACAGAAAATTATCAACAAGTATTTTCAAGCACTAAAGGATAGGATGAAGAAAAGAATTAGACTGTCACAGAAAATTGTCAACAAATACAAGGATGACATATGTTTTGTGATAAAAAAGGATGAGATCTGGATGGAAGTAGTTATCCCAAGAACAATTTGGGTTACTGAGATGGGTTATGAAACCGATGATCATATCATTGAAACTTATGCTAAAGCCCTTCTGGAAGCACCCAAGGAACCCAAGGAAGAGGTATTTGGTAGTGCTGAGACCATAGAAAGCCAAATTGAATCTAAGAAGAGAGTGAAAAATGTTGAAGCAGTTGTGAGAAGAGGCTCTAGACAGGCTAAGGCTATCAAAGAAGATGTACTGAAACAAACCGGCATCACTGAGGATGAGTTAGCAACATTACAACCTAAAACTCACATTCAAAAGGTAGCCACTTCTTCAGAGAATGACATGCCAACAACATTCAAAAGAGTTGTAAGGAAAAGGGATCCTTCACCGGCATCCACACCCTCACCCAGAAGAACTAGAAAAAAACAACAGATAGTGAGGTCTCTGATTAGAAAGACAACACCAAAGAAAAAGCTAACACCAATGAAGAAGAGGACTCAACAAAACATGGCCCCTCTTGACAAATTATTGAATGAAATCACAGAGGAAGGGAAACTCAAGAACATAGAAAGGGTATATGATACACTATCAGCAGATGAGAAAGAGCAAATTGAAAACAGTGTCATTTTACACATGGACATCTATAAGAAGTTCTTAATGGAAGTGGTAGATGAACTACTAGATGAACTATTCAAAAGACTGGAAGCAAGAAGACAAGCTATTGTAGAGCTTGATAAGAAAATCAAAGTTGAAAAATTACTTGTTGTTTACGCAGTAAACTCACCTAAGGAGATAGATGACTTAATTGCAGAAGTCAACCGGTCAGTATTCTCTACTACACACCGGCATATTGGATTGATGGTTGGAAGAGTAAATGAAGTAACAAAGGAAACAAAAAATGCATGGGATATATTCCTTGTTGAAAGGGAAAAATAGGAAGAATACAGAAACCCCAAACCAATAAAAGTATATCCAAAAGACAAGGACAAGGGAAAAGGAAAGGTTGGTGGACCTCCAAGCATCAAAGTAGAAGATAACTTATCCCCACCGCCTCTGATTACTCCACCGGTAACAACAATTGAAGATCAACTGACAGATGAGAGTATGGATATAGAGGATACAAATCCTAATCTAGAGGTTCTATACACAGTAGATGTTGATACTCAAACAGTCAACATTATGATAGATCAGGATACAATCGGTAAGATAGATATGGCTAGTGAGCCACTGACAACTGATAAGATTGACAATACTGAAGCAAAAATGGAAGATGATAGCAAAGGGAATAGATAGAGACTCAGACTAAGATTGAAACAGAGAAACAAGAAGAGCAACAGGCTCCAAAACAGGAACAAATTGATGTGGAAACAGTGCAACCGGCAACAGGAGAGGAACAAAAAACCTTGCTTAAGGAAATGGAAACACAGATAGACCTACCAGAGGTCACTACAATCTTGGTTACTTCCTCCACCGGTGGAATTCAGAATATTGGTTCCTCATCAGCAGGTTACAAATCTACAAATGTAACTAAAGTACTTTTGGAATCCATCAAAAGGATAACAGATTGTAGTTCATAGGCTTATAAAGATATAGATGACTCAATCCCAATTTTGAAGATGATAGCCCCTAACTGCAATATAGACAATAAGGTTTTTTTAAGACAACTTGACACTTTGTGTAAATACATCACTAAGAACACAGTGACAGTTGAGCAAATAAACGAAGAGACATTGAAAGACAGGTTGGAAATTGAAAAGCAAAAATTCCTTGAGGATCAAATAAATAAGTGTACTAGGGAATTTGACACACTTCTACTGGAACTATGTAACTCACTAAAGGAATACAAAACTCTGTATAGAGACATCTGTAAGACAAACTTTCTAACAGTTGACATAGATAAGAAAATGAGCAAGGTAGAGGATGAAATCAATAAACTTGCTGACAATTTTGTTAACTCACCTGATACACTATCAGTTTTTGAATAGAAGATAACAAGTTTTGAGGAAGAATTACTTAATTTAGGAAGAGAAAAGGAGAGAATAGTGAATAAGGCCAAGAATCTAAGACTAAGACTGAGTCCAAGATTGGACTATCTAGCATCATTATGGAAGGAAATATCTAAGGCACTTGTACAAGGACAGAGAACACTGGCAAAGCATATGCAACACCTCACCAGTATAGTTCAAAGAACAGAGACATCAATAAAGGATAGTAAGAAGTTTATGGAAAGTATAAACTTGATTTTGGTGGATCTCTTTCAAATTGTAACCACCCAGTTACAAGGTTGATACTACAACTCTATTGACACCTTGACAACCTTTGTCATTGATGCCAAAGGGGGAATAGTAGTATGAGAAAATAACTGGCAAAAGACTTATCTACTAAGGGGGAGGTCTCTTATATTTTGGTAACACATTTTTGGAAATATTTCTGGATTACAAGTTTTGGATACACTTTTGAAATTTTCTCATGAGTGTTGCCATCAATGCCAAAGGGGGAGATTGTTGGCATATGCACACTCCAATGAGACATTGTAGGTGATTGAAGGTTTTGTCATTGATGGCAACCTTACAATCCTATGACACCGGTAAGGCATCACACCGACACTAGCAAGATCAGACTCTACAACGGCACTTAGACCACCGGCACCGACAGTGAAAGGAAGCATACCGGCACAGAGGCCGATAGGATTTTGTTGTAATATATTTTGTTTATTATTGTAAAATCTTTAGAAGCCGACTTGGAAACCTTGTAAAATAACTTATATATATAAGAGATCATTGTAGGACATTTAATAAGGATGAGACATGGTAGAATGTAATTAGGCATAATAAGGCAGACCTATTATGTGAATTATAGGTTAAGGGTTTATGTAAGAAGTAGTAGAGCAGAAACCGGTAGTAGATCTGGCATTATAGATGCTATTCTGAAGTAGTACAAGACACTGGATCTATATAATCCATTTTTGTAAGTCAGTGAGACTTCCATTTTGAGCAGTGAGCTCTAGGCACTTGGCCTTCCTGCATGTGCAAGCCCCTCTTGTAGCAGTAGTATTCTCTTATTGGCCAGTAAGTGAATATTGTGGGTCACAAATCCCACCGAGTTTTTTCCCACACCGGGTTTCCTCGTTAAAATATTGTGTTATGGTGTGTTTTTCATGTGGTTGCTTTTGATTTTGTTTATTACATTATTTCTTGCTTATAATATGTTCTACATGTTTTAAGTTAAGAAATTCAACATACTGGTTACATACTGATTCACCCCCCCCACCTCTCTCAGTATCTGTGGGAATCCTAACAGACTGATATCAGAGCAGTGAACTGTTGGAATTACAATAAGTAGGGAAGATTGTTGGTATTACAGTAAGTTTGTTGGTTGATGATATTGAGAAGGTTGTTGGAGATTAATTAATAAAGGATGATTATTGTCTTAATATTATTACTTTGTCATTGATGTCAAGCAATTGATTTTATGATTCAGTATGGTGTTGCCATATCTTAAAGAGTATGTTTTGATGAGTATAAAGATGTCGGTAAGTGACATAGAAAGAATGTGAAAATGAAGGGGAGTAATAAGTTATTCAATGGGAAACTATTACCGAGTTAGACAGTGATGAGATTATGATGTTTTTATTGTTTTGATATCCTATATATGTGTATTCGATGAATAAACAAGAAGGAGAAAAAAATTCATGCAAAGGTTTGATATTACTCTATTTTACCGAGCAAGGAGCTAGTCAGTAAACTTCAAGTTTATCAGTCACCGAGAAGAAGCAACCGATATGAGAATGTCTACTGAGTAAAGTTCAGTATTAATCGAGTATCAACCGAGTAGTAACAGAATGCATTAAATAAGTGAATACATTATAAAATGAAGGATGCCAATGAGTTGGAGATTTATAGAAGATTGGAATGTCATGCAAGAAGTTTGTTAAGGATCAACGGTAATGGAAATTCAAGAGTTAGATCTACAACACAGATTGAACGGTCCTAACCGAGCACAAGTACCTAGGAAGGAATACAAGTTTCAAGGCAAGATAAAACATTTTTCAGTTCGAAGGATACAATGAACCTAGTCAAGTTTGAAGAACTGATGGCTAAGATTAATCATGGGAAATGTGATTAAGGTGATTAAGCGGTTAGGAATTTCTTATAAATAAAGTAAAGATGAAGAGTAGTTATGTGGGAAAATTAGAAGCATAGTGATGTTGCTGAAGTAATTACCGAGTACAGAAGATTGAAAATTTGTTTGAAGAACAGAGTGAGAACCCCAGCAAGGAGAAAGATAAGTCTTATGACAAGATTATCTTGAGAACATAGAATATGTTTTGGCATTTCAGATGTGAAGTTGTAGATATATATTTTATTACTGTTATTTATTTTTGTAAGTGACAGGAAATCTCTTAACTGAGTGGACCTAACAGTCTTATTTGTAAGTCCTCTAGGAGGTAACATTCTGAATGAGTGTTTGAAATCCTTTGACAAGGTCACTTCTAACAAAGTGAAGATTCTAATAGATCTTAGGGAAATCCCTTAACCGGGTCACATCTAGCAATGTGTTTGTAATCTTTAACAGGATTTGCTTTTAACCAAGCATACTTTAGAAGAGTATATTTTCTTGTGGTTCTGAAATCCCACAGTGGTTTTTCCCTATTTGGGTTTCCACATTAAATATGGTGTCAAATATGTTTTAATGTTTCAAGTTTATCTATTTATGAGTTTGAATGATTTACAGTCATAGTTGCATATCAAGATCAGTGCTATCGAGGTTGAATCTGATTAGAATACTGAATTGTGAGTTTATATGATTCACCCCCCCTCTCATCTGACTAACAATTGGTATCAGAGCTTGGACTCCAAAATAAAATTTTAAAGGAACTTGAGGCAAGATCCGAAGATGTATAAAAGGGATGCACCAAAGCTGAATAAGTCAAGTTTCTCCACATGGCAGAAAAGGATGAAGCTGCACTTATCAGGAATTGGAGAATATGCAACATATTATCTAGAGAATGATTATATTACACCTAGCACCTACCCTATGACAATGGAAGAAATAAAGGCAAAGCAAGAACATATTCAAGAAATGATTGAGATAACATCAGCTTTGACTGACTCAGAGTTTAATGATCTAGAAGATTGTAATGATGCCAAAGCAATGTGGAATAAGCTTATATCTGTGTATGGAGGAGATGAACATGTTCAAAGAGAAAAAGTAGATAGTTTGAGAGGACAACTTGAATCCATGAGAATGAATGAAGGTGAGAACATAATCCAATACAGTACAAGGTTAAAGGAAACCGTCAATCAAATCAAAGGAGCAGGAGGAACTATTGAAGAAAAGGATGTAACAAGTAAGTTGTTGAAAACACTTCTACCTGCTTATGCCATTAGAGTCTCTGCAATTAATGAATTAAGGTTTGTACCAAACATGCCAGTCTCTTTGGATGCTACTATCCGTAAGCTACATGCTTTTGAGTTAAGTAATTTTGATAACAATGGGTCTTCTGTAAACAAAGTTGAATTTGCATTCAGTTCTTTTCATCTTGGTGAATCTGATGATTACAATGATAGAATGTATAAGTATGCTGAAGGAAATCACAGTGGAGCAAGTGAGAGATTTTGCAAAAACATGGAAGAATTACACAAACTATATGAGGAAATCAGAAAGCATGAAGAGTTTGAAGCATTATTAGCCAGAAGGTTACTGAGAGGCAAAGGTAAGTATAAAGGGAAGTTGCCTTTAAAATGTTTTAACTATGATAAAATTGGACATATGGCTTCAAACTGTCCTAACAAAGAATCTAGTGAAAAGAGAGAATACTGAGATGACAAACAGAAAGACAACTATTACAGAGGACACCGAGACTTCAGAAGGAGAGATAGAAAGACATGCCTAGTAGCTGATGAGGAATCCAATGATGATAAATCCGATGGGACTGAGACAGAGGAAGTTGTATATGTGGCTATGAAAGATGGATCAGATGAAGAAAGGTATGAAGAAAAAGCCTTAATATCACACATAAATAATAATGATTCTTGGATCATAGATAGTGGATGCTCACATCACATGACAGGTGATAAACACAAGTTTGTTAAATTAGAAGATTATGATGGAGGTTATGTAAGATTTGGTAATGATGCACCATGTCTTGTGAAAGGTAAAGGATCTATCACACTTCTTGACAATGCAAAATGTGATGATGTATATTGGGTTGAAGGTCTGAAATACAATTTGTTGAGTGTAGCACAACTAAACAATACAGGATACCGAATAGAATTTCAGAAAGGAATTGTCAAAGTTCATGACAAACATGGAAAGTTGGTTGTTACTGGGACTCAAACAAGAGGTAATACATTTCACCTTGACTCAACTCAGAACAATTGTTTGTATGCTAAAATAGAAGATACCTGGTTATGGCATAAAAGGTTTTGTCATGTAAATTTTGATAACCTGATCAAAATAAGTAAGAAGCACCGTGTAAGAGGTCTACCGAGCTTGGAAAAAACTGAGAATGCTATATGTCGAGGATGCCAGATGGGTAAGATGACAAAATCAAGCTTTACAAGTAAGTCTTACACTTCTAAAGGAATTTTAGATCTTGTGCACACTGATCTTTGTGGTCCTATGAAAGTTCAAAGTTATTATTGTGATAAATACTTCATATTATTTGTGGATGATTACTCAAGGATGATGTCAGTTATGTCTCTAAAAGAGAAATTAGAAGCTTTTCAAATGTTCAAATGGTATAAGGCAAGAGTTGAAAAAGAAACAGGAAGACAGTTGAAATGTCTTAGATCTGATAGAGGAGGAGAATTCATTTATGATGAATTTAACTTATTCAACAATGATCATGGTATAAAGAGACAAGTGTCTGCACCAAGGACACCACAACAAAATGGGATAGCTGAAAGAAGAAATAGATCAATTGTAGATTGTGCCAGAACTTTGATGATAGAAAAGAAAGTACCTGAAACATTTTGGAGAGAAGCAATAAGCACTACAGTTTACACCTTGAACCAAGTACAACTGAAGAAAGGAACTATGAAGACACCTTATGAAATCAGGTATGACAAGAAACCAAATGTAAGTTATTTTAAAATATTTGGAAGTAGATGTTATATTCACAAAGATGACAAAAATGGAAAATTTGATTAGAAAAGCGAGGAAGGAACATTTCTTGGTTATTCCTCTAGGAGTAAAGCATTTAAATGTCTGATCAAATCATCTAACAAAATTGTAGAAAGTGCAAATGTGAAAATTGATGAATTTGTAGAAAGGAACGATGAAGGAAACTCCAAAGAACCAGAAGATTATGAAGAGTTTGTATATGTTCAACCGAGAAGTCTTATCGAGCAAGCCAATGAAGAAATTACTCAGTTATCGAGTGATGAAGAAGATTATACAGAGCCTACCGAGCCTATATTAGAAAAATATGTTAGGAAAAATCATGCATCAAGTCATATTATAGGAGATAAGGATGCTCCAATGATGACAAGGAACAAACTGAGACACAACACATATCTGATATCTGAATTTGAACCGAGGATAGTAAAAGAGGCATTAAACAATGAAGATTGGGTAAATGCTATGACAGAAGAAATTGATCAAATAAAGAAAAATGAAACATGGACACTGGTCCCAAGACCAAAAGTGAAAAATGTAATCGGTACAAAGTGGATTTTTAGAAACAAGATAAATGAAAAAGGTGAGGTCATTCGGAATAAAGCAAGGCTAGTTTGCAAAGGTTATGCTCAAGAAGAAGGAATAGACTATGGGGAGACTTTTGCACCTATAGCAAGACTTGAAGGAGTAAGAACATTGTTGGCATATGCTGCTTACAAAAATTTCAAGGTATATCAAATGGATGTTAAGTCTGCATTTTTGAATGGTATACTAGAAGAAGAAGTCTATATTGAACAACCTGAAGGATTTATTAAAGAGAAGAATAAAGATCAGGTATGTAAGTTGAACAAAGCTTTATATGGTCTAAAGCAAGCACCTAGAGAATGGTATGAAAGATTGCACTCTTACTTAATCAGGATTAGATTTATGAGGACTAGTGAAAACAACAACATGTATATGAAGAATGATGAGGATAATGGAATACTGATGTCAACCATATTTGTTGATGATATTATTTTTTGTGGAAATGATTCTTTATGCAAGAACTTTGGAAATGAAATGTGCAAAGAATTTGAGATGTCATTAATCGGCGAGATAAAGTATTTTATAGGTTTACAAATACTGCAAATGAAAAATGGGATTTTCATTACTCAATCCAAGTATATAAAGGAAATCTTGAAGAAATTTGGAATGGAGGATTCTAAACCTGTAAGTACTCCTATGACTACTAACTGTAAACTATCAAAGAATGATGAATCTGTATCTGTTGATGAGACACTTTACCAATCTATGATTGGAAAGTTGCAATATGTAGTTCACAGCAGGCTTGATATAGCACATGTAGTAGGTATAGCTGCAAGATTTTTTGCAGATCCCAAAGAAACCCATATGACAGCACTCAAGAGAGTTTTCAGATACTTGAGAGGCACTGAAGATTATGGTTTACTATATGAAAAGAAGAATGATTTTGACTTAAAAGTCTATACTAGTGTTGATTGGGCAAGAAATATTGATGATAGAAAAGCACAAACGGTTGAGCTTTCTTTTTGGGAGAAAGACTAGTAAGTTGGCTTAGCAACAAACAATGATGCATTTCACAGTGAACAGCTGAAGCTGAATATGTCGCTGCAACATTGAATTGTACCAATATAGCATGGATCAAACAACTGTTGGAAGGTATGAATGAGACAGTTACCGAGCTAGCAACTATATATTATGATAATACAAGTGCTATTAACATTTCAAAGAATCCGGTAATGCACTTTAAGACAAAGTATATCTCTATAAAGTATCATTATCTTAGAGAAGAAGTTCAAGAAAAGAATGTTGTGCTAGAATATGTTAGCACAAAGGAACAAATAGAAGACATCTTCACAAAGCCACTACCAAGGGATAGTTTTGAGTATCTCAGAAGTAAGTTAGGGGTCCTACCCCTATCTAGCACTCACTGACAGAGTTCGGTGACAACATCAATTCTATGACTACATAGAATACTATTTGTGATTTGATGCTGATTTACACACTTTAGAAGGTTGTCTAAAGTTGTGTAGGGAATAATGAATGAGGACAAGATGCTCTGACAGAGATACATTTTTATATGTTTTAATAGCCAGGAAATTACTTCACAGGAGAAGTAATCATGGATCAGTCTTACTTTTGGCATTGTTGTCAAAGGGGGAGAAGACTAATGGCAGGGGGAGAAGATTACAAGACAAGTTTACAGCTTGAAGATAACAAGAGAAGATTCATAGCAGTTCGAATCAGTTGGAATAAATCAAGTTGGTATTGCCATCAATGCCAAAGGGGGAGATTGTTGTCATTACAATAAGTAGGGAAGATTGTTGGCATTACAGTAAGTTTGTAGGTTGATGATATTGAGAAGGTTGTTGGAGATTAATTAATAAAGGATGATTACTGTCTTAAATTATTATTTTGTCATTGATGTCAAGCAATTGATTTTCTGATTCAGTATGTTGTTGTCATATATTAAAGAGTATGTTTTGATGAGTATAAAGATGTCGGTAAGTGACACAAAAAGAATGTGAAAATGAAGGGGAGTAATAAGTTATTCAATGCACAACTATTACTGAGTTAGACATTGATGAGATTATGATGTTTTGATTGTTTTGATATCCTATATATGTGTATTCAAAGACTAAACAAGAAGGAGAAAAGATTTCATGCAAAGGTTTGATATTACTCTATTTTACCGAGCAAGGAGCTAGTTGGTAAACTTCCAGTTTATCAGTCACCAAGCAAAAGCAACTAAGATGAGAATGTCTACTGAGTAAAGTTCGGTATTAACCAACTATCAACTGAGCAGTAACTTAATGCATTAAATAAGTGAATACATTATTAAATGAAGGATGCCAATGAGCTGGAGATTTATAGAAGATTGGAATATCATGCAAGAAGTTTGTTAAGGATCAATGGCAATGGAAATTCAAGAGTTAGATCTACAACATAGATTGAATGGTCCTAATCGAGCACAAGTACCTAGGAAGGAATACAAGTTTCAAGGTAAGATAAAATGTTTTTTCAGTTTGAAGGATACAATGAACCTAGTCAAGTTTGAAGAACTAATGGCTAAGATTAATCATGGGAAATGTGATTAAGGAGATTAAGCGGTTAGGAATTGCTTATAAATAAAGTAAAGATGAAGAATAGTTATGCGGGCAAATTAGAAGCACAATGATGCTTTTGAAGTAATTACCGAGTACAGAAGAGTGAAAATCTGTTTGAAGAACAGAGTGAGAAGCCCAGCAAGGAGAAAGATAAGTCTTATGAAAAGACTATCTTGAGCACATAGAATCTACTTTAGCATTTCAGATGTGAAGTTGCAAATATATATTTTATTATTGTTATTTATTTTTGTAAGTGACAGGAAATCTCTTAACTGAGTGGACCTAACAGTCTTATTTGTAAATCCTCTAGGAAGGTAACATTCTGAATGAGTGTTTGAAATCCTTTGACAAGGTCACTTCTAACAAAGTGAAGATTCTAATAGATCTAAGGGAAATCCCTTAACCGGGTTACATCTAGCAATGTGTTTGTAATCTTTAACAGTATTTTCTTTTAACCGAGCATACTCTAGAAGAGTATATTTTTCTTGTGGGTCTGAAATCCCATAGTGGTTTTTCCCTATTTGGGTTTCCATGTTAAATCTGGTGTCAAATGTGTTTTAATGTTTCAAGTTTATCTATTTATGAGTTTGAATGATTTACAGTCATAGTTGCATATCAAGATTAGTGCTACTGAGGTTGAATCTGATTAGAATACTGAATTGTGAGTTTATCTGATTCACCCCCCCCCCCCCCCTCTCATCTAACTAACATGAACCTGAAGTTCAGAATACACCAAGGTATGTAAGATTAAATCATTCTGAAGATCAAATTATTGGAGATAGGAACAAGGGATTTATGACAAGAAGAAAACTAGCAAATGAAGAGGTATGTCTTATTTCTCAAGTTGAACCGACAACTATTATTGAAGCTTGTAAGGACAAACATTGGTTAAAGACTATGGAAGATGAATTAGATTAGATAGAGAAAAATGAGACTTGGTCTTTAGTTCCCCGACCTAAAAATAAGAATGTTATTGGAACTAAATGGGTTTTTAGGAATAAACTGAATGAGGATGGTCAAGTTTTAAAAAACAAGGCTAGATTGGTTTGTAAAAAATATTCTCAAATGGAAGGAATTGATTATGGTGAGACATTTGCACCTGTAGCTATAATTGAAGTTGTTAGACTATTTCTTACCTATGCAACTTTTAAGAACTATAAGGTTTATCAAATGGATCTTAAATGTGCATTTTTGAATGGTGAACTTGAGGAAGAAGTTTACATTGAGCAACCTAATGGATTTTCACTGACAGATGATAAAGATATGGTTTGTAGATTGAAGAAAGCTTTATATGGATTGAAACAGGCTCCCAGAGCTTGGTATGCAAGGTTGGATAAATATCTTTTGAAGCTTGGTTTTACTAAAGGCAGTGCTGATAGTAATTTATATTATAAGATCACTAATGATGATATTCTAATTATTGAAGTATTTGTTGATGATATCATTTTTGGAGGACAAGATAAATTATGCATGGAATTTTCTAACAACATGAAGAATGAATTTGAAATGTCCATGATTGGTGAGATGAGATTTTTCTTAGGTTTGTAGATTACTCAAACTGACAAAGGAATTTTTATCTGTCAAACTAAGTATCTGAGGGATTTGTTGAAGAAGTTTGGTATGGATAATTCCAAACCGGTAAGTACTCCTATGGTGAGAAGTGAGAAATTATCTATCAAGGATACTTCTACACCGATAAATCTGACAAGGTATAAGTCTATGATTAGTGGTTTGTTATATTTGAATCAGACTAGACCTGATATTATGAATGCAGTAAGTATTGTTTCTAGATATCAAGGTAATCCTAAAGAAAATCATGAATGTGCAGTAAAGAGGACATTCCGGTATTTGCAAGGAACAACAGAATATGGCCTATGGTATTCCAAAAATGATGATTTCACTTTATGTGCATATACTGACTCAGATTGGGTAGGAGATACTGATGATAGGAAGAGCACTTCTGGTGGAGCTTTCTTTCTTGGAAAGAAACTGGTTTCATGGATCAACAAAAAATAGTCATGCATTTCTTTATCTACTATAGAAGTTGAGTATGTTGCAGTAGCAACTAATTGCACTCAAGCCTTGTGGATGAAGCAAATGTTGAAGGATATGAGGGTAAATTGTAGTGAACTGGTAGTTATCTACTATGATAACTCTGCAGCTATTGACATGTCTAAGAATCTGATATTTCACTCTAAGACTAAGCATATTTCAATAAAGTATAGCTTTATGAAGGACAAGGTAGAAGCAAAGGAAGTCAAATTGATTTATGTGAATACTACAGAATAGATTGCAGATATATTCACTAAACCATTGTCTAAGGAATCATTTGAGTATTTGAGAGACAGGTTAGGGGTTTCTGCCCCTCCGACAGAGACTTGATTGATGTAGTTTGTCATCAGTTTGACATGTATTACCAGAGATATTATTCATTCCAACACTGATGAGTGGTGCTACTACTCAGGGGGAGTAGTCAGCTTTGAGGTTTACATTATTGCTTTGATATTTTTGTCAGATTTTTGGCATTGATGTCAAAGGGAGAGAGATATCGATGTAAAAATAAAGAAAAAGGAGTTGTATACATTAGGGGGAGAGATTTATTCAAAACTTTATAGAGATATCATTCACACACATTGTTGGTTTTCTTCCACAGGGGAGAATTGTTTGGCACTTCTTGGTACTTAGATGTTTTTCACATCTAGTGTTACCATCAATGCCAAAGGAGGAGATTATTGGCATTATGGATGATCTAATTATGTGTTGCATTGAGGTTTTGTCATTGATGTCAACACTAGATGTTATGGATGGTTACCGATAGACAAGTTTTGGTTACCGATAGAAGATCCAGTGTTACCGGCAGAAGAGATTATCTGTTGGACACTTCCGACATGTTTGGATCTATGGAATGTGATTGGTTACATGTGATATGTGCTTCTAGAGAATGTTTTGGTCAGTTGGTATTGGCTTGGTATTGGATACTATCATACATTCTGGTAAACCCTTACTGACTTTGGTTTAAGGCTTACCGAGAGAGCTTTCACTGAGGAATCATGACAGGATGCATAAGTGGTGTTGGTGCGGCTTCTAGATGAATTTCAGGATGTTGAAGATGTTCTTCGATCGTGTTTCAAATGCTTGAAGACATTGCTTTGGCATGGTGGACCTAGAATAGGTCTGGTACCTATCTAGGTTATGGACCGGTATCATGCTAACATGTACTCTACATGTTATCGGGATGATTCAGGAGGATTTATGGATTTGTTATTATTATTATTTTGGTCTTAAGCCGACATGGCATATCATTGTAATATGGAATTATGTATAGATCTTATTGTAATATCTTTTAGGTGGTCAACCTAATTGATTTAGGTCTTAAGGTTTGTATAAAATGATGTAAGATCTCATTTCAGATCATGGGGATTATGTGTTGTGGTCTTGGAATGGAATATCATATGCGAAGGAGATTTGGTTGATCATAGGTGATCGAATTGGGATTAAGGAAGAGGTCAAAGGCCTCTAGTATTGAGCTTAACCGGGACTGTAATCAGGCATGGTAGATGCTATTTCTAGCAGTTCACTCTATTGGATTATTGTCCATTTATCTTGAGATGGTTGTAGTCTCTTTGTAGTCAGTGAGACTCTTTTGTAATGAGCAGTATGCTCTAGGCAGTGTGCCTTCCTGCATGTGCAGGCCCCTCATTGTAACACATACTTTCCATAGAAGTATCATCTGACTGTGGGTAGGCTTCCCACAGTGGTTTTTTCCTTTATGGGTTTTCCACGTACAAATCATGGTGTTATGTGGTATGGTTGCTTTGCATTGATTATCTTGTTAATTGTTAAGTGGTATTGTTTACCAGTATCTGTTCCTACTAGTATTTGTATGTGCTTTACCAGTACTTGATCTATTTTAAGGTTGTATTATGGATTAAAAGTTATAATATGTTAACAACTGATCCCCCCCCCCTCTCAATTGTTCACTGGTTATCCTAACATCTAGCTCTAATACCAATTGTTGGTAGCAAAGCAGTAGGAAAATTGAGAGGGGAGGTGAATCAATTTTTACCAAATTGAACCAAACTAACCTTAAATTTACATCTGATCATTAACAACAATAACATAAATAGTCACCACATCAACAACACACATAACACAAAAAAAATTTAACATGGAAAATCTGATTAAGGGAAAAACCACGATGGGATCCTACACACAATAAGATTATACTCTACAATAGTATGTAAAAATGTCACAATGGGGCATGCACATGCATTCAGGAACACTGCCTAGAGCTCACTGCTCAAAACAACAAAGGACCAAAAACCTTGGGAAGGCTCACAACCTTACAAAGATTGGACAACAATTCGGATTACGTGAACTGAAAGAATAGCATCTCCAAATGCCTAATTACAGTTCTGGTTAAGCACATTGTCTGTACAACAACTCTTCTCTATTCTTCCACACTTCTGGATGATAAATTCTCTTGTTCGCACATACAATACTCTCTCAAATCATAAACACAACTACATACACACAACTTACATGATTACATCACCTATTTATACAAATCATCAACCTTAACTTGAAGGTCGGCTCAACACAGAAAACCTAATTACAAAATTACACCACTCGATACATAAATCCATAACCCGACCAATACAATGTTGGCAAGGATATAGCATGGACCCAAATCAAATCCAAGAACACTGATAGAGAGGGGGGGTGAATCAGTGTTCTGACGGTACGATTAATTTTAACCTTATTAACACAATAACTTAACAACTAGTATGCATAAAAGTAGATAACAACAAGTAATAATGCAACCACAAAGATGAACACCATAAAACCACAAATTTATACATGGAAAACCTCAAAGAGGAAAAACCACGGTGGGATTGGAGACCCACAATATCTATCCACTAATCAAATGAATAAATATTATATATAAGGGGTCTGTACATGCAGGAAGAGCAAAAACCTAGAGCACACTTCTCATCACAAGAGGAACCTTATTTACTATAGAAGACATCAGACTACAATCTGTAAATAAGAGTGAATTGAAAGAATAACATCTCCTATGCCTGAGTACAGTTTCAGTTAAGCTCAATGCTGGAGGTCTTAAGCCTCTTAAACAAACCCAATTTGATGACCTGTGATCAACCAAAACCTCAATATATGATTACAACTTTATTCACACACAGATAATCCCATAATCCACTTGATCTACAAAGAGATCTTACATCATATTTATACCAACCTGGGACCTAAACAATTAGGTCGGCCACCTAAAAGATAATACAATAAATCCATTACATAAACCAGCAAACCAATGATAACCCAAGTTGGCCTAAGACCAAAACAACATTAACCAAATAATAAATCCATCTGGTAATGCATCAGGAGCATCCACCAACACGTTACATAAAACGGTCCATTACCTAACAGAATAGCACCGGACCTAAAATAGGTTGCCATAAGCCAAATGTAACACCACCAAACAACTGGAACACAAACATGATAACCATCAGCATCCCGAGAACCTTCTAGAAGCCACACCAACACCCCTTATCAAATGCATCAAAAGATCTTCAACGAAGCTCTGCTGGTAAAACCCTTACTGGTAAGCAAAAGGCTTACTAGAACATAGGATAGCTTCCAGATCATTAAATCCCAAACCAACTAAATGTGATATGCATCTGAACGACATGAATGACTAAACTAAACCAATCCCACCAATCATAACATATCCTCGATATGTTCATCATAATCCAACCACTCTACCAAAATTTGGTAGACAACCAAATAAGCTAGTGTTGACATCAATGCAACACATAATCAATTCCTCCATATTACCAACAATCTCCCCCTTTGGTATTGATGGTAGCACTAGATATGAAAAACATCCAAGTGGCAAGAAATGCGAAACAGGTCTCCCCAGATGAAAGACATACAACAAATGATATAACAATGAAGTTCTGAACCAATAGACCAAACCATAGACCAAACTCCCCCTGTGACTGATATCTCTTTTAAGCTTTATTTTTCACATGTATATCTCTCCCTCTTTGACATGAAGGCCAGAAATTTGACATAAACATCAAAGAAAAACAATAGATCCATTGAACCACACAACTGACTACTCCCCCTGAGTAGTAGCACCATCTCATCAATCCAGAATGAATAATAGTTTTGATAATGCATACCGGACTGATGCCAATCAACATCACTCAAGTCTCTACTGGAGGGGCAAATACGCCCAATCTTCCTCCAAAATACTCAAATGATTCCTTGGTTGAACCAAACCAATCCCACCAATCATAACATATCCTCGATATGTTCATCATAATCCAACCACTCTACCAGAATCCGACAGACAACCAAATAAGCTAGTGTTGACATCAATGACAAACATCAATGCAACACATAATCAATTCCTCCATATTACCAACAATCTCCCCCTTTGGTATTGATGGTAGCACTAGATATGAAAAACATCCAAGTGCCAAGAAATGTGAAACAGGTCTCCTCGAATGGAAGACATCCAACAAATGATATAACAATGAAGTTTTGAACCAATAGACCAAACCATAGACCAAACTCCCCCTGTGACTGATATCTCTTTTAAGCTTTATTTTTCACATGTATATCTCTCCCTCTTTGACATGAATGCCATAAATCTGACATAAACATCAAAGAAAAACAATAGATCCATTGAACCACACAAATGACTACTCCCCCTGAGTAGTAGCACCATCTCATCAATCCAGAATGAATAATAGTTTTGATAATGCATACCGGACTGATGCCAATCAACATCACTCAAGTCTCTACCGGAGGGGCAAATACCCCCAATCTGCCTCCAAAATACTCAAATGATTCCTTGGTTGAACCAAACCAATCCCACCAATCATAACATATCCTCGATATGTTCATCATAATCCAACCACTCTACCAGAATCCGGTAGACAACCAAATAAGCTAGTGTTGACATCAATGACAAACATCAATGCAACACATAATCAATTCCTCCATATTACCAACAATCTCCCCCTTTGGTATTGATGGTAGCACTAGATATGAAAAACATCCAAGTGCCAAGAAATGCGAAACAGGTCTCCCCGAATGGAAGACATCCAACAAATGATATAACAATGAAGTTTTGAACCAATAGACCAAACCATAGACCAAACTCCCCCTGTGGCTGATATCTCTTTTAAGCTTTATTTTTCACATGTATATCTCTCCCTCTTTGACATGAATGCCAAAAATATGACATAAACATCAAAGAAAAACAAAAGATCCATTGAACCACACAACTGACTACTCCCCCTGAGTAGTAGCACCATCTCATCAATCCAGAATGAATAATAGTTTTGATAATGCATACTGGACTGATGCCAATCAACATCACTCAAGTCTCTACTGGAGGGGCAAATACCCCCAATCTACCTCCAAAATACTCAAATGATTCCTTGGGAAAAGGTTTAGTGAAGATATATGCAATATTCTCTTAAGTATTCATATAAACCAATATGACTTCATTTGCTTCCACCTTTTCCTTCAAAAAGTTATACTTGATTGATATGTGCTTTGTCTTAGAATGAAATACTAGATTCTTTGATATGTCAATAGCAATAGAGTTATCACAGTGAATAACTACCGGTTCATTACAATCTACCCTTATATCTTTTAACATTTGCTTCATCCACAGAACTTGTGTACAATTAGTAGCAGCAACAACATACTCAGCTTCAAAAGTAGATAAAGAAGTACATGATTGTTTCTTGTTGATCCATGAAACAATTTTCTTTCCAAGAAAGAAAACTCCACCGGATGCCTTTCCGGTCACCCATATTTCTAGCCCACTCCTCATTTGTATATGTACATAGTGTAAAGTCATCACAAACCATAAACCATACTCAATTGATCCTTGGAAATATCTGAAAAATCCTTGCTATCAGAGCAAAAGATTCATCATAATCAATTCCTTCCTTCCAAGAATAGTCTTTTCAAACCAATCTAGCCTTGTTCCTCACAACTTGTCCATCTTCATTTAATTTATTCCTAAAAACCCATTTAGTTCCACTAGCTTTATCCAACATTCATCTTTATATGCTTCATCTATTGATGCCGGTTCAATCTGAGAGCATTCCTCTTCCGCTGCCAACCTTCTCCTTGTCAATACTCCCTTGCTTCTGTCTTCAGTGATCTGATCTTATGAATGATTTAACCTTACATACCTAGGAGTCTTTTGACTTTTTGTTTCCCTGCTCTGATCTTCAGTTACTGTTGAATTTTCTGATACTACCAGGGTGACTGGTTCAACATTTTGTTCCGGTACAGGTTCTACCGGTTTAATTAAGATCATTTCCACTTCCGGTTCTTTCTCATAAGTTCTGATTTGACCTATGTACTACTCATCCACCTTGACATTACCGCTCTCCACAATTCTCTGCAATCTTTTGTTACAACATCTATATGATTTTCTTTCATTTGAATAACCAAGAAATATTCCTTCATCACATCTAGGATCAAACTTTCCAATGGAATCATCTCTTTTGATATAGCATTTACTACCAAAGATTCTGAAGTACTTAACTATACGTGTATGACCAAAACATAACTCATAAGGTGACTTACCGATAAACCAAACTAGATCCAAGATTGTTAGATACTTGATCAGTCCCAAAGACACTGAGAGGGGGGGTGAATCAGTGTCTAACTGGTAAACAAAAGATTTAAACTTGTTTGCAACTTTATAACCCAAATTAATATACCAATGAGAAAATAATAATGCAGTAAAGAGAAACAAAAGAATAAGCATCAATGCACACCATAACACAAATATTTTAATGAGGAAACCCAGCAGGGGAAAAACCTTGGTGGGATTTGTGACCCACAATATTTACTCACTAGCCAGTATGAATAAATATTACTTGTACAATAGGGGCCTGTACATGCAGGAAGGCCAATAGCCTAGAGCTCACTGCTCAATCACAAAAAGGAGTCCCATTGACTACACAATTGGATGATTAAATCCAATGATAATGTATTGCTCAAAATAGCATCTGCAATGCTGGATTCAGTACCAGTTTAAGCTTTGTCAGATACCTCTGCCATAAATCTTGCTTCGCTCTGCTCTGCTCTTATTCTCTCATAATATAATTACGTCAAAATGCATATACAGTTATTCTCTCTCATATAGCGCTTACATTCATTTCCTAATTACATTCCTACAAAATGACCTACAAGATCTCATACATATATGAGTCTTTACAATGCATCATGTCATCTATACAAATATGATATTACAATACAAAACATTTTGCATAAACAATATTAATTTCATGTCAGCTCTGGATGCCGATATAATCTTCTATCGATGTATATTGGATGTCGGTGAGAATAGACTTGTAGTGCCTATCGATGCCGGTAGATGATGTTTTTTGACGATGTAACCTGTAAACCATGTTACCAGTTGGTTGCCATCAATGACAACATCAACTATTCTCCAAAGTCTGAAACAAGCTTTCTGACCACTATCGGGGGTCATGCAAGATCTATCATCAATTTGACTTTGCCTAAGGTGAGTGTCTTAGTTTCCAGATGATTTTCCTACCGGTGCAAGATCATTCTACTTTGTAGTATGAACATCTAGGGTATTTGATTCTGTCAGTTGATCCTTAGACTTTCTAATCCATTTCTTCTCACACTCCTTCTAGATATCATCAACCTTTTGTTTTCCCTTCTCATTGGATTTGTCATTTCTTGCCGGTAGGTTCTTTCTTCTACAAAAATTAGCAATGTGTCCTACTTTGTTACATGCATAACAAGTGACATTGTTCTTTTGAATTGCCTTACTACAACCTTGATCATTTCTTGACCTACATTGATTATCCATATGCCCATACTTTCCACATGCATGACATTTAACATTCATTCTACAATCTGTTGTCCTATGACCATACTTTTTCAATTGAAACACTGACCAGTACCTGAATTTTTATTCTGATTGACTCTATTTTTGCATTGACTTTCCATATGACCAAACTTATTACAAACAAAATATCTACCATCAAATTTATGTGCATTGGGTTGTCTTACCAGTGACCTTTGATTCCGGTTGACTGGTGGATTCATCTGATTGTTCTTCTGGCCAGATGTATCATCTTGATTTGCAGTACCAGAGCTTTCTCCATGGTCAAATCCAAGACCTATAGTGTCTCCACTATCCCTTTTATTCTTCAATAATTCATCAAGCTTTGCAAAATTGACCTTGAACTTGTCTTTGTACTCATTTGCAACATCCAGATCACTTCTTAGGATTGTTATCATTCTTTCCAACTCTTTCTCATTGTTTTGAGATTGCACCAATTTAGTTCTCAATATATCATTCTCATGTGCCAACCTAATGCATTCTTCATATCTGTCTTTCATATATTTGGAAAGATTTTCTTCATTCTTCTTCTGGTCTTCAATCTCCTTGGACATCCTCATATTTAGGGCTTTCATTTCATTCTTCATGACACCATTTTCCTGATTCAACTTCTGGCATAGTTCCTTTAAAGAATTATTCTCTTCATCATCCTATTTTTGTAAGAGTTCTTTCCTTTTAGCTTGTGTAGATGAAAACCTTTCTTGTAGAGTAAGGATGAATTCCTTTGCAGATCTCAGCTCATCTTTTATAGAATACAACTCATCTCACAGCTTCATGTTCTTCAATCTTTCAACATCATAGTCTTCAAATGGTACTTCAAGTTCTTTCTCCAAACTCATCTCCATGGATTCTGGATATAGGATCTTCCTCAAGTTGTTAGACTTATTCCAAGGCACCAAGAACACTAAGAGGGGGGGGGTGAATAAGTGTTCTATTGGTATTATTATTTTAACCTTATTAACACAACAACTTAACAATCCGTATGCATAAAAGAAGATAACAACAAGTAATAATGCAACCATAAAGATGAACACCATAACACCACAGATTTATACATAGAAAACCTCAAAGAGGAAAAACCACGGTGGGATTGGAGACCCACAGTATCTATCCATTGATCAGATGAATAAATATCACATATAATGGATTGCACATGTAGGAAGGCCAACAACCTAGAGCACACTTCTCATCACAAGAGGAGCCTCACTGACTATAGAAGACTTCAAACTACAATCCGGAAATAAACATAAATTGTAAGAATAACATCTCCTATGCTTGAGTACAGTTCTGGTTAAGCTCAATGTCGGAGGTCTTAAACCTCTTACACAAGCCCAATTCGATCACCTATGATTGACCAAAACCTCTGCATATGATTACAACTTTATTCTCCCATAGATAATCCCATAACCCACTTACTTGATCTACAAAGAGATCTTACATCATATTTATACCAACCCAGGACCTAAACAATTAGGTTAGCCACCTAAAAGATAATACAATAAATCCATTACATAAACCAGCAAACCAATGATAACCCAAGTTAGCCTAAGACCAAAACAACTTTAACCAAATAATAAATCCAACCGATAACACATTGGGAGCATCCACCAACACGTTACATAAACTGGTCCATAACCTAACAAAATAGCACCAGACCTAAAATAGGTCGCCATAAGCCAAATAACCATCACCATCCTGCCAACCTTCTAGAAGTCGCACCAACACCACTTATCAAATCTATCAAAAGATCTTCAATGAAGCTCTGTTGGTAAAACCCTTACTGGTAACCAAAAGGATTACTAGAACATATGATAGCTTCCAGATCATCAAATCCCAAACCAACTAAATATGACACACATCTGAATGACATGAATAACTGAACCAAACCAATTCCACCAATCAGAACATATCCCTGGTATGCTCATCATAATCCAACCACTCTATCAGAATCTAGTAGACAACCAAATAAGCTAGTGTTGACATCAATGCAACACATAATCAATTCCTCCATATTTCCAACAATACCACCAATTGATTCGTAAAGATCATCTGCAACACGTTGCACCATTGAATGTGTCGCATAACACGAAGAATACCACTAGACCAATAAAATCTTCAATAACGCACACCACGATCAATGCAGACCACCAAAACACATAGGACACAATCAAAGAACATCAACAAGAAACATGAATTCCACCGCAATCACTAGAACAACTCGGATAATAAGAATCATCATTAGCATCATCACCGGAGCTTAAGAACACCAACTGACAAACTAAAAGATACGCTTGCAAAGTTCCAAATCATGAACCATCTGATCTGAGGACACACATGAATGTCCCAAACACTCTCCACAAGCCGCAACTCAAGATATCATCATTCCAAAGCAATATGGATCAAATACCACAACTCTAGAACACATAATACTAAAAAACCAGTCACTACACTGGATCACATAACTCAACTAAATCACCTCATAGCATCACAAAATTCATATTGAATCAACTAGAGATAAGCATCTCAAAACCCAATAAACTGCATTAGCACATCTGCAATAGATCTCCGAAACAAACTGGTTGCAACAACCAATTCTCTGTAACACAAGAATATGTTGATATAAATGACAACAACATATCCAACAACTCTAATATCTAACATTCATAAATGCATGGAATTGGCTCCATTTGGATTCATTCTATCTTGTCATTTTCAATAGTCGAAAGTTGTTTTCCTTCAAAGGTTGGTAAACTAAAGAAGGTGAATCTCCAAGGCTAATAAACCAAGGAGATTGAGCCTCAAGGGAAATGGGTCTAAGATTATCTAGAGGTAATCTCACCCAGATATTGCATGTGAGTAGAAGATCTTTGCATTTGTGTTTTTTTCTTAAGATGTTTGCAGGTATTTGTAGAAGTTTGGAGTGCTTAGAGAAGAAGATTAGTTATAGTTTGGTGGTGTTGTTGTTATTAGCATATTCTATTGTTCTTATGATATTGTGAAATCTCTAAGTCAATTATATTTTAGTTATAAATATTTATTTGGAGTTTGGAGTTGATTTCCTTAATGTTTGAGCCCCTATTTTGGGAGATATTTGTGATGTATTTTGTAGAAGATATTGCGACTGTTACCTGATGTATTTAGCAGAAATAATGATGTCAGTAATAGTAATGGACAATATTTTTGGTTGCACTAAGTTTCAGGTTCATTAAGTGGCATTTTGGTGAAATTTCCTTTATACCCGATTTCATAGAATATTTATAATTGCATATTTGAAGTAGAAATTAAAAATAAAAACTATCAAATGTGATTCAATTTTCAGCTAGGGATATTATAGTGGTATCCGAGCTAATATCTTGCTAGCCTGTAGGGTTCTGAATTGCAAATCATGGGAGGATTTTTTTGATTACTTCATGAGAAGTACCTTTGAAGGGAAGAAGTCAAATCTCAACACAAAGACAACCAAGACCATGTTCCTAAATGATAATGAAGGAGAATGTTTTACCCCTATCATCTCAATAAAAAGATCCTTGGTTGAAGTAGCTACCAAATGGTATGAGGATTATGTCAAACAATCTAATGCTTTCAAAGTTGTTGTTCCATTTGAGAAAATTATAGATATTTATGAAAATGATCCAAAAAGAAGAGAACAAATGAAGAAGAATTATCATACAACTATACCTACACAAAATAATATAAGACTAATTATTACAAAGATGAGAGAAGACACTAGAAGTGAAATCAGAGGAAAAAGGCTTTGTTTTACATGTAATGAAGAAGCAAAGGGAGAAGCATGGATTAATGAGATGGTGGAACCAGAAAGGGTGATGGATAAATCATTACAAGATCAAGATAATGAAGAAGAATCAAAATCAAAGCTTGAATCTTGTCATGAAGATTACACATCAAAAATTAGATCAACCCGCTGAGGGAGAACATGAGGAACCTAAAAGGAAATTTGAAGGTAAAAATACTTTAATTAAAAATATATCAATTCAATTTTTGATAATCATGTATTTAAATCTAACATTGATGAAGGAAAAGGTGGAAAAACCAATTTACAAGAAAAGATGGAACGAGGAGATGAACAAATTATCCTCTAAGAAGTTTCAAAAGAAGAGCCCAATAATGAAGATATGAAATTTGTTTTGGACAGCCTTAAGATGGAAGTTTAGAGGAATGATAATATTTATTTTTGCATTGTAATAGCACAACAAAAGCATGGTGATGTTGAAGAGAGTAGTTTATCAATTGATAGCTCAAGGTATGATAAAGAAATTTGAGAATTATTTCCTCTACCTTTTCCTCTACACAAATTTTGCTATCAAAGAGAGAATGAAAGAATGGGTGTTCATCATTATAATAGTTCATTTTCTATGTTACCACAAAAATATTTTCATGATGGAGAGCATGAAAAAGGGATAGATTACTTTCCAAAGGTTCAAAATTGTTGGAACGTAAGAATGTGGGATCCAGGTGAGAAGATGAGGCAAATGAAGACTAAAATTTTTGATAAGTTGAATACCATATTGATAAAATCACTTCATGGCTCTAGACTATCAAATTCCAGATCTATCAGAAAAGTACAGTCAAATCATGTTGGTGTCTCCCCAACATTAAGTTAGGCAAAATAAAATGGTTTTCTTGTTGACAACCTAAGGTATGGAGATAAATTTCAATTTTCAAATTTGTTTCTTTTCTTTATGCCAATATAAAATTCTTATAACAAAAGGGAGCATGCTAAAAGTGAGGTTAGAGTAAGAGATACATTTTCAAAATGGGGAATGCGGATTCACTATTACAAAATCAAGGTTATTCTTGCAAATGGAATGCAAGTGATGTTATGAGGATCAAAACAAATGAAGGCTTTAAATGTTGCCAATGAGTTTTCCATTTTTCTCATCTATATTAGAAGGAAGTCTATATTGGTTATCTTGCACTCTAACCATGTTGTGAAGGACCAATGTTTATAGCTCATAGATTAACTTTTGAAGCCATGTCCTACAAAAGAAGAAAAGCTTATCAACGATTTCCATAAAGAGACAGTCACTTCAGATTATTTGATGCTACAAGTTCTTGATGTTGAAAGTTGCTTAATTTTGGAGAACATGCATCACATTTCAAGGTGTGGTAAGCAGTGTAATCTTCATTTAAAGTTTCAAATGCTTTCAAATCATAAAAAAAATGTTTTCATATATGTGCTACTAAAAATCTTTGTGGAGTAGAGATTTCAACATATTATTGACAAGGAACACACCAATATTACTTCATATTTTGAGTTGGTGTCAAGATACTTGTTGATATTAATTTACAAGGAGCACATAAAGTTCAAGTTTATGCGTCATAGTTCGACTCTTCAATTGAAAGTGAACCAACTATTTCATTTTGAAATTATCTATGTTGAAATCATTTTATGTTTCAAGACCTGGGTTGATATTTTGGAACCTTTGGGAAAAGTCATAGACATACAATAGATTGCACCACAAGAAGAATTGAAGAGATTTGTTACAATAATCATCTCAATTATATACTTAACATTCCATATTTCTCATGTGTATTATCCTTAGAGTTTGGCGCTTCGGAAAAAAGGAACAATTTTGAGATCAATGCAAATATAGGAATAATAACTTTTATTTCATGGATGATGAAAAATTTCCTATTAATTATTCCTTGTGAGAATACATATATCTTGTGGTTCATAAAACACTTACGATGTAGATGGAGCACTTTGAAAGGAGATTATTTTTTATTTGGCACTATGGGAGTGATGGCTCACATAAATTGGAAATACAAAGGATGGTGGAAAATGATTCATTCAGAAACATTACTTATTGGCATTTTCTTATTTACCATAGAAGTGAAAGTGTTTTCTTCATGCTAGAATGTGTTATTTATGCTTTTACCACTAACTCTTTATGTGGATTAAAGAAGAGTGTCAAGTGTATACCAAAGGATGATTCCACATAGTTAATCATCTTCCTACAAAATAAGTTTTTGTTTTCCCTTTTGGAGACCAAAGTGCCATGGATTGTATGTTGTTGTTGAATGATCAATCCACTATTACATCTTTTATTCTATATGCCAATCCATGTAGATGAAAATGACTTCTTACAGGTTGAGGTAATGCATGGGTCTATTGCTATGCATTTCCATGATATGCATCCCAACATTTAAGAGGTGAAAGTAAGATATATTTTCAAAAGATTTAACAGTTGTGCTATTGATTGTAAAGGATATTATAATAGTCCTAATAATAGCAAGAATGAGACCCACAACATCAGAAAATATTTTAAAAGTGTTAAATTCACATTGCCAAATAATGGTGCACTTCTAGCTAGAAATCCAAGGCACTATTTGTCTTGTAGTGGAAGATTGTTTCAAAAGTGTCTCAAGGTGGAAGCTATCAAACACATCAGTGAATTTTCTAACATGGAAGAACATGTCATAAAATTATTTTCTAATTTTATGTTAATTTTTTTTTGTGGAGATCAAATTGTGCTTGTGAAAGGATTCAAAAAGTGCGCAGTCTTCTGTAAGAAAGGTCATTGTGTTGCAAGATCAATTTTTAGAGTTCAGTAGAGCATGAGATGCTATTTGATGATATCATTTATTGTCTCTTATATGCATGACATTACTATTCTATATCTGCTCCTAATGATGCATCAAACATCCTTAAAAATGTGGCCAGGTTCAAAGTTGTTTGTGTTGTTTCTTACAGAGAGATTCTCCTCAACTCTAAGGCAAAAGAGATTTGGAAAGAAGCTAAAAAGTGGGGGTTATTAATTGGAAAATATGAAAGGTATGACAAAAACCTACAAGTAATATGGAGTAAGATGATGCATATTGAATATAATCTTCACAATATTATAGAGCACATATATGCTTTTCAAAGAATTTTCAAGATGCTTCGAAAGAACATGCAACATTACATAGATGCAGAGTCAATGTTGACTATGCAATTTGTTACGATAGATTATTTTGGAATTGATATTTTGGAGTTACATGTTTGCAATTGCTTAAGGACAATAAATTTTGGGAAGGGAGGATTTGTCATGTCCCTTTTTCTAAAAATAGCACTTACTAAGTCCCCATTGGCCAAAAATAGTAAGTCAACTATGATGGGATATATTTAGAAAGATTATTTATTTGATATTCATAATGTTCCCTTTCCAAAATCAGAACTTTCTATTTTTAGTGAGCTCGGCTTTCCAAAAATAGTAAATAAAGACTTTTAGATAAGACTAGAAAATAATATCTTTTTGGGTGATTTAATCAAATCAACAATAGTGATTTTACTATCAAAGATATTATTTTGAATTTTATATTCAAGTGATGGCGTGGGTTCTTAGAAAGTCTTATTTTAGCAACATTTTGAATTTCATTGCTTGTTTGACATTTGTTGGCAAATGGCAAGTTTCCTTGGGTGTTGTAGGTGTTTAGAGACACTTGGAAAGAGGAAAGTTTCCTTTCCTTGGGAGTGGGATTTTTGGCACTCATTTTGGTTTGAATTTAAATTCTAAAATTGGTTTCATAAATGCATGGAATTGGCTCCATTTGGATTCATTCTATCTTATCATTTGCAACAAGTGAACACTATTTTCCTTCAGAGGCTGGTAAACCAAAGAAGGTGAATCTCCAAGGGTGATAAACCGAGGAGATTGAGCCTTAAGGGTAGTGGGTCTAAGAGTCTCCAAAGGCAATCTCACCCAGAGATTGTATGTGGGCAAAAGATCTTTGCATTTGTGTTGTTTTATTAGGATGTTTGTAGGTGTTTGTAGAAGTTTGGAGTGCTTAGAGCAAAAGATTAGTTACATTTTGATGGTGTTGTTGTTGGAAGCATATTTTGTTGCTCTTATGATATTGTGGAATCTCTAAGTTAATTGTATTTTAGTTATAAACATTTATTTGGAGTTTGGAGGGTTTATTTGAAGTTTGGAGTTGATTTCCTTAATGTTTGAGCCCCTATTTTGGGAGATCTTTGTGATATATTCCATAGTAGATAGTATGAATGTTATCTAATGTGTTTAGCAGAAATAATGATGTCAATAATAGTAATGGACAATATTTTTGGTTGCATTAATTTTCAAGTTCATTAAGTGGTGTTTTGGTGAAATAACTGTTTGCAATTTTTGTGCCAACCTTAGCAGTGCTCAGATCCAGGATTTCAGTGTGGCTAACGCTTCGTGTTAGTCAATACCGATAAAATGTCATGTTATCGGTGTCAACAAGATCATATCAATAACATATCGTGTTATTGACTAGGTCGTGTTATTGACCACCTCAATTTGCAAAATGTTATTTGGCACTGAGGTGGGCCCCAATCGACATCAAGGCGCAACATGGAGTAGGGACATCTCATGGGATAAGGTTTTGCGGGATAAGAGAGCAAGCTAAAGGGGTTTCCCCTTATCCCGTGAGAAGAAAGGAATAGTGCATAAGTGTCGCGGGATAAGGAGATCAACGGAAAAAAAACATTTTTCTTATCCCACGAAGGTAAAATGGTGACAGTGGGACTCTGCGGGATAAGAAAGGAATAAGTAAATCAAAGAAAGCCTTACCCCACAGAATGGAACAAAGGTTCACAAGGCTACGCGGGATAAGAAATTCAATGAGGAATGTGTTCCTTGTTATCCTGCGGGATGAAAAACATTGACAAGCGAGGGTCGTGGGATAAGATATAACGAAGGGAAAACTCTAGGAAGCTTATCCCACGAAGTTTAAAGGTGATAAGTGGGACGCTGCAGGATAAGGAAATAAGAGTAAATCAAAGAAACTCTTATCCCATGGGAAAAAACAAAGACCCGTAGAGATGCTATAGGGTAAGAATGCAAGGTCGCTCGGTGGTCAAACACAATGAAGAAATCGTGAGCCCGGGGTGCCACGTTGGACAATTGTGGTCATCCAATATTCATAAAAGCTTGATCCAATGACCATGCTTTAATCTTTTGTTGGGATTTTGAGCGCACTTACATGGTGAGATATCGCACGTCCATCTACGCGTGAGATCTCTTGATCAATGACTAAAATTCAATTTTCTTAGTGGCCGTTAGAGTTTGAATGCTCTTTGTCAGGGGTGGTTGTTGACTCGATGATCAAGGTCCCCATTTTTCTCAGTCAGTGCCCGATTTTGGACCCAATCTCACTCTAGGTGTCATATTTACTCACCATAACTCCAAACATTATGCCTGCTGCCGATTCTAGATGCAACCCATGCCTCTTCAATGCAGTTTGAAGACTTTTTGTGCCTGCAGATGTCATCTAATACACAGAGACACATCCAGATGTAGGATTTTTCTTGATTTGCAGGGATATTTTCTCTTCCAGAGGTAGAGGACACCTTCAGAGGCTGTGTCACCATGCCATCAGATTTTGGATCTGATATCTCCCTCTCTAATTTTTGTAACCTAACCCGGGTGGGGTTAGGGTTTCTTAATGGTAACCATCTGAGTTATGCCAGATCTATAAAGGCAATTTTGTAACATTTTGAAAGGACCTTCTCCCTTCTTTTCTTCTACATAACTCTTCATGTTTCTCTACACTTGTAAAGTGTTTCCTTGCCCTTGTATGAATGGAATTCACCTATTTTGCCCTTATTGAATTCTTTCAATCTGTGTAAGGTTTTACCTTATTGTCTGAATGTATCTCTTTTAGTTTTCCTGGTCATAGCTGATTGTGTTGAATCCATCTTTGAATACGAATCATGAGCCAATTATTAGCTCCCTTTGTATCTCGTAAGAGCCCCAACCTTCATCTTTTTATCAGATAACTGATTTAGATTGAATCTTGTGTATGCTTTGGGTGCTTTCATTTATGCTTTGTGCAGTCATAGGTAGGGGAGATCATCACATTCAATCTAGGTGCAAACCTTTTCCCTTCTTTCATGCAACCCTTCTCTCTCTCCCTTTTCCATGTTGGAACATAGGTTAGCTTTATCAGAGTTGGGTTGATCCAACACCTCCATTAGATTAGAGAGGAAGTCGGCCTTCTCCTAAGACTCAACCTCACTTCTATAATTCCCACAATTAGGAGGTTGTTTCCATGTTTCACAAGGTTGGTGATCAAGCCTAATCACCAAGGGTGCAAACTTTTGTGATAACAATATCCTTTATACCCAATTTCACAGAATATTTCGAATTGCAAATTTGAAGTAGAAATTATAAAAGAAACTATCAAATGTGATTCAATTTCAGCAAGGGATATTACAGTGGATGCCTATATGAAGTCATTATATGATTAATCTCTAATTAGGACACAATCTACACCAAGGTCTCCAACAACCCCTTCTATAGTGAAGGATCAAACTAAAACTACTTTGCCAACAAGAACAAGTATGGATGGGAGAGGGAAGTCATAAATTTTGTCTCAAGATGGTGATGATAAATCTAAAGAAAATCGGGTTGGGGCTTTGAATGATGATAACTCAAAAGGTAATTAAACAATATTGCATTTAAAAAAAGAAGAAAAATGAGGTGACATTCAATATGTATCTTTGCTCCCATGACAAATGCAGAGCCAAAACCTAGATTTATAGTTGGGATTTCTTCTCTAATCTTATGAACCCTATTAATGGGTTAACTTTTGTAGATTTATGGTGCATACATTTAAAGCTAGTAAGATTTATGAGAGGGGTTCCTTCTTTGTGAGTCAAGGAGTGGTATTTTGTAAGCTGGTTTTTTGTTGCAGTTTAAACATAAAAAAATAAAATAGATAAGTATAACTAAAATAATATAATCTTAAATTAATAATAAGTAATTAAGTTTAATATTTATTTTATTATTATAATTATAATTATAAATATTTTTTAATTAAATTAGGATTATATTTTTAAGAAAAATGTATATTTTCACTATAATGTTTATTATACTATATTATAATTATTAATAATACTTTATTGAAGTGAGAGTTATAGTCAAATTTTTTTTGGTATCTCGGAGGAGTATCTCCCAATGATCGGTGGAATTCTCTTAATTTTCCATTCCAAGCCATAACTAATCACCTCTAGGCTGTGTGAACACCAGCATGTAACTCACCATATGCACGACTAGGTAAACTAGCTTGTTAGTCCAGACGAGGCTTGAACCTGCATCGATCATCTGTCTATCCATCAACTTGACCAACTGGTCTACACCCTAGGATTGAGAGTTATAGTCAATATTACATAAATATAATTAAATCAATATATTACAACAAATATTTGTATTACAATACTACGGAGGTAAGTACTTGCCAATATGTGGCATTTGTTTTAAATTATAATTTTAATAATGTAAATTTAAAAAAAATAAAAATTAACTATGTAATGAACTAAAATACTGAAACTAAACAAGAATGAAAAAATAACATTTCATAACAATCTTTAAATTGATAAAAATATAGAATTGATTTTTTTGTGTTATACATAAAAGTAAAGAAGTATTTAACCTTTTTTTTAAGTAAACATAAACATCAACTAATCTTGTGTGAGTGGAAAGCATATAAACATAACAAGATCTATTCTAACTTGAGTTCATTTATTTTCAAGTACAGAAGGGGTTTAGAAATTACAACTAAAGTGTTGCATTCAATATTTCTTTATGATTTGTATTATCTGATTAGAGGTAAAATATCATTAGGGTGATTTACCACCCAACCATTGACCTATTGTTCACCCATACATCTTCCCTACTGGAAGCGACCCTACCCTTCATGAGGGTGAAAATAGTATAATAGATCTATGCCATCTGGGACCAATATTTTCACCCTACACTACTCTAGTTGGTCACACCATATAATCCTCCTAACTAGCATGACCTCTCACTAGGTGGTGTATCTAAACCATGTGAACTAATAGATGCTTTCTATATGCATAGTGTCACCTTGGCAAAAGGTTTTACACATTTAAAAACATGAATTAACATGTAGTCAATGTTCACCACCCTACTTGGCTAGAACAATATTTTAAGGTTTGGTCATATTGAAAAACTTGATATTCTCATGTGCTTAAGAAAACTTCTAAGGATTAAGAACACATTCGAGTGGTTCCAGAGGTACTCTACCCTTAACCATTCTTGGTTCATTCTCTATATGAAATCAGTTATTAGATTACCACTTTTGTGGTTGACATTTAAATGACTAGCAATTAGAAAGCTTAAGGCTTCATATATTTAGGCATATGTATGTTAATTAGCTCACCCCAGAGGGCTCACTACCCTAAATACAACGACTCACTGTCAAAAGGCTCACTGCCAAGAAATAAAGACAAAAAATTCAATCGATAAAATTGCATGGGATCAGTTCCCGATACGCTCAGATATTCAAACAAGTGTTTGCAACAGACTCTATCAAGAATCTCTACAAATCCAAATCAATCTACCTTCTCCAATCATTGTTGCATCAATTATGTCTTTCTCCTTCAACACACAAACTCACAAACATTCACACTTGCACTTTCATACACTCATCCACTTCCACTCACTCTTCTTAAACTCATCTTACTACAACTGAATCGGATCATAATATACATACACACACACACACACACACACACACACACACACACATATATATTCTACCAGTATATGCACCAAGTTGACCTTAAGAACACTTTCCCCAAGGATACTTCTTCATCAGTCTTCTTCAAGAATATTCCAACAGTCAGATTACACGTTACAAGAACCAGACCAAAATAACAACAAAAACATTCAAGGTCGGCTAGACCCGAAATAAATATATCCTCAAACTTTCACAAGCACACTTTTGAAGCACAAAAAAAAGATCCAACTTGACACAAGGAAATTAAGATCATGAACTATTAGACAACTCAGATAACCAAAGGACAACTGAGAGGGAGGGGTGAATCAGTTGTCAATAGATTATATAACTTTAAACATTAAAAACTTATTACCGAAATACATAAACCAAATACCAGAATAGCATATATAACAGTTAAGCACAAATATAAACCACATAACATTTACCAACCATCCACAAAATATAACACCAAGATTTGTATGTGGAAAATTCGGTAAAGGGAAAAACCATGGTGGGAAGCCTACCCACAGTCAAATAATACTTCTGTAGTATGTGATTACAATAAGAGGGCCCTACACATGCAAGAAGGCCAACAACCTAGAGTGCACTGCTCATGACAAAAGGAGCCTCACTGACTACAAAATAAATCCAGACTACAATCCAGAAGAAGAATGAACTGCAAGAATAGCATCTCCTATGCCTGAGTACAGTTCTAGTTAAGATCATTACCAGAGGTCTTAATCCTCTTACACCAACCCAATTCGATCACCTATGATTGAACAAAAATCTCTGCATATGATTACAACTTTACTCGCACACAGATAATCGCATATCCCATAAACCCATGAGTATGCCCATATGCCATAATCTCGTGATCTATTAAGAGATCTTAAATCATATTTATACCAACCCAGGACCTAAACAATTAGGTCGGCCACCTAAAAGATAATACCATAGATTTATAACATAAACCCGCAATCCAATGATCAACCAAGTTGGTCTAAGACCAAAACAACATAATCCAATCAATAAACCCAACTGGTAACGCATCGGGATCATCCACCAACACGTTATATAAATGGGTCCATAACCTAGTCGAATAAGATAACATTAGGTCCCGACCCAAATCCAACACCACTGATCAGCAGGAACACAAACAAGATAACCAACAACATCCCAAAAGCCATCTAGAAGTCATGCCAACACCACCTATCATGTGCATCAAAAGATCTTCAAAAAATCTTTGCTGGTAGAAACCTTACTGGTGACCAAAAGGCTTACTAGAACAAATGATAGCTCCTGATTCATTAAATCTTGAACCAACTGATCGTGATATCCATTTGAATAGCATGAATGACAGATCCAAACCAAATCCACAAACCAAAGCATACTGAAGCATACCGGAATCTACCGAAAGCCGGTAAACAACCAAAATAGTTGGTGTTACCATCAATGATAAAATATCAATGCAACACATAATCAATTCCTCCAATTGCCAACAATATCACCCTTTAGCATTGATGGCAACACTAGATGTGAAAAATATCCAAGTGCCAAGAAATATCAAACAAGTCTCCCCCAAAGGAAGACAACCAACAATCTCCCAAAAGATGATATAACAATGAAGTTAACAAACTCCCCTTGTGAATGATATCTCTATTAATCTTTGATTTCTCCCCTTGACTGATATTCTATTAAGCTCTATTTTTTATATATATCTCTCCCCCTTTGACATCAATGCTAGAAATCTAACATGAACATCAAAGAAAAATCATAAATCCACTGAACCACATAGCTGACTACTCCCCCTTAGTAGTAGCACCAACACATCAATCTGTAATGAATAGTAGCTTTGTAAATGCATGACAGATTGATGTCAATCAGCATCACTCGAGTCTCTACCAGAGGGGCAGAAACCACCAATCTGTCTCTGAAGTACTCAAATGATTCCTTAGGCAAAGGTTTAGTGAAGATATATGCAATATGCTCTTTAGTGTTCACATAAATCAATCTGACTTCATTTTCTTCCACCTTCTGCTTCAAAAATTTAGACTTGATATATATGTGCTTTGTCTTAGAAATAAATACTAGATTCTTTGATATATCAATAGTAGTAGAGTTATCAAGGTGAATAACTATTGGTTCATTACAATCCACCCTTATATCCTTCAACATTTGCTTCATCCATAGAACTTGTGTATAGTTAGTAGCAACAACAACATACTCAGATTCAACAGTAGATAAAGATGTACATGATTGCTTCTTGCTGATCCATGAAACAATTTTCTTTCCAAGAAAGAAAGCTCAACTAGATGTGCTCTTCCGGTCATCAACATCTCCAGCCCAATCAACATTTGTATATGCACATAGTGTAAAGTCATCATTTTTAGGATACCACAAACCAAATTCAGCTTTTCCCTGCAAATACCTGAAAATCCTTTTCAATGCACTCTCATGATTCTCTCTAGGATCACTCTGATATCTTCATACAATACAAATTGCATTCATTATATCTAGTCTAATCTGAGTCTGATATAGCAAACATCCAATCATAGACTTGTACATTGTAGGATTTATCGGTGTTGATGCATCTTTCTTAGTCAATTTCTCACTTGTAACCATAAGTGTACCAACTGATTTAGAATTTTCCATACTAAATTTCTTCAACAACTCTCTAGCATACTTAGATTGACAGATGAAAATACCTTTATCAGTCCGAGTAATCTACAAACCTAAGAAAAAAATTCATCTCCCCAATCATAGACATCTCAAATTCATTCTTCATATTTTCAGAGAATTCCATATATAACTTATCCTCACCTCCAAAAATCATATCATCGACAAAGACTTCAACAATCAATATGTCATCATCAGTGATCTTATAGTATAAATTACTGTTAGCATTACCTTTAGTGAAACCAAGCTTCAAAATATATTTATCCAATCTTGCATACCAAGCTCTAGGGGCTTGTTTCAATCCATATAAAGCTTTCCTTAACCTGAAAACCATGTTTTTGTCATCTAAAAGTGAAAATCCATCAGGCTGCTCAATGTAAACTTTCTCTTCAAGATCTCCATCCAGAAATGCACACTTAACATCCATCTGATAAACCTTATAGTTCTTATAGGTAGCATAAGCAAGAAATAATCTCACAGCTTCAATCCTAGCTACCAGAGCAAAAGTTTCATCATAATCAATTCCTTCCTTCTGAGAATATCCTTTACAAACCCTTCTAGCCTTATTCCTCACAACTTGTCCATCTTCATTCAATTTATTCCTAAACACCCATTAGTTCCAATAACATTCTTATTTTTAGGTCGGGGAACTAAAGTCCATGTATTATTCTTTTCTATCTTATCTAATTCCTCTTCCATAGCTTTCATCCAAAATTCATCTTTACATGCTTCAATTACTGATGTTGGTTCAATTGGAGAAATTAAACATACCTCATCAGATGCCAACCTTCTTCTTCTCACCACTCTTTTTTTCTTATCTCCAATGATTTGATCTTCTGAATGATTTAACCTTACATACCGAGGAGTCTTTTGACTTTATGTTCCTATTCTCTGATCTTAAGTTTTTGTTCAATTTTCTAATATTGTTGGAGTAACTGGTTCAACATTCTATTCTGGTGTAGGTGCTACCAGTTCATTTATGATCATCTCCACTGCCGGTTCTCTCTCATAAGTTCTGATTTGATTTCTGTTCTACTCATCCACCTTCACATTAGTGCTCTACACAATTATCTACAATCTGTTTTTATAACATCTATATGCTTTTCTTTCATTAGAATAACCAAGAAATATTCCTTCATCACATCTAGGATCAAACTTTCCAATGGAATCATCTCTTTTGATATAGCATTTACTATCAAAGATTCTGAAATACTTAATTGTAAGTGTATGACCAAACCATAACTCATAAGGTGTCTTACTAGTGTCTCCTTTGATATGAACTCTGTTGAATGTGTATATCGTTGTGCTCACAGCTTCTCTCTAGTAGATATAAGGCAGATTAGCTTCCATCATCATAGTTCTAGCCGCATCTAAGATAGTTATTTTCTTCCTTTCCACAACTCCATTCTGCTAAGGTGTCTGAGGTGTAGATAATTGTCTTCTTATCCCATTCTTTTCACAATAACTATTAAATTCACAGGATGTGAATTCTCCAACCTGATCCGACCTTAAGCATTTAATCTTCAATCCTTTCTCTATCTCAACTTTATCTTTAAAAATTTTAAACTTTTCAAACGCTTCAAATTTCTCCCTTAGAAAAGTAACCCACATCATTCTAGAATAGTCATCAATGATTAGCATAAAATATCTCATCGTGAAAACTTGTGATTCTAGCAGGACCACACAAATCAGTATGAATAAGATCAAGAACATCATTAGATTTGTCTTGTATACTCTTAAAAGAAGTTCTGATTTGCTTTCCCATTTGACATTCCTTACATACCAGATTATAGGGCTTCACAATCTTAGGTATATCTCTAACTGCCTTAGTAGAACTGATCTTTACAATGTAATTAAAATTCACATGACACAACCTCTTATGCCATAGCCAACTTTCATCAATTTATGCAAATCTAACATGTATTATTACCAGAGTTGAAATAAAAGATGTTACCTTTAGTCTGAGTACCAGTTGCAATCTCGAACCCAGATTTGTTGATAATCTTGCATTTTCCATCCTTGAACTGTAACTAAAATCCCTTATCCACCAACTGTCCTACACTCAAAATATTATGCCTTCAACCTTCAACATAATAAACATTATCAGTATCATTCTTACCATCCAGTGATATAGTTCCTCTTCCATTGATCATGCATGCTTTGTCATCTCCAAATCTAACTAGACCACCATTAAATCCTTGCAAAGATAAAAACTTCCTTTTATCTCTAGTCATATGATGTGAACATCCACTGTCTATCATCCACTCATCCTTGTCTTCAAGTTTAGCAGCAAGGGCCTTTTCTTTAGGTACCAGATCATTTTCCTTGATAGCCAAAAATACCCATTCCTTTCCATTGCCGGATCCACTAGCTGAATCTTGTGTCGGTTCATCATCAGAATCAGTCACACCTTCCTCATTAACATAGGAGCATGATTTGTCTTTGTTTCTCCTATACTTATGCTTGTTCTAATAATCATAGTTAGGTCTAAAAGATCTTCTAACTCTTTCCTCAAATATTGAATTCCTTTCAGGACATCTAGATGCAAAATGACCTATCTTATTACATGCAAAAGATTTAAAAGGTTTTTTCCTTCATACTTGCTTCCTGCGGGACCTTTAGGTACTCTTCTAGCGAATAGGGCTTCAAGTTGCTCAAACTCTTCATCTTATTTTTTCATTTCCTCCAGTCCTTAGTATATAAGGCTTTCCAATCACTCTTGTCGGTAGATGATGTAGATGCATGAAAAGAAAGTTCAAATTTTGCAACTCCAGAAGGACTGAATTCCTCAAGCTCAAAAGAAGATAACTTCCCCACAAAGGTATTCCTATTAATAGAGGTGTTTGCCATTATTCTCTACTCATTAATTGTAGTAGCCTTGATCTTATAAGCCAGTGGAAAATCTCTCAATACTTTAGAAACTATTTCATCTTTACTCAGAGATCCACCACAACACTGGATTCCCATGACAATTTCATTAACCCTCTGCATAAAAGTAGTAATCCTTTCATCTTCTTCCATCTTCAAGTTCTCATATCTCACATGGTAACTATCAAGTTTAGAAATTTTAATAGTAGGGTCACCTTCAAAGTCTCCAATTTATTCCATACAACCTTCACAGTTGATTTGTCAGTGAGTCCCATAATTTGTGATGCAAGAGCATCGTGATGCAGGAGCATCCCCGATTCACAACAATCTTGCATCAACCAAAAACATTTTCCTTTATGTTTTTTTTTTTTTTGTAGTTTTAGTTTTCCTTTCTATGTGTCCCGATTTTGGCTCATCGGATCCTGTGGATTTGGATTATACTTGAAGACTTGATCAAATTTCTTTATTTCAGACCGCATCTCATTTGGATCACTTACCGACAAGATATCGCTACTGGTTTCTATGATAGTTTCTTGTTACCGGTTTCCTAAGACCTATTTTGGTGATCTATCGGAACCCATTCCGAATATTGTGGATCCTTGGATGTTGATTTCAATGTTCCTTAGTGTGTGGCCGACCTTTTCCCGTGATCTACGTTTTATCCTTTGGATTTTCTAGAGGAATCTCTTGGCATAGGTCGACCGTGTTCATTATGCACGTTAGGTCTTCTTCTTTGGGTTTTGATCCCTTTTGGGATGACTGGATCCTTTGGATCGATATATATATATATATTTGTAATCATGCTTTAAAATGTAATCAATCAATTAGATTCAATCAGGATATCAAATAGATAGACTGTGCCTAGAAGATAGATCTTTTGATTAAAGGTCCCAGTTGTGACCTATTCTACTAGGCCTATATGTCAGTATGTTGTAATCTGGTTGTTACCAGTTGGATGTAATCAAATTTCATGCAATAAAACTATCGGTTTTGCATTGCCTCCATCATATCTATGTGTTTACGTTGTGTTTACTCTTCCTGACCATTCTGGATTGATCCCTTTGAGGTCCCTCCTCACTAGTGACTGCTTCAAGTGGTATGAGAGCAAAGTTTCATTCTAGAGGTTGCGTGTCCTAAATTTTTGGTTGTAGGGTGATGGATTGTGGATCCGACCTACAATTGCAGAGGACTAGCGTGAATCGATGGGGTGAAGAGGAACTAGGAATGGTGGAGCATGTGGCAATGTACACCCTATTGTGATGGAGATGTTGCGAGGAATAGCAGTCAGGTTAGAAGCTGTGGAGACAGCCCAAAGAAAAGGTCGACATATTGAAGATGTAAGTGAAGATGAAGGAGAAGAAGCCCTGAAAAAACAAGTAAACCTACCGAAATTTGTTCCAGATGAAGAAAGGTTTTTAAGGGTTTTGAGTATGGTGAACACTAAACCTCATTTTAACCCATCAGAATATGATGGGAAGTTAGATCCGAATTAATTGATGGATTGGATCTCAGAGATGGAGAAGTATTTCAATTTTGAAAACACTACAGGAGAGAGGAAGATGAAAAATGCTTGTACCCGATTGAAAGGTCATGCATCTCTTTGGTGGGAGCATTTGAAAGTTGATAGACAATGAAGAGGTAAAGAAAAGATTAAGACATGGGATCAAATGATTGCTAATTTGAAATCGAAGTTTGTGCCGGTGAATTATCAAGTGGATTTGTTCTGAAAGTTGCAGAATCTAAGACATAAGGAATCTAGTGTGAAGGAGTACACCGAAGTATTTTACAAGTTGAAAATCAGATCCGGACATGTTGATGATGAAGTTGAACAAGTTGCAAGATATTTGAATAGATTGCAGATGTCTATACAAGATGAGCTCGGTATGATCAAATTGGAGAGTGTTGAAGAGGCTTACCAATATGCACTAAAGGCTGAAGAGAAATTGAACAAAAGACATGAGCAGAGACAGAGAGGTAGAGGTGGAAGGTTTACCAAAGGAAAGTTTCAAGGAGGAAGAGGACATACTGGAAGAAGAGGAACCAATACAGATTAGAACAAGGACAAGGAAGTGAACAAAGAAGGTAATTCATACCAGAAGGATGATAGAAATTTCTACCGAAGAAGAGAACTAGATGGTTACCGAAATGAGAACTTTGGAAGACGAGATAATATTGGCATTGTGTTGTCATTGATGTCAATTGATATGGGATGACTACTAGTATGAGAGATGTATGTGCAACATTTTCATGGAGGAGTACAGGATGAGATATCCTTGATATCACCTTGTGTTGCAGATCATCGGTAAGGAAAGGGTGTCAACTAGTAAGTGATTTGTTGACATGGAGAAGTCAGATCAACCAAGTGAGTGGTTGTCAGCCTGCAAAGGTCATGACCAGTGTACAAGAATGATGAGCAAGGTGCTTGGATGTTGTTTGTGATGAAGAGGCAGAATATTACCTAAATCACATCAACACTGGAAGAGAAGAGTGAACAGGTCACAGGTATGCTGTGAGGTTGCAGAACAATAGGACTTTCACTGGATGAAGATGCAGACATCATGAGAAGCAATGATCGACAATGAATGTGTGCACACCAGATCACATGTGCCTATTTGAAGATGTGCTGCACAAATAGAGAATGAAATCAGCATGCAGATGCCTTAGATGGAATCCACTAAAGGTTGATGACATGATGTCAATAGAATGACTATCGGTAAGCATGAGAACTAGTAAGGAAGCGAAGAGGCTAAGGGATGTGCCTCTACCAGATGAGAATAAGCATGTTATGGATTGACATGTCTGGCGACTGGTTAAGGTGTACCACTGACAGTTCAACAAAATACAAACATGAAGGTTAACTGGTAAAGTGTGAGATACTGACAGGGTTTGTAAACCAGTAGAAGAGAAGAACCAGTTGAGTGTTTGGTCGGTATTTCCTGAACCGATACAGTGATGCAAGTTGGTAGATGGTCAACATGGGTGCCACGTGGAAGTCAGGGTGGTGAATTTGCATGTAACGATGGGTGGAATGCACACCGATGAGGTAGTTGCATGGTTGATCGACATTAATGGAACATCCCATAATTCATGGGATGTGTTGCTGAGTTGCTATAGAGGTTTGTTGCTTGAGGTATGAAGGAATACTGAGAGCCATCTTAGATTGATTGAGGAGATTGAAGTAGTAGAAGGAAACCGCAAGACAAATCTTAGTGTTTGACCAAGAGATCAGTCGACAAGGTAAGGAGCAGATTGTCAAAGATAGAAGGCGTGATCAAGAAGGCATGACAATGGCGGAGATGTATGGTTGGACAAATGGGAGATCAGATCGTGCAAGATTTGATTGGATTTGGTTTTCCTCAAGGTTAATGAGGAAACCCTAATCGCCCAATGTTTGAATTGGTTTTTGGCGGAAAAACCAATTTATAAATATGGAAGCCAAAATCATATATGCTTGTTGCTGAATGAGAGTGTAGTGTTTCCAAAGAAAGGAAGATAGTGTTGTGAAGTGATCAAGTGTTACTTATGCATGTGAGAACAGAGCAGTGTGAGGGAGAACTAGGTTGAAGCGTTCAACCGGTAGCAGTGTAGAACCGGTAGTGTTCATACCGGCAGAGTAGAAGTGAAGGAAGTGGCAGAAAAGGCAGATACAGAATAGACAGAGCATAGTACGAGTAAAGTGTAGAGCAGAGAGGAGGAGATCTAGCAGAACAGAGAAAAGGAGAGTTGAACCGGTAGAGCTTACCGGCAAGGAAGAAGAAGAAGAATGAGTCGGTATAGCTGAGAAGGTGTCTCACGGATAGAAAGAGGTATATGAGATGGTTACAAGATTCACTTGTAATAGTAGTATTAATTTTGTATTTGAAGTTATCTTTGTGCAAACTGAGTTGTAGCTCGGTGCAGGGGTTTTATCTCCTTTAGGTTGTATCCCATAAATAAGTCAGGGGCTGGTGCTCCTTGGGTTGGTGCCCTAAATTAGGGGTTGTAGCTCCTTGGGTTGGTGCCCTAAATCATGAGTAGTAGCTCCTCGGGTTGGTGCCATAAACATTGTAACAAATTTTTGATTGTGAGGTTGGATTGGAGCAGTAGACTCCAACAGCATTGCTCACTGAGCTTTTTCCCATCTTGGGTTTTCCTCATACATACTAGTGTTATGAGATGTTCCTTTGTGTATAATTGCATTTTTGTTGATCTTCCCACTAACCGGTGAGTCTGTATTAAGTTAGATATGTTAACCGATATACTCAAATAGGATAGTTAAAGGGAAAAGTTTGAGAACCACTGATTCACCCCTCTCTCAGTGGTGCATTATGTCTAACAGATAAGAGGACATTTAGAGGAACTTTCTTTAAGTGTGGAGGAGAAGGACACCATGCATTTGAGTGTAAGAAGATAGAGCCTACCGGAAGAGAAGCAGTGGTGGAAGAAAACCCCACCACATCAAACAATAAACTAGAAGATGGAGAACTATTGATGATGAGGAGAGCTTTGTGTCATACCGGAGGAGATGAAGAGCCCTTGCAGGGGAAGAATTTGTTCAAGCTCAGATGTAAGGTATCTAGTAAGTGTTGTAAAGTTGTTATTGATAATGGTAGTTCAGATAATCGTGTTTTAGAAGAGATGGTGAATAAGTTGAAATTGGAGAGATTGAAAGACCCTAAGCCTTATCAGATAGCATGGATTTAGGATGAACATAAGTTGTGAGTAAGTGAACAATGTTTGGTGAAATTGAAATTTGGGAATTATCATGATGAAGTTTGGTGTGATATTATGCCTATGGATATTTGTCATCTTTTGTTGGGAAGACCTTTGCAGTTTGATAGACATGCAATACATGATGGGAGAAAGAATACATACACTATTGTGGCCAATGGGATGAAGCAAACCTTGTTACCTTTGGAGGAACCTTTGAAGAATGAAGTTTGCACGAATGCCAAAATCTATTTAGTAGATGGAAGGAAATTCATGGATGGAATGAGACATGAGAATGTGTGTTTTGCCTTAATTCCTAAGAAGACTGAGAGACCAAAACCAGAAGGAGAACACCTAGAAGAGATAAGAGATTTGCTGACAGAATATGAGGACATCATTTCAGACAATGTACCTGATGGATTGCCACCTATTAGAAGTATTAGTCATTGCATGGACTTGGTTCTTGAAGCTAGTTTGCCTAACAAAGCTGCACACTGGTTGACACCAACAGAGAATGAAGAACTGAATAGACAAGTGCAAGAGCTATTTAAGAAAATTTTGATCAGGGAGAGTCTGAGCCTTTATGCAGTACTAGTAGTATTAGCACCTAAGAAGAATGGAGAGTGGAGGAAGTGTACCATTTCAAGAGAAATAAACAAGATCACAGTGAAATACTAATTTCCTTTGTCTAGGATGGATGACATAATGGATTGTTTGAGTGGAGAAAAATACTTTACAAAGATAGATTTGAAGAGTAGATATCATCAGATCAAGATCAGAGAAGGTGATGAGTAGAAGACAACATTTAAGACAAATGAAGGACTATGTGAATGGTTGGTGATGCCCTTTGGATTGACTAATGCATTGAGCACTTTCATGAGGTTGATGAATGAGGTATTGAAGAAATTATTGGGTAAGTTTGTTATTGTGTATTTGGATGACATTCTGATTTTTAGTAAAACAAGAGAGGAGCATTTGTTGCATTTAAGACAAGTTTTGCGGAGGTTGAGAGAATAAAAGTTGTTGATCAATATCAAGAAGTGTACTTTCATGATGGATGAGTTAGTCTATTTAGGATTTGTAAAATTTGAGGATGGTTTGAAGATGGACCCTGAGAAAGTGAAAGCCATTATTGAGTGGCCTACACCATAAAGAATTAGGGAGGTACAATTATTTCATGGATTGGCTAGTTTTTACCAGAAGTTTATCAAAAATTTTAGTTCAATTTGTAACCCTATAATTGAGACCATGAGGGGAGATCAGAAGGAATTTAAGTGGACCACTAGAGAAAACAAAAGTTTAGAATTGTTGAAGCAAAAAGTGACTGAGCAGCCTGTGTTAGCTTTTTCAGATCTCAGTAAGGCATTTCAAGTGGATTGTGATGCAAGTGGAACAACAATAGGAGCAGTTTTGAGTCAAGAAGGGAGAGTAGTAGCCTATTTCAATAAGAAATTGAATGATGTCTGAAAGAGATATTCAGTGTATGATCAAGAATTTAATGCCATAATTCAAGCCTTTAAGAAATGGAGAAACTACTAGTTGCCTAAGGAGTTTGTGTTGTATACAGATCATCAAGCTTTGCAGTATTTGAACAGTTAGAGTAAGTTGAATCAGAGACATATGAGATGGGTAGAATTCTTGCAGAGTTACACCTTTGTGTTGAAGGACAGAAGTGGTAAATCTAACAAAGTTGTTGATGCATTAAGTAAGAGAAGGAATTTACTGACAGAGATGAGAGTGATAGTATTAGGTTTTGAAGATTTGAAGACCTTGTATGATGAAGACCTAGTTTTTGCAGAACCTTGGCAAGCATGTAGAGAATTGGTTATTGTTGATAGGAGAAAATGGTTGGATTATTTCGTTCAAGATTGGATGTTATTTAAGGGAGTCCAATTGTGTATACCTAAGAGTTCCATGAGAGAAAACCTGATAAAAGAGAAACATAGTAGAGGTTTAGTCGGACATTTTGGCACTGACAAAATAGTTGCATTGGTGAGTGAGTAGTACTTTTGGACCTAGATTCATAAGGATGTTAAGAGATATGTGCAGAGTTGTAGAGTTTTCCAATTTGCAAAAGGTAGTATTCAAAATAAGGGATTGTATAAACCTTTGACAGTACTGGTAAGACCTTGGGAGGATATAAGCATGGATTTTGTTCTTGGATTGCCTATGACACCAAGAGAGAATGATTCTATATTTGTGATAGTGGATAGATCTTTGAAGATGGCTCATTTCACACCTTATAAGAAGACATTAGATGTATTACATGTAGCAGATCTATTTTTCAAGGAAGTGGTGAGATTACATGGATTACCTAAGACCATAGTTTCAGATCGAGACACTAAGTTTGTTGGCTATTTTTGGAGAACACTTTGGAAGAAGATGAAGACAAATTTGAAGTTCAGTTCTACTTTTCATCCACGGACTGATGGACAAACAAAATTTGTTAATCAGAGTTTGGGAAACTTGTTGAGATGTTTAGTGGGAGATAAAACCAAAAGTTGGGATTTGATCCTTGCACAAGTAGAGTTTGCCTACAACAATTCAGTGAATAGAAGTACCAGAAAAAAACCTTTTGAGATTGTTACCAGAGTGCACCCTAGAGGTATAGTAGAATTAAGAGACATTAGCAGTGAAGACCAAAAGAATTCAGAAGCAGAAGATTTTGCAGATCACATTGCAGCATTGCATAGGTTAAACAACATTTGGAAGGCATGAATAGAAAATATAAGGAGAAGGTAGATGAGAAGAGGAGACATGAGGAATTTGAAGTTGGCGATGAAGTGATGGTATATCTTAGAAAAGAGAGATTCCTGGTTGGAACTTATAATAAGTTGCAGATGAAGAAGTTTGGACCCCGTAAGATTTTGAGGAAGTTTAGTTCTGGAAATGCATATGAAGTGGAGCTACTAGATAGTCTAAGTATTTCACCTATATTCAACATTGAAGATCTTCATGAGTACCATGAACCAGAAGTCAGTGAGGATAGTGTTGCAGACCTTGAGAAACAATTTCCCTGGAAGGAACCAGATCAGATTGAAGAGATATTGGATGGTAGGATTGGGTGTAGTACCCAGAACAATCAATACAAAGAATGTCTTGTGAAGTGGTAGGGAAGACAAGTTGAAGATTCATCTTGGATTTCTCAAGCAGAGGTAGACCGCCTTGGTTTCCCTCTAACCCTAGAAAAGTGAGAGGCTCACTTTTTCATTAATCCTGGATGTCTGATGCAGGAGCATCCCTAGTTCACAACAATCTTGCATCAACCAAAAATATTTTCCTTTTTGTTTGCATTTTAAGTTTTCCCTTCTGTGTGACCCAGTTTTGGCTCACTGGATCCCGTGTAGTTGGATTCTACTTGAAGACTTGATCATCTTTCTTTCTTTCAGAACACATCTTATTTGGATCACTTACCGGCAAGATATCGCTACTGATTTCCATGATAGTTTCTTGTTACCGATTTCTTGAGAACTATTCTGATGATCTACTGAAACCCATTCCGAATCTTGGGGAGCCTAGGATGTTGATTTCAATGTTCCTTAGCATGTGGCTGACCTTTTCCCATGATCTATGTTTCATCTTTTGGATTTTCTAGAGGAATCTCTTTGTGAAGGTTGATCTTGTTCATTTTGCAGGTTAGGTCTTGTTCTTCGGGTTTTGATCCCTTTTGGGCCGACTGGATCCTTTGGATCGATATATATATTTGTAATCATGCTTTAGAATGTAATCAATCAATTAGAATCAATCAGAGTATCAGATAGATAGACTGTGCCTAGAAGATAGATCTTTCAATTAAAGGTCCCGATTGTGACCTATTCTACCAAGCCTGTGTGTCGGTATGTTGTAACCCGGTTGTTACTAGTTGGATGCAATCAAATTTCATGCAATAAGACTATCTCTTTTGCATTGCCTCCATCATATCTCTATGTTTCCGTTGTGTTTACTCTTGCTGACCAGTCCGGATTGATCTCTTTGAGGTCCTTCCTCACCGGTGACTGCTTTAATTTGCTGATCAGAAAGTACACACAAAAGTGATTCTCAAGCTCTACAATCATTTTCAATGTCCTTATCCAATCCTATCAGAGGAGGATTGCCAAATGCCAGATTATGAGGTGTATATCCATTCTCAGTGATCTCCCAAATCTCCTTTCCAAGACATCTCAGATGAGTCTCCATCCGAATCTTCCATACCCTATAATTTGTTTCATCAAGCCTAGGAATTTCTCTCTAGAAAACAACTGCAGATGAACTTGATGAACTTGCACTATTAGATGCCATAGGATCTTCCTCAAGTGGTTAAGCTTTTGTAGAGAGGACCAGGCTTTGATACCAATTGTTAGACAACTTAGATAACCAAAGGACAACTAAGAAGGGGGGGGGGGTGAGTCAGTTGTTAATAGATTATAGAACTTTAAACATTAAAACCTTATTACTGGAATACATAAACCAAATATTGGAATAGCAGATATAATAGTTAAGCATAAATATAAACCACATAACATTTACCAACCATCCACAAAAGATAACACCAAGACTTGTATGTGGAAAACCTGGTAAAGGGAAAAACCATGGTGGGAAGCCTAACCATAGTCAGATAATACTTCTACAAAAATTATGTGATTACAATAAGAGGGGCCTCCACATGCAGGAAGGCCAACAACCTAGAGCACAGTGCTCATCACAAAAGGAGCCTCATTGACTACAAAATAAATCCAAACTAAAATCTGGAAGAAGAATAAAATGCAAGAATAACATCTCCTATGCCTAAGTATAGTTCCAGTTAAGCTCAGTACAATAGGTCTTAAACCTCTTACACCAACCCAACTCGATCACCTATGATCGACAAAAAACCTCTACATATGATTACAACTTTATTCATACATAGATAATCCCATATCCCATAAACCCATGAGTATGCCCATATGTCGTAATCCCATGATCTACTAAGAGATCTTACATAATATTTATACCAACTAGGGACCTAAATAATTAGGTCAGCCACCTAAAAGATAATACAATAAAATCATTTTTAGGATTCCCAAAGATACTGAGAAGGGGGGGGGGGGTGAATCAGTATCTAACCGGTTTAAGGATTTACTTGATTTAAAACATGTAAAGCATGTCAATACAGGGTATTGGTAAATCAAAAGTAATGCAATAAACAAGAAAAACAATAACCACATGAAGAGAACACCATAACACAGTAGTTTAATGAGGAAACCCAGTGTGGGAAAAACCTCGATGGGATTTGTGACCCACAATATTCACTTACTGGCCAATAAGGGAATATTACTACTACAATAGGGTCCTGTACATGTAGGAAGGCCAAGTGCCTAGAGCTCACTACTCACTTACAAAAGGAAGTCACACTGACTTACAAAAATGGATTATAATAATCCAATGTATTTTACTGCTTCAAAATAGCATCTGCTATGCCAGATTCAGTACCGGTTTTAGTTTTGCTGCATACATAAACCCTTAACCTAAAATTCACATATTAGGTCTGCATTATTTCACCTATCCTTCATTACCAAATGTTCTATAATGATCTCATACATATATGAGTCATCTTACAACTCACCATGTCGACTTACAATAATTTTACAATTAATTACAAAATATATTACAATAAAATTCCTGTCAGCCTAGGTGTCGGTATCCTTTCTTTCACTGTTGGTGTTTTATGTGTCGGTGTAGAGTTTGTCGTTGCTAGTGCTAGTATAATTGTCTTGCCGGTATCATATGATTGCAAGGTTGCCATCAATGACAAAACCTTCAATCACCTACAATTTCTCATTGGAGTGTGCATTTGCCAACAATCTCCCCCTTTGGCATTGATGGCAACACTCATGAGAAAAATCCAAAAAGTGTCATCCAAAAAGGATCTGCCAAAATTTTCTTACCAAAAACTATGTGCCAAATCATATGGGCTCCCCCTGACCCGATGGTGTCTTCTACTAATCATTTTTCTCATTACCACTACTCCCCCTTTGGCATCAATGACAAATATTGTCAAAGTGTCAACTGAGTGTGGTTTCCAGCTTCATCCCTGTAACCAATTGGTTACAATTTGAAAAAGGTTTGTCAATACCAGATTTAGGCTCTCAGTGAACCATTCACTATCCTTTAATGTGGCCTCTGTCCTCTTAATTGTACTAGTGAGGTGTTGCATTTGTTGTTCCGATGTCTTCTGTCCTTGAACCAATGCCTCAGATATCTCTTTTCTCAAGGAGGCGAGGTAGTCTAATTTTGGACTAAGTCTCCATTTCAGATCTTTTGCCTTTCCTTTTATTCTTTCCTTCTCTCTTTCAAATTTCTGAAGTTCCTCCTCAAAATGTGTTATTTTCTGCTCAAAAACTGATAATGGTTCAGATGAATTAATGAAATTGTCAGCTAATTTATTTATTTCTTCCTATACCATACTGATCTTCTTGTCTATATCTACTGTCAAAAAGTTTGTTTTACATGTATCTCTGTACAACTTTTTAAATTATTTTAGTGTTTTACATAGTGCCGTTTAAAGAGTGTCAAATTGTCTCATGCACTTCTTTATTTCCTCTTCAAAGAATTTATGTTTTTCTTTCTCGATTTTCTCTTTGAATGCTTCCTTATTTATTTGTTCAACTATCACAATGTTGTCAGTAATATACTTAGACAATGTGTTAAGTTGATTTAAAGAATCTTTATTATCCACATTACACTTGGGTGCTATCATTTTCAAATTTGGGATTGTATCATCAATAGCTTTGTATGCTTGTGCACTGCACTCATTTATTTTCTTGATTGAATCCAATAGAACTTCTGTCACATTTGTTGGTCTGAATTCTGCCATGGAAGAACCAACAATCTATATTCCATCAGTGTGAGTAACTTCTTTTCTTGTAGTGACCTCTGGTAGGTCAATTTTTGTTTGCATTTCTCTAAGCAAAGGTTTGGGTTTCTCAGCTGTTGTCGGTAGCACTATCTCTGCATGAACCTGTTTCTGTGAGGGAGCCTGTTGCTCTTCCTATTTCTCAGTGTTGTCCACTGCTGATTTTTCTTCTATGCTGCCTATTGTCAGTGGCTCAGTAGATGAATCATTATGTACATTTGTAGTCTTTGCCTTTCTAGTGTCCAGGGTTACTGTAATGTTTTCTGCTGGTGGCTCTGTTGCCACATCTCATTTCCCAGTTGATTCTTTATCCACCACAATATTGACTTTTTGAGTGTCAATGTTCATTGTATATAACACCTCAGAATCAGGATTTGTATCCTCATGTGGTGTGTCCATACTCTCAGTAGCCGGTTGATTGTCAATAGTAACTACCGGTGGAGTATCTAGAGGTGGTGGGGATAAGTTGTCTGTTATTTTTATACTGGGTGGTCCACCAACCTTACCTTTTCCTTTATCCTTTTGATATACCTTGATGAGTTTAGGGCTTTGATACTCTTCCTGTTTCTCCTTCTCTACAAAGAATATATCCCATGCATCAGTTGTTTCTTTTGTTACCTCATTCACTCTACCTACCATTAGTGCTACATGCCAATGAGCAGTTGAAAATACTGACCGGTTAGCCTCAGAGATCAATTGATCTATCTCTTTAGGTGAGTTTATGAGATGTACAAGAAGTAGTTTTTCAATCTTTATTTTCTTATCAAGCTCAACAATAGCTAGCCTTCTAGCTTCTAGTCTATTATACAGATCTGCTGGTATTTCATCAACAACTTGCATCAAAAATTTCTTGTAAATATCTAAGTGTAAGATTACACTGTTCTCTACTTTCTCCTTGTCATTAGCTGATAATGTGTCATATAATTTGTTAATGTTTTTCAGCTTTCCATACTCTGTTATTTCATTGAGAAGTTTATCAATGGGAGAAATAGTTTGTTGAGTCTGTTTCTTTGCTGGGGGCCTCACTGCCTCTTGCTTTTGTCTTGTTTTTCTAGGAGAAGGTGAGGGTATCGGTGAAGTTTTTCTCTTTCTTTCAACTCTTTTGAATTTAGTCGATATGTCACTCTTAGAGGAAGTTGCAACCGGTGGCAGATGAACTTTCGGTTGAAGTTCTTCCAGTTCACTCTCCTTAATACCGGTTTGTCTTAATGCATCTTCCTTGATAGCTTTTGCCTGTCAGGTTCCTTTTCTAATAGTTGCCTCAACCTTCTTAACCCTTTTTCTTGATTGAATTTGGCTTTCTATTGTTTCAGCATTGCCAAAAACATTTTCTTCAGGTTCCTTTGGAGCTTCTAGGAGGGATTTTGCATAAGTTTCTATTATGTTGTCATCAAATTCATATCCCATTTCAGTTACCCAGATGGTTCTAGGAATAAATGCCTCCATCCAAATTTCATCTTTCTTTATTACAAAACAGATTTCATCCTTATATGTATCCACAATTACTTGTGACAATCTAACTCTAGTTTTCATTCGGGCCTTCAATGCCTGAAAATACTCATTTATGTTATTTTCCCTATTCTCTCCCATGTTGTTCAGTAAATCTAACAATTGTTTGCCTATCGGTATATCAAAACCAAAATTTCTAATACCAACACCGGGTACTTGTTTGTTTATGTACAACATCAGACAAACAAGTAGGTTTCCAAATCTAAATATTCCCTTTTTGTCTTTCTTTATCTTTCCCAAATTAAGTTCATCTTTAAGCCATTCGCACACATCTATTCTTGTATTATCTTTTACCATATCATAGGCACTTTTAATGCATAGGCTAGAGACTGAGTTTAACCTATTTGCATGTGTAGTTTTGTAGCCTAAGATCATACTGATAAATTTGACATCGATATTCGTTACATCATTTACCCTTAGTGATCTCTTGTCAAATGTTGCACCAGTTAGGTCTATCACTATGTCATTTGAGACTCTCTTGGTTTTGTCAAGTCTGTTACCGATGGAAGGTAACCCTGTTACAGCTTTGACAACTTCCTTAGTAATCTTGTGAATAGAGTCCAACCAAAAGAATTCACCATGAACCCTGCTTAGCACAATTCTTATGATATCCTTGAGAAAATTTGGGATACTAAATTTTTTGTAAAACCTAAGGTTTCTATTATCTTGTGTTCAGTTTTGACATTTTCGGATCCATCACAAATTATAGATTTATACATGTTTTTGATTTCATCATCACCCAATTCCTCTATATGACAATGTATATACATTCTAGGGTCTTCAGCATAAACTACTCCCTTAGGGATTTTAGAGAATGCACCAATGTTATCATCTTTCTTAGCAATTTCGGGAACCAGTTTGAAGATGGGCCTAGGGCGCTTAACTATCTCAACAATAGTAGGGTTTGCAATGAATTTAGGAGTAGATGAAGAAGCCATGGTTATAAATACCTTTATCTGCCTTAAGGAATGATTGCTTGATGAATTGCTTCGCTAAGGGTGCCTTCGCTTGGAAATTTTTGCACTCTCGAAAGTTTGAATGCTCGGTGAATGAAAATGGAGCCAAAATATTTGCTTTATAATGTTATTTTTGCCATCTACCACATTTAATGCTTGTCGGTTAAGTCACAATTTAACTCATCTACTGGTATAGAAGTAATTTCAACTTCTCACCATCAACCGAGGGAATAATAGCATGTTTTTCACTTAGTTGCTAAACCCCTAAAAGAATTTTCCTCAGTTGGATGAAGAGTCTCCTGCCAGTGGAGTGTTACTCTGTTCTGTCGGTGGAGTATTCCCATCAACATTTTGATCTGACTTTCTGATCCATTGTTTTGAGAATTCTTGCTTTACCTCTTCAACCTTTTCTTTACCTTTCAAACTAGGACCTTTTTTATTTGTTGGTGAGGTCTTGCTTCTACAAAATTTAGCAATGTGTCCAATCTTGTTACAGACATAACAAGTCACATTGTTTTTCTGAATAGCTTTTCCATATCCTATGTCGGTATGTGTTCTGCATTGATTAGATAAATGTCAAAATCTTCCACAAACATAACATCTTACATTCATTCTGCAATTTTCTAAATTATGACCAACTTTGTTTCATTTAGAACATTGACCGGTGGGTGTATTAGTGCTTTAATAATTTCTAGATCTACACTGATTTTCTCTATGACCATACTTGTTACAGTTAAAGCATTTGCCATTAAATTTGTAAGCAGTAGGTTGTCTTACCGGTTTGCTATGATCATGATTGTTTATAGTACCAGAGCTTTCGCCTGTTTCAAAGCCAATCCCATTTGTATCACCATTAGGTTTCTGATTCTTCAGCATGCCACCAAGTTCTTCTAAGCTTTTCTTGAATTTCTCCTTGTGTTGATTTTCAGCAGTTAGTTCACTTTCCAAGATTCCTTTCTGTCTTATGAGTTCAGTTCTGTCATTTTGTGTGTGCATTAAATCTGTCTTCAACATATCATTTTCATGACTAAGTCTTGTGTTCTCATTTCCAGCATCATTTAGCCTTCTGGCCAAGTCTTCTTCATTCTTCTTCCTATCTTCAATTTCTTTACAAAATCTCATAGTCATATCTTGCATCTCATTTTGTGTTGTACTGATATCTTGTCTTAGCTTGTTTACTAGATCATTAAGAATTTCCTTTTCATCATTCTCATTCTGCATCTTTTCACAAAGTTCTCTTCTCTTATTTCTTGCAATGGTAAGATTTTCTTGAAGCGCTTGAATAATATCCCGAGTAGCCTTCAGATCATCTTCAAGTTTGATATTCTTCAACTTTTCTACATCATAGTCTGAAAGAGTTGTTTCCAATTATTTCCTCAAGTTTTCCATCTCTACCAGTGTCAAGATCTTCCTCAAGCTATTAGACTTCTGAAAATAGAGGACCAAGCTCTGATACCAATTGTTAGGATTCCCAAAGATACTGAGAGGGGGTGTGAATCAATATCTAACCAATTTTAGGATTTACTTGATTTAAAACATGTAAAGCATGTCAATATAGTGTACCGGTAAATCAAAAGTAATGCAGTAAACAAGAAAAACAATAACCACATCAAGAGCACACCATAACACAATAGTTTAACAAGGAAACCTAGTGTGGGAAAAACCTCGGTGGGATTTGTGACCCACAATATTCACTTACTGGCCAATAAGGGGATATTACTGCTACAATAGGGGCCTACACATGCAGAAAGGCCAAGTTCCTAGAGCTCACTGCTCAATTACAAAAGGAAATCACACTGACTTACATAAATGAATTATAATAATCCAATGTCTTGTACTGCTTTAAAATAGCATCTGCTATGCCAGATCCAATACCGGTTTTAGCTCTGCTGCATACATAAACCCTTAACCTAAAATTTGCATATTAGGTTTGAATTATTTTGCCTATCCTTCATTACCAAGTGTTCTATAATGATCTCATACATATATGAGTCATCTTACAACTCCCCATGTCAGCTTACAATGATTTTACAATTAATTACAAAATATATTACAAATAAAATTCCTGTCGACCTGGGTGTCGGTATCCTTTCTTTCATTGTCGGTGTTCTGTGTGCCGGTGTAGAGTTTGTCATTGTCGGTGCCAGTATAATTGTCTTGCCAGTATCATATGATTGCAAGGTTGCCATCAATGACAAAAACTTCAATCACCTACAATTTCTCATTGGAGTGTGCATTTGCCAACAATCATAACATAAAACTGCAATCCAATGATCAACCAAATCAGCCTAAGACCGAAACAACATAATCCAATCAATTAACCCAACTGGTAATGCATCGGGATCATCCACCAATACATTACATAAACCAGTCTATAACCTAACCGAATAAGATAGCATTAGGTCTGGACCCAAATCCAACACCACCGATCAATAAGAACATGAAAAAGATAACCAATAGCATCCCGAAAGCCATCTAGAAGTCACACCAATACCACTTATCATGTGCATCAAAAGATATTCAATAAACATCTGTTGGTAGAACCCTTACTGGTGACCAAAAGGCTTACTAGAATAAGTGATAGCTCCTGAGTCATCAAATCTTGAATCAACCGATCGTGATACCCATCTGAATAGCATGAATGATAGATCCAAACCAAATCCACAAAACAAAGCATACCAGAGCATACTAGATTAATATCATAAACCAACCACTCTACTAGAATCTACCAGAAGCCAGTAAATAACCAAAATAGTCAGTGTTTCCATCAATGACAAAACATCTATGCAACACATAATCAATTCCTCCAATTGCCAACATGAATAATGCATTTCTAAAATATCAACACCATAAACCAAAATGTGGAGGAATGCGGAACACTGCAATCACTGTCAAACATCATCAATGCTAAATACACTTTCAAACCACAAATTACGGAGCACCAAAAAAATTGGTACAACCAACACCAAAATGAGAAACAGATCCACATGTTAGCAACACATATTTCTAGAGCAACATCCTTCCAAACAACACATCTACAACAACTGCAACACATTTGTAACATGACATATCAACATGGTATTCACCTTTATGCATACATACCTATCTTCCACTATTCTACATCAAACATACACATCATTGGTCAGCAACACTTAACTAACTTGCTATATCTGGACCAATCCGAATCACCGAGTTTGACATCAATGAGAACCAAACATATATTTCTAACAATCTCCCCCTTTGTCATTGATAGCAAAACACTTATAACTACTTTTCTACCCCTTAGAAACATATACTTTACTATTCATATTTCTCTCCCTTAGGAAATGTCAATATTTCTCCCCCTTTGATATCAAGGACAAAGGGTAACAAAAAAGGTTACCACAAAATTGTGTTTCCCCAAAAAAGTTTCAATTGCACTTCACATGAAACATTTTCTTATACCTCTCTTTAAGATTCATAAGAAAGATCTTCCAGGAATTCACTGCCATCCTGAGATTTACACACAAACTGTCATTCTCCACCAATAAATCAATAGCATCAAATAAGAAATCAAATACAGAAGGATTTTGCACACAATTTTCAGCTTCAATAAGGAGACTAGATAAATGTTTCAATTTAGCTTCAACTATCTCCTTCACTTTCCAGAAAGTATTCACCACATCTTCTTTATGCCTTAGAATAAATAAAAGCCCCAACTGCAACAATTTTATCCTTTTTTCTCTGTTCACCATCTTTATCATTGAAAATGTCTAATGTCTTACCAAGAGAGTTTATCTCGAACTCAATGGAGTCGATTTTAACTCTCAAATTCTTAATAGCAGCAAGCCATTGGAGACAATACTTATACAGTCTGGCCACATCTTCAACACAATCTCTCATATCCTTTATGCTTTCAGATAATCTTGTCTACACATTGATACACCTTTTCTCCATAGCTTCCTAAACTTCATCTTTTCCAACAATTCTTTAGGTGACTTCTTCAATCAATCTTTAAGCAGCTCAATCAAGACATTAGGTAATATATCTACCAAATTATTCAAATCAATTCTCTTTCAAAGTAGATAGTCAACTAAGACTTCTTCAATTTTATCCTAATCATATGAAGGACGCACAAGCCACAAACAAAATGTTTTCTATTTTGCATGGGTCATCTTCATCTATATTGTCTTCTTGTTTTTCAATATTAGCCTTCTTTCCTTTAGCTTCTCTAGGAGATTCCACATCACCAAGATTGATTACCTCTCTTCAACTTCTTCGATTCCAAAGGGGAAATTGCAACTGATCTCTTCAACCTTCTTCTATCAGAGGAAAGATTCTCCTCAAAAGCATTGACAATAATAGAAATTGGATCAAAAGACCAAATCTTATGAAGATTTATGAAATGATTTCTATATGTCTTTTCTTCATCTGCTAGACAACTCAGATACCTATAAATTTTCATTCCAATCAAGATATTCGACTTCCACACAATATTGTCCTTCAAAGGTAATATCACAAGAAAAAAGAATCAAATACACGATTAAAGACCCCCAAAAAAAAAGAATATCCATTCTCTTTTGATATGGTGATATTTTCAGTTAATTGCATCAGTAACAACTCACACAAATCGAAATCCTTGCCTTATTTCACTATTTGATGTGCAACATACATAGGTATAGAAGAGGTAGAACCTTCTTTGTTTCTCTAAAAAATATTTGTAATAAATACCATAATTAACATACCTCACCAATGGATCAATGATTGTATCAATTAGTAAAGCTCTTTGATCTCCTATAATGCCAGTTAGGGTTTTGACTTCTTTATTTTTGACTGATTTCTTCTTTGGAATAATTCCAAAACCAAAAAGACCAAAAATCATTGATATGGATTCCTTTGAAATTTGATAAGGTTTATCCAACATCATGAAATCATTCTGAACACGAATCAAAACAAAATTGATTAAATCCTCATCGACAAACCATGAAAACTCACTCCAAATATTCAAACCTTTATACCCTAATTCTCTGATTCTCTGAGATTTTGCATTTGTAAAATAACTTTCAAGATTCATGTTTTTTAAGATCAAATTAACCTAATTTAACTTTTGCCAATTTCCCAAAATCTCCATTACTAGATTCACCTATTATTGTCATCTTGGATTCCATAGGGAAGAATGAAAAATTACCTCTTTTTGCTAACCTTCTTTGATTCTTCTTCACTGCTCTTTGACATCAAATTATTCAACATGTAATACCAAAAAGATCATTAAATTTGATATTTAACTCACTTGATACACCTAGGGTTTTCTGGCTAAAATTGTCTTATCATAATAACACAATATCCTGCACTCTGCATACGTAATCTACTAGAGTACTTAAACACCAACACTAATACTAGCACCAACATGCTGACACCACAACATGAAACACATCATGAAGGGGAGGACAAATAGATTTTCCTTTAATGTTCCCCCTAAGACAGTGCTATCGGATCAATTTCTGGAGGAAGAAGCACCAATACTAAATTTAGGTATAGCAGACATATTATCTTCTTTCTTTCTCCATACCATAGTAGTCTTCTTCTTAGTTCCATCTAATTTTGGCAGAGCAACCACATTCCTACATCTATTAGCAAAGTGACCAAACTTATTGCAATTGTGACACTTGATGTTCCTTTATCCTGAATTCACTAAATTTATTCTAGATCTGCATTGATTAGCTTTATGACAAAAACCATAGCATATATGACAATAACCATGAAAGGGCTTATTCATCATGTTCATAAGTGATCCATTTACTTCATTCACAAACAATCTATAGCTTTTGTTCATACCTTGATCATTGCAATTATTATCTTTGTGCCCAAAGCTCTTACAATGAAAGCATTGAGTATTATGATTTACTTTACGCCTGTAATTTACAACCTTATGCCTAAAAATCTTGCAATGAAAAAAACAACCATTAAATGATGGGTACCTTTGAGCATTTGGTTGAAGGATCAGTGGTCTGTTTGCATCTTCAAATACTTTTTAGCTTCCACCTTCTCTTCTTTACCTTTTCCTCTATCATTTTGATTTGAACAATCACCCGATTGAAAACTTAATCCTTCTTTGTCTTTATGATATTTCTGCATTTCCAATAGTTTATCCAATAATGCACTATTTTCAATGACTTTTGCTTCTGACTTCAGCTCCATGATTTCTTGTTCCATCTTTCCACATTAATCTATCTTTTGATTGATTGTATCCTTCAAACTTTCTTCCACTTTCTTTCTCTCTTCAATCTATAGCTTCAAACTCACAACAATCTCATTTGCTTTTTTCAACTCTTTATTGACTTCTCGATGCCTTGCTTTGAATTTCTGGATTTGATCTCTCAACTTCTTCACACATTCATTCACTACCTTGACATTCTCTTTTAGTTCCTCATTCTCAAATTCCACACTCTCTAGATCTTCAAGGGTTGTCTTCAATTCTTCATCCAAATAGTATTCTCCTACCATATTTAAAGGAGTCATCTATTCAAATAAGACCTCCCTCAAGCAGCTAAGCTAGCAACAAGGGACCAAGCTCTAATACCAATTGTTGAATAGACCAGAATACTAAGCATGGGGGTGGGGGGGTACGGGGGTGAATCGGTATTCCCCTTCAAAAAAGATAAAAACTAAACTTCTAAACTTTGACTTATTATCAATTAACTTCAGCCCAAAAGAAATGTATGCAACATAACTGAAAATAAAGAAATGCACAACCATAAGAGAGACACCATATTTTTATACATGGAAAACCAAAATGGCAAAAACCATAGAGAGGGTTAACTCTCAAGAAAAATATAACTAGTTATATGAATATTACAAGGCTCACTGTTGGAGGGCTTGCTGCTCAGAATACAATGACTTACTATCGGAAGGCACACCACCAAGAAATAGAGACAAAAAAATGAACTGATAAAATTGCATCTACACATGCATGGGATCAATTCTTGATAATCTCAGATATTGAAAAACTACTTGTAGCGGACTCTGTCAAGAATCTCTGCAAATCTAACTCCATCTTCCTTCTCCAATCACTGTTGCATCAATTATGCCTTTCTCCTTCAACACACAAACTCATGTACATTCACACTTGCACTTCAACACACTCATCCACTTCCACTCACTCTTTTTCAACTCATCTTACTACAACCGAATCAAATCATAATATATATATATATATGCACCAAGTTGACCTTAAGAATAATTTCCCCAAGAATACTTCTTCATCGGTCTTCTTCAAGAATATTCCAATGGTCAGATTACACATTACAAGCACCAAACCAAAACAAGAACAAAAACAATCAAGATTAGCTAGACCGGAATGAATAAATCCTTGAACTTCCACAAGCATGCTTCCAAAGCACAAAAACATGATCCAACTTGACACAAGGAAATTAAGATCATGAGCAACATATTTCCAAAATTTCAAGAACAAAAACCAAAATGCAGAGGATTGCGAAGCACTGCAATCACTGTCGAACATCATCAATGTTGAGTACACTTCCAGAGTACAAATTAAGGGCACCAAAATAATTGCTACAACCAACACCAAAACTCAAACAAAATCAGAAACATATCCACATGCTACGACTACAACAACTGCAACACATTTGCAACACAACATATCAAAATGTTCTCCACCTTTATGCATATATACCTATCTTTCATTGTTCCACATCAAACATACATATCATTTATCTTCAACACTTATACTAACTCTCTATATTCAAACCAATTCAGATCACCAGGTTTGACATCAATGACAACTGAACATATATTTCTAATAGTTCAAAGGATTACTGCTCAAATACTAAGTAGAGAATCAAACACTTCTCATATAAGTACAACTTCCTTTGTCTCAGTTAATTTCTATTTATTAAGGCCAACTTTGTATAAACAAGAATGTAGAAATAGATATGAAATTTATATATTCATATTTCTTAACTACTAAATTTTTGTTCTAGTTTGAATTCTCAATACAATCTTTGAGAGCTCTACTCTTTTCTTAATTAAACTCAAACTTCTTAATTTAGAAGATTTAAGCTACTTGTTTGAATGAAAATGACAGTTTTGAAAAAAATTTCCTTCTACCAATTTCCCACGCAATGCCCTTTAGCTCTTCATAGTCAATAAGGATCCTCTATTAAGCTTCTGAGTAGAATGACTCAGAAAAGAAAAGAAGAAAGTAAAACTAGTATCGTTTCATCTTTGTGAGAGAATGGGATACAAAATCGACTATTATTTGAAGTTTTTTTCTAAACATAGCTTTTAACCTTCGTATATAACATAGGGATTTCAAAGTTTTTAATATTTCTTTTTTAATATCAAGCAGTTAATTTATGACAAGGAATTTAATTTCCATTTCACTAAATTTCAATTATCTTTCATTGGATTCTATCTCCCATGATGTTGGGAAAGAAATATCTTTTTGCCAAGATTAGATGTGGCTGCCCTCTTTGTTACTTGGCACCATCTTATCTTAACTTACATTGGATTCCATCTATAACATAACTGAGTAAAAATAATTCCATGATATGAATTAAGTGTCAATGATTCTTAATTCCAATTATGCGCTGAATGAAAACCTCTATATCGGCTTAATTAGTCACTTCACAAATTTCCAATATTTTTATGTTTATATGGCCACTGACTATTATATGAATAAATATATGTCGAGTATATTAAGGAATGAATCAAATGATTCATTATGTATTTCCATGATATCAATATGACTAGGTATGTGTATAAGATAGAGTATGTGTCTATATATATATATGTATGGATATATATATGTATGGATATATATATGTATGGATATATATATGTATAGATATATTGTTGGCATATGCACACTCCAATGAGACATTGTAGGTGATTGAAGGTTTTGTCATTGATGGCAACCTTACAATCCTATGACACCGGCAAGGCATTACACCGGCACCAGCAAGATCAGACTCTACATTGCCACTTAGACCACCGGCACCGGCAGTGAAAGGAAGCATACCGGCACAGAGGCCGACGGGATTTTTGTTATAATATATTTTGTTTATTATTGTAAAATCTTTATAAGCCAACTTGGCAACATTGTAAAATGACTCATATATATAAGAGATCATTGTAGGACATTTGTAGGAGATATGGTAGAATGTAATTAGGCAAAATAAGGCAAACCTATTATGTGAATTATAGGTTAAGGATTTATGTAAGAAGCAGAGCAGAAACCGGTACTGGATCTAGCATTATAGATGCTATTTTGAAGCAGTACAAGACACTGGATTTATATAATTCATTTTGTAAGTTAGTGAGACTTCCCATTTTGTAATTGAGCAGTGAGCTCTAAGCACTTGGCCTTCTTGCATGTGCAGGCCCCTCTTGTAGCAGTAATATTCTTTTATTGGCTAGTAAGTGAATATTGTGGGTCACAAATCCCACCGAGGTTTTTCCCATACCGGGTTTCCTCGTTAAAATATTGTGTCATGGTGTGTTTTTCATGTGATTGCTTTTATCTCTGTTTATTGCATTACTTCTTGCTTACCGGTACACTGTTTTAATATGTTCTATATATATATATATATATATATATATATATATATATATATATATATATATATATTCACATATACATATACATATTATAATGGGTGGAAAATTAGGGTTTCCACCATAGAAGGGTAAAAACCACTAATTTTACCATTACATTTAAAAGAGGGATGAATCCAATAGATTTAGTCACAAATTAGTAATAATGAGGATAGAAATACTAATTGGATTCAAGGGGTTGATGTTGATTTTCCCTCTTTTATGAGTCAAAATACTAAAATTAGTTTAAAGTGTTAAAAATGAAGGTAAAAATGCAGAAACAGTGAGCTATAGTCATCAAATTGAGGCACGCACGTGGATTTGAGAAGTATATGCAGATTCAAACCTGATCCCCAAAAAAGCTCCAAAAATGTTAGGACTAGAACGACAACCAAAGCGTCTGTCGCTCTAGTCCTCCTAACTTTTTGCATGCCAAAGAGAGTTGATTCATCTCTGCAAATAATGCCTATTATAGAGATTGTAGCTCCGTACCTATTTCCTGCACATATAAGGAAAGGAAAATAGGTTGGGAATAGGGGCTTGCCTAAGTCAAACCTAGGTTTAGGAATTAACCTTGATTGAAATATTGCCAATACTAAAATAAATAATAGAAAGATATACCTCAGATCTGCAATCATAGATAATAATGCTTTGCTTCTTTAATGTAATCACATATGTTGTATCAAATGGCATGAACATGGAAAAATCCTAATCACACACATTCTTGCAAATGAATGATGTAATGTTGTTCACAATTGATAAATGAAGAATGCAATCTTGAAGACCTCTAGAAATGCTTGATGATGAATTCTTCAATGCTTGAATGCTTGATGATTATAATTTCACCCTTCTCATATGATATCTATATATGGAAATGAAAGGGGAAAACCTCCTTACATACTTTCCCATCAGAAAACATGCTAATTTCTCGACATAGGTCGACACAAAGAAAGTTTTCCCGCTCATTTTTGAAGATGGAAGAAGGGGTCAAAGAAGGTCCCAATTAAGGGGGACCAAAGCGTGGTGCTCTGGTCTCAATGAGGACTAGAGTGCCATGTTGTGGTCCTACCCTATAATGGGGCTAGGAAAAGGGGTTATGCAGTGAATAAAGTGAAGACAAGGCCAAATTTGCATGGTGAAAACATAATCAGGCATTGGGGGATGCACACTAAAGTGAGGGCCCAAAATATTGTCTAAATTGTAAGGGAGTACAATTTAGGACTCTACTCACACACACACACACATATGTTTATACATATATATATATATATATGTATATATATACATATATACATATATGTATATATGTATATACATATATACATATACATATATATATGTATATACATATATATACATATATACATATACATATATATGTATATACATATATGTGTGTGTGTGTAGATATATGTATGTATGTGTGTGTGTCTCTATATGTATGTATATATATGTGTGTGTGTGTGTATGTATGTATGTATACATATATACATATACATATATATACATACATATATACATATATACATGTATATATGTATATATGTATATATGTTGTTCATATTTTGGTATGGTTTTGTCATTGATGTCAACACCTACTAACACTTATCAACTCTGGCACTTTGGAGAATCGGCAACATTCATCGGCAAGCAAATGACTCATGCACAATCACCAGTATCTGGTACAGGGGCAGGATATAATGTTCACCGGCACTTGGAATGGCATGGAAAACACCTAGTTATGTCGAAGACATCGTTTGGACACTTTGTCTTGAAGATTTGTTTATTGGCATGTTTGTATTTGCATATTTGTTGTTACCAGCAAATAGGTCCAAGTTATACACCGGTAGGCTTATCTTTTCTAGATCAGCATGGCACACTATGGAGATGTTTTATTATTGTAAATGCATCAAGCCAACATGTTGAATCGTTATTGCATTGGGCATTAATTTATTTGTAAATTGATTTTATTGTAATATCCTTTAGAGCCAACCTACTAAAATTGGTCCTAGGTTATGATATAAATGTAAGATCTTATTTGTAAGATCAGATGTGGAATGCGAAGAAGAAATTGTGTGAAGGTATATGCAAGAATAAGCAGAGCTATACACACAAACATCATTTGAAGGTTGAAGGAAGGTTTTTGTGAAGACAATCAGAACTACATCGGTACTGAATCCAGCATAGAAAGATGCTAATTTGAGCAATACATTCTTATTGGATTTAACCATCCAATTGTAGCCAGTGTGACTCCTATTTTGTGTTTGAGCAGTGAGCTCTAGGCTCTTGGCCTTTCTTCATGTGTAGACCCCATTTGTATACAATTACTATCTGCAGTAGTATCATCTAATTGTGGGTAAGGTTTCACATCGTGGTTTTTCCCCTTACTGGGTTTCCACGTGTTGGTATTTTGGTATGGTTTTGTCATTGATGTCAACACCTACTAAATCCTATCAACTCTAGCACTTTGGAGATTCAACAACATTCACCGGTAAACAAATGACTTATGCACAGTCATTGGTATATGGTACACCGGCAGGATATAATGACCACTGACACTTGGAATGGCATGGAAAACACTTGGTTATGTCAAAGAAATTGTTTGGACACCTTGTCTTGGAGATTTGTTTATTGGTATATTCGTATTTGCATATTTGTTGTTACCGGCAAATAGGTCCAGGTTATGCACCGATAGGCTTATCTTTTCCGAATCAGCATGGCACACTTTAGAGATGATTTATTATTGTTGTAAATGCATCAAGCCGACATGTTGAATCGGTTATTGCATCGGATATTATTTTGTTTGTAAAAATATTCTATTGTAATTTCTTATAGAGCCGACCTACTAAAATTGGTCTTAGGTTATGATATAAATGTAAGATCTTATTTGTAAGATCAGTAGTGGAATGCGAAAAGGAATTGTGTAAAGGTTTATGCGAGAATAAGCAGAGCTATACACACAGACATCATTTGAAGGTGAAGGAAGGTTTTGTGAAAGCATATCAGAACTACACTGGTACTCAATCCAGCATATGAAGATGTTATTTTGAGCAATACATCCTTATTGGATTTAACTATCCAATTGTAGTCAGTGTGACTCCTATTTTGTGTTTGAGTAGTGAGCTCTAGGCGCTTGGCCTTTATGCATGTACAGACCCCATTTGTATACACTTACTATCTGTAGTAGTATCATCTGATTGTGGGTAAGGTTTCCCACCATGGTTTTTTCCCTTACAGGGTTTCCACGTACAAATATTGGTGTTATGTGTTGTGGATGACTTTGTCTTTTTGTTTCATGCATTAATCTTTACCGGTATTGTAATTATTTGATAAAACTGTCCACCGGTATAAAATACCGTTTCACTGGTATTAAGCAAAAAGTTGATTAAGTTGTTTTTGGTTTAAATTTATTTGACAACTAATTCACCCCCCCCCCCCCACCCCACCTCTTAGTCATCTCTAGGACCTAACAATTGGTATCAGAGCCTAGTCCTCTTTCTCAGAAGTTTAACAGCTTGAGGAGATCCAATGTCTACTAACTATTTCAGGAAGGACAGTCCTAAACTTGATGGAACCAACTATGGCATATGGAAGATCAGAATGGAGACACATCTAAATTGCATTGGAAAGGACATCTGGGAAGTTACAAAGAATGGCTATACTACTCCCACTCCCGATCAGCCTAATCCACCTAACTTGACTAAAGATGAGGAAAATGATTGTAAAGCAAGAGAAGCACTATTGAGTGCATTAACGGATCAACAAATCATGGGATTATCAGACAAATCAACTACTAAAGCTATTTGGGATCATTTGGAAACATTGAATGAAGGAGATTCCACAGTCAAAATTGCAAAACTTGAAAGCTTCCGGGTCAGGTATGAAAATCTGAAAATGGAAGAAGATGAAAGGATTTCTGCTTTTATGGAAAGAGTTAATGAAATTGTTTTGGGTATTAAATGTTGTGGAGGAACCTTAAGTGAGGATGAAATTGTTTCAAAAGTTTTAAAAGGATTGCCACTAACATACAAAATGAAGGTTACTGCTATAAATGAATTAAGAACAATGCCTAATACATCAGTAACTAGAGATACATTGATTGGAAAACTTTCAGCCTTTGAAATTGAGAAATTTGGTCCTGTTGCTACTATAAAGATAGATTTAGCCTTTAAAGCATCAACATCATCTGCATCATCATTTGACAAATCTGATTGGAAAGCCTTTTATGCAAGAGAACTTGAAGAAAGTAGGAGAGAAAATGAAGAACTTGAAGAACTTGAAGCACTATTTTCAAGGAAAATACCTAAAGGTCCAGTTGGAAGTAAGTATGAAGGTAAAGCACCTTTTAAATGTTTTAACTGTAATAAGATTGGTCATATGGCTTCAAGATACCCTGATAGACATGCTAGACTAAGAGAAGAAGCTAGAAGGACATACAAGCCTAACCCTGAATATCAGAGATACAAATTTAAGAAGAATAAAGACAAATCTTGTTATCTTGCTGATGAAGGAGTGACTGATGATTCTAATGAGGATCCGATAGATAATGGATGGGTTTTTGTTGCTATAATAGAATATCAACCGACACCTACAGTCCAACTGGTAGAGCAGGCCTTGGTAGCTAAAATTAAAGTAAAGGATGAGTGGATCATTGATTCAGAATGCTCACATCATATGACAAGAGATAAAGGTAAATTCTTGAACTTTCAAGAATATAATGGAGGCTTAGTAAGATTTGGAGATGACAAATCTTGTTTGATCAAAGGTAAGGGTACAATATCTCTTGATGGTAAGCATAATACTGACAATGCTTACTATGTTGAAGGATTAAAGCATAATCTTTTGAGTGTTGGTCAATTAGTTGAAAAAGGATTTCAGTTACAATTCAAAAATGGAAAATGGAAAATCATGAATAGAACTGGTTTGGAAATTGCAACCAGTAATCAGACTAGAGGTAATATCTTTGATTTGAATAACAATGAAAACACATGATTGATTGCACATATTGATGAAAGTTGGCTATGGCATAAGAGACTCTGTCATGTAAACTTTGATTGCATGGCAAAAATCAGTACTACTAAGGTAGTTAGAGATTTACCTAAAATTGTCAAACCTCACAATACAGTATGTAAGGAATGTCAATTTGGAAAACAAGTTAGAGCTAGTTTCAAAAGTATTCCAAAAAAATCCAATAATGCTCTTGATTTAATTCACACTAATTTATGTGGTCTAGCTAGAACTAAAAGCTTACAAGGTGATAGATATTTCATGCTAATCATTGATGACTATTCTAGAATGTGTTGGGTTACTTTTCTCAGAGAAAAATCAGAAGCACTTGGAAAGTTTAAACTGTTCAAAGCAATGGTTGAAAATGAAACTGGTAAGACCTCTCATGAACTATGGTTTGGTATTACTCCTACTCTTAAATATTTTAGAATATTTGGAAGCAAATGTTATATTAGAAGAGATGAGTATATTGGGAAATTTGATCCTAGAAGTGATGAAGGAATATTTCTTGGTTATTCATCTAAGAGTAAAGCATATAGACGTTTTAACAAAAGATTGTAGAAAATTGTTGAGAGTACAAATGTGAAGATTGATGAACAATTCAGAGGAACTTCAAGGTATATAGATTCTGAACCGACAACAGAAATTATAACAAATGAACCTACACTGAACCCACTGGTACAGAATGAAGATCCAGTTACACTGGTACCATCTGAAAATTCCACTGTGACTGAGGATCAACAGCAAACAAAGACACCCTGGTATGTAAGATTAAATCATTATGAAGATCAAATAATTGGAAACAAGTATAAAGAAGTTATGAAAAGAGGAAGATTGACAAATGAAGAGGTATGTCTTATTTATCAAATTGAACCATCATCTGTTAATGAGGCATGTGAAGATAAATAGTGGACTAAAGCTATGGAAGAAGAATTAGAACAAAGTGAGAAGAATAACACTTGGACATTAGTTCCCCGGCCTAAAGATAAAAATATAATTGGAACCAAATGGGAATTCAGAAAAAAAAAATAATGAAGATGGTAAGGTTATCAAAAATAAAGCAAGACTAGTGTGTAAGGGATATTCTCAGAAAGAAGGAATTGATTATAATGAGACCTTTGCACCAGTAGCCAGAATTGAGGCAGTCGGATTATTTTTGGCTTTTGCAGCATATAAGAACTACAAAGTATATCAAATGGATATTAAATGTGCATTTCTGAATGGAGATCTTGAAGAAGAAGTTTACATTGAACAACCTGATGGATTTTCTTTGACAAATAACAAAGATATGGTTTGCAGGTTAAGGAAAGCTCTGTATGGATTGAAGCAAGCTCCAAGAGCTTGGTATGCAAGATTAGATAAGTATCTTTTGAAGATTGGTTTTTCTAAAGGTAATATTGACAACAACTTATATTATAAAGTGACTAATGATGACATCTTGGTTATAGAAGTTTTTGTTGATGATATAATCTTTGGAGGAGAAGATGGATTATGTAAAGACTTTTCTATTGAAATGCAGTAAGAATTTGAAATGTCTATGATTGGAGAAATAAAATTCTTTCTAGGATTGTAGATTTCACAAACTCATAAAGGTATATTCTTTAGTCAATCCAAGTACTTAAAGGAGTTACTAAAGAAATCTAGGATGGAGAACTCTAAACCGGTAAGCACACCTATGACTACAAGTGACAAATTATCACTAAGAGATGAATCTACACCTGTGAATCCGACTAGGTACAAATCTATGATAGGAGGTTTATTATATTTGACACAAACTAGACCTAATATCATGAATGCAGTATGTATTGTTTCAATATTTTAGAGTAATCCTAGAGAAAATCATGAATCAGCAGTAAAAAGGATTTTCTGGTACTTACAAGGCACTACAAATCTTGGATTATGGTATCCTAGAGATGAAAACTTTGAATTATGTGCATACACAGATGCAAATTGGGCAGGAGATGTGGATGATAGAGAAAGCACCACCGGCGGAGCATTTTTTCTTGGAAGCAGATTAATTTCTTGGTTGAGTAAGAAACAAAGTTGTACATCTTTATCAACAGTAGAATCAGAATATGTTGCAGCAACAACTAACTGTACACAGGTACTATGGCTTAAGGAAATATTGAAATACATAAAGGTAAAATGCAAGGAACCTATAAGTATCTATTGTGATAACACTGCAGCAATTGATATATCTAAGAACCCGGTATTACATTCTAAGACCAAACATGTTTCTATAAAACTAATTTTTCTTAGGGAAAATGTTGAAGCAAAAGAAATAAAACTGGTTTATGTGAATACTAAAGACCAGATTGTAGATATTTTCACTAAACCTCTGCCTAAGGAGACTTTTGAATATCTCAGAGACCAGCTTGGGGTCATACCCCCACCAGTAGAGACTTAGACAGTTGATGTTTGTCATCAACTAATAGAATTAACAGAGAAATCTTTTACTCCGGCCTTGATGAGGAAGCTACTTCTCAGGGGGAGTAGTTGGTATACTGAATTAGTTGATATTTTATATCTGAAAATGTTTTTTTATTACTTTGGCATTTGATGTCAAAGGTGGAGAGATTGGTATATGGAAAAACACAAGAATGACACATGTCACTCCTAGGGGGAGAGATTGTAACTTTGGGGAGAGATCTTTTATATCTAAATTTTGATTTCTGGTTATGATCTCTTTTTGGGAAATTGTTGGTCTTTGGTATTTGGCATTTCTATTTTGGCACTTTGATGGTTTTTCTATCTTTTGTTGCCATCAATGCCAAAGGGGGAGATTGTTAGTATTTTGGTATGGTTTTGTCATTGATGTCAACACCTACTAACACTTATCAACTCTGGCACTTTGGAGAATCAACAACATTCACCGGCAAGCAAATGACTCATGCACAGTCACCAGTATCTGGTACACCGATAGGATATAATATTCACCGACACTTGGAATTTCATGGAAAACACCTAGTTATGTTGAAGACATCGTTTGGACACTTTGTCTTGAAGATTTGTTTATTGGCATATTCGTATTTGCATATTTTCTATTACCAGCAAATAGGTCCAAGTTATACATCAGCAGGCTTATATTTTCCAGATCAACATGGCACACTATGGAGATGTTTTATTATTGTAAATGCATCAAGCCAATATGTTGAATCGTTATTGCATTGGGCATTAATTTATTTGTAAATTGATTTTATTGTAATATCCTTTAGAGCTGACCTACTAAAATTGGTCCTAGGTTATGATATAAATGTAAGATCTTATTTGTAAGATCGGATGTGGAATGCGAAGAAGAAATTGTGTGGAGGTATATGCGAGAATAAGCAGAGCTATACACGCAGACATCATTTGAAGGTTGAAGAAAGGTTTTTGTGAAGACAATCAAAACTACACCAGTATTGAATCCAGCATAGAAAGATGCTAATTTGAGCAGTACATCCTTATTGGATTTAACCATCCAATTGTAGTCAGTGTGACTCCTATTTTGTGTTTGAGCATGAGCTCTAGGCGCTTGGCCTTTCTACATGTGCAGACCCCATTTGTATACACTTACTATTTGTAGTAGTATCATCTGATTGTGGGTAAGGTTTCCCACCATGGTTTTTCCCCTTACAGGGTTTTCACGTACAAATATTGGTGTTATGTGTTGTGGATGACTTTGTCCTTTTGTTTCATACATTATTCTTTACCGGTATTGCAATTAATTGATAAAACTGTCTACCGATATAAAAGACTGGTTTACCGGTATTAAGCATTACATTGATTAAGTTGTTTTTGGTTTAAATTTATTTGACAACTGGTTCACCCCCCCCTCTCATTTTTCTCTGGGACCTAACATATGTATATATGTATATATGTGTATACATACCTACCTACCTAATATTGGTCTAGATGAACACCCTCCTCCATAGTCATTTACCCTAGGTAGCACTGAAATCCATAGCTATATCTCCCTCTTAAATTATGCCATGTGAGCAGCCCCATAGAATTGATAGGGGCCCTCCAAATAATAATCTTGCTAGAGTAACAATTAGTCACCATTGGTGGAAGATATCAGCGAGATGAGTTTCAATACCTAGCGAATAGTAGGGCCCATAGAAATTTAAGGCGAACATCTTCCTAGAATAAAGTGGGGGGGAGGGCCCCTACTATTCTAAAGGGGAGTAGATTAGTTGTTCTCGTTCAGCTTCTTCATATCCAACTGTACTCGATGAAGAGCAGAACCAATATTGACGATATGGAAGTAGTCTTGGGTGTGGAAGAAAATCAGGGAGGAGGTCGCCCCAGGTTTGGGGGGAGTTTAGTGCCTACACCCACCTTATATTGAAGTGAAGTTTTCTCTGTCTGACTAATCCAGTACCTTGTCGATCTGCTACT